>NC_081573.1:6924821-7232769 GCF_022355385.1 Mustela nigripes
AGCCTGCTTCCCTCTCTCTCTCTCTCTCTCTGCCTGCCTTTCTGCCTACTTGTGATCTCTGTCTGTCAAATAAATAAAATCTTTTAGGAAAAAAAAATAAAAAATAAAAAAGATTTCATGTCATCTCTTATGTATGGATGGATGTCACCTCTACACAGAGGATGTCTACCTCCAATGCGGCTCAAATTCTCAAGATGAAGAGTCCCAGGCTCTTCAAACTGAGCCAGTCAGGTACCCTGCTGTGTATGATTAAACAAACAAACAAAACCACCAAAAATACAAACAAACAAACAAACAAACAAACCCTACTGACAAAAAAATAAATAAAAATACCACTAAGGAAACAAATCTAAATAATAAAAATTAAACAAGACAAAACAAGCACCAATTGAAGAAACAATCACATGAATCCAGAATACAGGACATTCTATAATTTAACTGGCCCAGACTTTAAAAAAAAAAAGAAAAAAAAAAGTGGTAAACTGTTCTAGATTGGGAGTTGGAAAATGTTCTCTGTAAAGTAATTGACAATAAATTTTTTTTGGTTTTATAGGCCATATGGTCCCTGTTTAAACTCTTTAAGTCTGCTGTTAAAGAGTTGTAAAAACTCTACAAAAGCTGTCACAGATAATACATAAATGAGTAGGTGTGGAATAAAACTTTATTTACAAAACCAGGTGGCAAGCTGTAGTGTGCCAGCTCCTAGATGAGAAGAGTCAGAACCAAATGCAACTGACAACTTGGATGCATCCTTAAGCATCACGTCATCAGTATGGCCCTTCCCCTAGAAGAAAAAGCAAAATATTAACAACTGAAGCTAACTGAGTATATTCACTACTGTCTGATTCGTTTTATTTTTCTATATGCTTGGCGCTTTTCATAATAAACATTTATCTGTGCACTGTTCTGTGTAATTAACTCCTTAATGCCTTTCCAATTTCACTTTTAAATATGATAATATATATTTATTTAGCTACACACCAGCATGGAGCCCCACGCAGGACTCAAACTCAAGACCCTGTGATCACGCCCTGAACTAAGATCAAGAGTCAGACAGACGCTTAACTGCTGAGTCATCCCACACGGCCCATGAATATCCTCTGTACCAGAAATACTTGGTTCACATGATTTCTTCAGGGTATAGTCTCATTATCAAGGAAAATGACTGGGCCCAAGAGAGAACACTGTAATGACTCCTGATATGTATTTCCAAACTGCTTCCTAAAAAGACTGCGCCTTTTCCCAACACCCTTGTGAATGACTATATAGGTCTTCTAAAAAAAATCTGCAAAGGATTTTGTTGACTTTATATATGCTAAGAAAATGTGTAAGAAGATATAATAACAAAGGGTCAGTGGTTTTCCCTGGGTAATAGAATTATGAGTGATTTTCATCTCTGAATTTATTTGGTACTATATCAGATTTTCCATAACATGCATACTATTTCTGTAATTTAAAAAAACAGTAACTTCACAAAAGGATAAATATGGTAGGATTCTGCTTACATGAAATACCTAGACTAATTAAATTCATAGAGACAGAAAGCAGAACAGAGGTAATTACCAGAGGCTGGGGGAAGGCAGAATGGGAAGTTATTGTTTAATGAGCAAAGATTTTTAGTTTAGGATGAGGAAAAAGTTCTGGAAATGGACAGTAGTGATGTCTGCACAACAATGTGAATAAACTTAATGCTGATGAATTGAACATTTTTTTAAAAGATTTTACTTATTTATGTGACAGGAAGAGATCAAAAGTAGGCAGAGAGGCAGGCTTATGGGGTAGGGGGAAGCAGGCTCCCTACTGAGCAAAGAGCCAGATACGGGGCTCGATCCCAGGACCCTGGGATCATGATCTGAGCCGAAGGCAAAGGTTTTAATTTACTGAGCCACCAGGCGCCCCTTTAAGGTTTTAAGTAATCTCTGTACTCAATGTGGGGCTCAAACTCACAACCCTGAGATCACTCCACCAACTAGAGTTGTACACTCCATCAACTAAACCAGCCAGGTGCCCTCGAATGTACATTTAAGAATGGTCTGGGGCGCCTGGGTGGCTCAGTCAGATAAGCAGCCAACTGTTGGTTTCAGCTTGGGTCATAGTCTCCAGGTGGTGAGACTGAGCCCTGCTCTGGGCTCTGGGCTCAGTGGAAAGTAGGCTTCAGGACTCTCTCTCGCCCTCTGCCCCTCCTCCCAGGCTCTCCCTCTAAAATAAATAAACCTTAAAAAAAATGTTTAAATGGTGGCGCCTGACTGGCTCAGGGGGCAGAGCATGAGACTCTTAACCTTGTGGTTGTAAATCTGAACCCCACACTGGGTATGGAGATTACTTAAAAATTAAAAAAGAAAAGAAAGGGATGCCTGGGTGGCTCAGTTGGTTGGACAACTGCCTTTGGCTCAGGTCATGATCTCGGAGTCCCGGGATTGAGTCCCGCATCGGGCTCCCAGCTCTACGGGGAGTCTGCTTCTCTCTCTGCCCTTCTCCTCACTCATGCTCTCTCTCCCTGTCTCTCTCTCAAATAAATAAATAAAATCTTAAAACAAAACAAAACACGGCATAATTTGCTTAAAAAAAAAAAATTTAAAAAGAAAAGAAAAAAATAGGTTAAAATCCTACATTTTATATTGTGTATACTTTGCCAAATTAAAAAAGTATTAAACAATAAAAGTTATATTACATATACAAATTATGAATGTTTATAATAGTGACAAAGTATCTATAACTTAAACACCCACCAACATAATGGTTAAGTAAATTAAATTACCAGCTATCCCACAATGAGACATGGAAGCACCAGTGAGGCTATTGATCTGTGTGTTTGCCGCAAACAGGCCCATGATATGCTGAAAAAAATAAGGCTATCATATATTAAGCATGATCTCATTTTGATATTTAAAAAGAGAAAAAAATTATGAATAAATAGTAAATAGAAGGGCGCCTGGGTGGCTCAGTGGGTTAAGACTGCCTTCGGCTCAGGTCACGCTCTCAGGGTCCTGGGATCCAGCCCTGCCATCGGGCTCTCTGCTCGGTGGGGAGCCTACTTTCCCCTTTCTCTCTCTGCCTGCCTCTTTGCCTACTTGTGATCTCTTTCTCTGTCAAATAAATAGATTAAATTAAATTTAAAAATCTTAAAAAAAAAAAAAAGTAAATAGAGAAGCCTCTGAGATAAAACCCTGAAACATTACCAGTGGCCACTTCTCAACAGTGGGACCATGAATGATCCTGTTCTTTTAATACTTTCTGGAAATGGGCAACCGTTATTTTTTTTTTCTTTAAAGGTTTTATTTATTTGACAGAGAGAGAGAGACAGTGAGAGAAGGAACACAGCAGGGGAGAGGGAGAGGCAGACTCCCACTGAGCAGGAGACTGATGTGGGGCTCGATCCCAGGACCCTGGCATTATGACCTGAGCCGAAGGCAGACGCTCAACTGAGGCACCCAGGTGCTCCCAAACTGTTACTTTCATAATCAGAAAAGCAATAAAACTTTCTGAAAGAGAAAAAATGACCTGACATAAAGGACAGTGTCTGAGAACACAGACAGATGAGAGGAAAGAAGGCTTGTGCACAGCTTTCCAGATTCAAGTGGGCATACCCTGCTCAGAGCTGGCCGCCGGCAATTTGTGAGGGTAGCTCAGCTGCCAGACGGCGGCTCATTTCCTTGCCAGCATCCCGGGTCCATCTCAGGCCTCATCTCCACCTATCTATCCACAGATACTCCACGAGGCCACCAAAGACCTCTTACTTACAGGGCAGCGGAAGCGCCTGAGCGCACAAGGGCCTGGACAATGGAAAGTGGTTTCTGCTGAGAGGCGGCAGAGAGAACACCTGGAGAGAAAACCAGCCAGCAGCTAGTTAGGCTCCGGCTTTTTCCTTCTGGGGAGGCGAGGCTTGCAGTGCACAGGCAAGCCGTTCTTGACTCAAGGTGCCCCAATCAGTTCACGAAAATGCATACTCACAGCCAGGCACCCAGCCCCGGGCAAGCCTGTGGCCTAGCCCCGCCTCCCACTGTGAAGCGCAGAGCAGACACCACTTGCTTCTTACACACGATCTTCCTCCCCCAACAGACGCATATCTGGCTGTTAGCAGGAGACGGGGACCCCACTGCAGCCTGCGGCATCTCAGCCCCTGACCACACAGTGTCAACCTAAAATGGCTGTGAATGGCTGCCTCTTTTTGGCTGATGGCTTGGCAGGTGGTTCAAGGCCCACTGCTGGGCCTATACTGGTTGGGCTTTGGTAGGGTCTAAATGAGATTCCCCTGGGGCGCGGGGGTGGCTCAGTCATTGAACGTCTGCCTTCTGCTCAGGTCATGATCTCAGGGTCCTGGGATCGAGCCCCGCATCAGGCTCCCTGCGCTTGCTTCTCCCTCCCCCACTCCCCCTGCTTGTGTTCCCTCTCTCACTGTGTCTCTCTCCCTGTCAAATAAATAAATAAATAAGGTTCCCAGACACAAGTAAAGTTAAGTAGGGACTAGGAACAGAAGGGACCCTGATTAACTTTATTGTTGAAAAGAAACCAAGGCAGCAGTGAGGTTAAGACCTGGGTGTGACCTCTATCATTATATACTATATATGTGTATATGTATAGATATAGTGGACTAAATAATAAAACCTTGGGTAAGTGATAATATCTTTCTGAGCATCAGTGTCTTCATTTTAACGGGAAAACAGTTAGAATTTAATAATAATAATAATAATAATAATAATACGTACTTAAAGGGATGAATTTGACAGTTAAATGTGGTGGTACGGGGGGTGCCTGCCTGGCTTAAGTCAGTTAAGCATCTGCCTTAGCCTCAGTTCATGATCTTGGGGTCCTGGGATCAAGCCCCATGTCAGGCTGCCTGCTCAGTAGGGACAGTAGGGAGTCTGCTTGTCCTCTACCTCTGCCCCTTCCCTCCTCATGCTCTCAAATAATAAAGAAAAAATTTTTTTTTTTTTTTTACCCATTTATTTGACAGAGAGACCGCCAGAGAGGAATACAAGCAGAGGTGTGGGAGTGGGAGAGGGAGAAGCAGGCTCCCACCGAGCAGGGAGCCCAGTGCAGAGCTCAATCCCAGGACCCTTAGACCAGGACCTGGGCTGAAGGCAGACACTTAACTGCCTGAGCCCCCCAGGTGCTCCCTTCTCCAAGCTTTGATTTAACTTTTCCTCACCTGTAAAATGGGTTGCTGTGAAGGAGATCATGTCCAGAAGAGAACGACCACAATGCCCGGGACATAACTGTTGCTCAATAAACTCAGTCCAGCTGCCATCACTAGCGCCTCCAGCTGGAGGCCTTCCACACCCTCCTCCCAAAGACACTGAAAGAATGAGAGTGACAGGATCCCAGAACAGCCTGGATATGGGTTCCTGACACAGTCACCATCTGGACCTCTCCTATTAAATCCTAAACCCGCTGAGTAGGAGAGCAAAAGACTGGTCGCCTAGGGCGAAGGCATCTCAGGATCCAAGGGAGTGGAAGCTGGGAGCACGGATGCTCTTGCTGCTGACGGCAGAAACTGGTTAAGTGATCATGGAGGGCAATGGGGTCAAATCTACCAAATGATAAAACCACAATCTTCTGACCCAGCCACTCCCTTTCCAGAGACGGATCCTGCAGCTGTACCTGCACACCTACAAAATGATTTGCATAAGGCCCCGCACTATGTGGTAACAGAAGCCTGGCCACCACCGGAGTCTGTATGGGACGGGTTCAATAAACCGCGGTGCTCCCGTGCTGAAACACCACAGGGCAGCAGGCACAGAGGAGGAATCTAGGTACCGATCTGGAAATAGTCCTAAAAGATAATGCAAAGTGAAAAGAGAAAGGCAGAGAGGAGTGTATATAGATTTCACATTATCTTGAACTTTCAGCCATATGAATATAAATGATCTATGACAAAAGATAACCCTCTCTTCCGGTTTCACACATGGTGCTATATCAGAGACCAATGGGAGTAGGCAGAATGTGGCGAAGGAGTCTCTTCTCGGTACTTTCGTTCTTAATAAGGGATCTGCGCAAATTAAGGCAAACGCTGAAAGCAGACATTTATCAATCCAGGCTAACCTGTGATAAACACCGAGACTAACCTGACAAAGTCTTCGGGAAGCAGGTCAGGACTAACACCCAGGGAGTCAAGCACGTCGTTTCGAATCTGGAGCAGCAACTCAGAATCTTCCCCGAAGGTATCAGAACTAGGATCTCTTCCTTTATCTGTGCGGAACTTCAGGAGCACTAAGAAAGGCAAAGGAGGCAGGTTAAAAACCAAGTCCTTCTTTCTTTCTTTTTTTTAAAGATTCTGTTTATTTGAGAGAGAGAAAGAGAACAAGAGCAGAGGGAGAGAGAAAAGCAGGCTCTATGCTGAGTGTAGAGCCCAACGTGGGGCCTGATTCCCTGATGCTGAAATCATGACCCAAGCTGAAATCAAAGAGTCTGACACTCAGCCAACTTAGCTACTCATGCGCCCCCCCCAAACCAAGTCTTTTCATTAACAAATGCTTACGGATATTGAGAACGTAAACACAGAAATTGGTACATTAATTAAAAGGAGGGCCAAGTGAAAGATAATCTACTTTCATTTATTCACAAACACAGAGCAGCAATTGAAAATTACAAAACTAGAATTACTGTGACGAGTGCCACAGTAGCGTAACAAGAGGATCTGATGTCCTCGGTGGGGTGGTGTCAGGCAAGGACTCCCAAAGGAAGTAGTAACTGGGTCGCATGTGTGTGAATATAGGGGTAGGGAAGTAGGGGAGAAGCCTCAAGCAGAGAGAGAAGACCCAATTACGACCCACAAGACAGATCAGGATCGGGCGGCATGCGTTCTAGGCATCAGTTCAAAGGGCTGCTTCAGCCAGAAGGTCAGCCAAATGCTCAGACTCATCAGACAGGCAGGTCATTATAAACAAAACCTCCCTCGGTACAATAATTATGTCAACCTCTAGAAACGAATGTTTAATTTTGCTTGTGAACCAGAGGAAAGGTTCAGATGATGGCAGCAAATCAGAGCTACTGTGTAATGAGAGCCTAATAGGGGTTGAATTTTTAACCCCAACAAAAAGACACAGGCAGGAGCCCAAGACTGATTAAAATACCAGCACCTTCTACTGCCACCACACCTTGTCCAAGATGTTCACTGCATGCTGGGGGCATGATGTCCTTATTCCCTGCAAGCTCCCCAAGGTGGCACAGAGCTGGCCTGGAGCCCCATCTCTAGGGCAATGCCTCCCCCAACCCATGACATTGCCGCTTTGAGTGCGGGTGGACAGAGATGGGGGCTAGTGTTCTGGGACAGTAGCTCAGGCCCCAAAGGGGCTTCCCAGTTTAAGAAGTGTTTCCTTTCAAGTCTTATCGAGAACTGCTGACTAGAAAAGTGAACTTGTTCAACAATATTATACTCTCTATCTGTACAAGGGGCTCTTCCCTAAAAATTAAGGTGGACTGGAAAATGATCTAACTGCTACGAGGCTCTTTAAAAATTCAAGGATTTGGAAGCCACCCTGGACTAAGGAATCCATCCTTCTCCTTGTTTTCTTTTTCTTGTTAAAGATTTCATTTATTTATTTGACAGAGACACAGCGAGAGAGGGAACACAGGCAGAGGGAGTGCGAGAGGGAGAAGCAGGATTCCCGCTGAGCAGGGAGACCGATGCGAGGCTCGATCCCAGGACTCTGGGATCTCGACCTGAGCCAAAGGCAGACACTTAATGACTGAGTCCCCCAGGCGCCCCAATTTTCCTCTTTTTCAGAACACAGCTCCAGGGCACGCGGGTGGCTCAGTCAGTTGAGTGTCCAACTCTTGATTTCAACTCGGGTCATGGGATTGAGACCATGTGGGGCTCTGCACTCAGTGTGGAGGCTGTTTGTCCCTCTCCCTCTGTTCCTCCCCATTCCCCGTGTGCTCTCTCTCAAATAACCACAATCTTTTAAAAAAAAGAAAGGAAAAAAAAAAGACACAGCTCATAGAATCTTCAAAGCTACTGGACCACTTGGCAGCCAACTCAGAGCTGATGACCATTTGGATGCTGTCTAAGACCAAACCGCTGTCCCCTAAACCTCACTTAACTCAGCAGACGTGTTGCTGGGATTCCAATCTGGAGGAAATAAATGCAATCAAGTAATAAGCACTTGGGGGCAGGGCAGAGAAAAGACTTTAGACCAGGACTCTTTTTCAACAATGTCCTGTTAAGACAAAGGAATCTGGAAATCTGCTGGTCAGGCCCAAAAGAGAAGATACCCTGGGCGGACTGTATCGAATGTCTTCGCTATTCCTGTCAATCACTCCCGAGAGTACATAAGGACAGACCCAGAATGAGTATCCGTGTCTCCCGAGCAATGACGGAGGCAATGCTGAGGGCAAGCTACTCGCACTGCACACCCCAAGGCCCGGTGGCAACTGTGTAGGAACTGCGCTAGGCCACCTCCTATGTGATCCTCTCCTTTCTGTGTCACTGCAACAGAAGCACCAACTGTCACGAGGGACGGAGGGGAGGGGATCATTTTTCCAGGTCCGCCACAAAAGCTTTTCATCTTTTGGTTAAAAAATACAGCTCTTGGAATAAAGCTCAGACCATTATAATAATTGGAAAACAAAGAGTGCCTACAGCGTGCCAGGCACTGTTCTAAACATTTAATGGGCATTGACGCTTGTCCTCAACGACCCGGTGAGATAGGTATTGTGCTCCCCGCTGCACTGATGAAGAAACTGAAGTTCAAAGAGATGCAGTGGCTTGGTCAATGTGACTGTCAGTAATCAGCAGTGGGGAAGAAATGCCAACTCAGATCTGGCTTCAGAATCCGTGTTTCTTAACCCTAATCGAATCCAGGAGAAATGTTAAGACAATCAGGAACGCAGGCCTAAGGATTCTAAGTGGTCTGGCTCCCTGCCCTGACCTCAGGAGGACTCCTATTCAACCACATTTTTGTGAGATACATTTTCCAGATGGGCCCTGCCCTCTCCCAACTGTTCCATTAATTTTAAGTTGCTAGTTCAGGGGGGTGAGAAGTGGAGGCAGAGGCCATACAAAACCTTGCCCATCAATCTTCAGAGTGGAAGAGCAGCTCTACCCCAGAAAGAAATAAGATGGTGCGAAGAGGAGGAGAGCAAAGGCGGCCAGCAGCTGGCCCTGCTGTTGCTCTGGGCCCCCTGCCTGGTCCTGGTGCAGGCCGCCTGGCTGAGGGCCGGCAGGCTGGCACCGTCCAGATACCTCGCTGACCGCATCTGAAGTCCTCTCAGGGCCTCTGGGAAGGGGGCCAGGCAGTCCAGCCACTTACTTGCAGCAAAGCAAACAGAAGCTGTATTTTTCACTCTTTTTCAAATGTCAGCACTCCAGTCAGCAGGGGTGGGGAGGACAGGGAGAAGCCCATGTCCCGGACAGGCAGCAGCCCCAGAACTGACCCTATCCCTTAACAAGCTCTTGCTTATTAAATTCTCCTCTTTGTTCTGCTTTTCACCCCTCCCAAACCGCCAGACAGACAGACAGACACACACACACACACACCCCACTGTTGACTCTGCACTCCTGAAGTGCACCTCCTCACCAGTTTCCAGATTATAAAACTGTTCTGTTAAGATCAAATATTGTCAGGGATGGAGAGCTGCTCTGCCAAAAGATGACTCATCGCATCATATCAAAACACTGCACAAAATTAGAGTTCCAAACTTGATTAACTTCATCTGAACCTTTTAATTAACTCAGGTTGTTAAAGTCTAAGGGAATGACATTCATCGCTACAGATGATAGGCTAGTGTCTCTGCCCAAGTTCAGGACTTGCCCGTGTAATGCAAAAAGGCAAATTTCAAAAAGGAGAAACCAAGCACCTTTTCATTTGTTAGGGAAAAAAACTATGTACATGTGAATATACTACCATTTTGATAAAAAGAAATTAACATTCAAATTCAAATTTAAACTGAATCAGAGTATCAGATTTGTGTTGTAACAGAAATCTGGAAAGCAGTACTATTTTTTTTTTTTTAAAGATTTTATTTATTTATTTGACAGAGAGAAATCACAAATACACTGAGAGGCAGGCAGAGAGAGAGAGAGAAGGAAGCAGGCTCCCTGCTGAGCAGAGAGCCCGACGCGGGACTGGATCCCAGGACCCTGAGATCATGACCCGAGCCGAAGGCAGTGGCTCAACCCACTGAGCCACCCAGGCGCCCCTGGAAAGCAGTACTATTAATCACTGTATTTCTTTCTACAAATTTCTATTACATTTAAACAGAATTATATTTAGCATAATCAATAAGCCCCCCCAAAGTAGCACATTTATAGGGGAGAAAATGAAGTTAATGTTCCAAATTAGCCCTAAATCAATTGTTGTCCTCCAAAATAGCTCAAGTGAGGGGGTAAAAAAAAACAAATCTACACAAAACCTCCTATGCCTGATACCTAAAAGCTTCTCTGTACCTGACACCCCTGCTCCAATCTCTCTGGAGCTCTCCAGACTCCCACAGACCTGTTCTCCCCAGGCTGGCTCACTTAGTGGAGACTCATTATCTCTGAGAATGGCCTGAAGATCGGCTGGACTCCTGGCTCACATATAAAAAAAGAAAGGAAAGGAAAAGAAGAGAAAAAGTAAGAAAGGAAGGAAGGAAAACGAAAGGAAGAAAGAAGAGAGAAAGGGAGAAATGGAGAGAGGAAGAAAGGGAGAGATAGAGAAAGAAAAAAAGGAAAGTTATCCTCCTACCCTACAGCCCCCCCCCCTTTAAAGATTGTGTTTATCTACTTATTTACTGAGAAAGAGACAGAGCACGAGTGCTTGAGCAGATGGAGGGGCAGAGGGAGAGTCTTAAACAGACTCTGCACTGAGCAGGGCTTGATCTCACAACCCTGAGATCATGACCCGAGCCAAAATTAAGTCAGATCCTGAACACGACCAAGCCACCCAGGCACCCCTACTCCCCACAGCCTTTTAAGCCAAAACATGAGGTCTCAAGGTTGATCAACTGTTCTTCTCAATAAATACATACCAAGGATGGTAATAACTAGAATTATTGTGATAATTTCACAGTGCATACAAATATCAAATCATGTTGTAACCTGAAATACAGTGTTATAGATCAAGTACATCTCGATAAAAACAAATACATAAATCTATAATGAGCACCGACTGTGCCAGGCCCTGAGCGGCACAGGGGAAAGCAAAACGCATACTCTGCTCTCTCAGAGCATTCAGGGAAGGTGACAAAACCACATACAGAGTTAACAAAAGCTGGGAACCAGCAAAGGCACTCTGAGAGCATCACTGGATGGAACGGGGTGGTCTCACTGGGTGGAACCAGCTCGTCCCCACTGGCCACCAGGCCTGAACACTGACCCTGGGCACACTCACCCCCGGCACATCCACATGCTGCTCCTCAGAGCCAAGGGGGTTTTGAAATGGGCAGGGAGCAGCAGTAGGGACCACAGCGCTGGAGCCAGACTGCCTGGGCTGGATCCCAATTTTCCCACTTACTGTGACTTTGAGCACGTGACAACATCCTTGAGCTGCCTCTGTAAAATGGGAATCATAAGAGCACTTCCCTTACAGGTTTTAAGGACTCAGGGAAGTAAGCAGTCCCCATAAAGCATCAGGGACAGTGCCGGGTGCAGCGTGAGCACGGCGTAAAGGACAGCACTCCAGGACCCCCACTCCTCCACAATCGCCGTAAGCTCAGCTTGCACGCCCTCAGAGAAACGGGACAGACTTTGTGTCAAAATTCCCCACTAGACTCTGCCACCCTCACTAACTTAGCTGTGCACTCTGAGGACTACAGGGACTCGGCTCTGAGCAATCCTGGTCCGCAGCACATCCCCTGCCCGCTTTCCTCCAATGCCCGGATCTCAGCATGTGATTTTACAGTCATTCGTGTAAATTCACTTGTACAAGGACTGAATTTGTCTCCTCAGCTGGATTTTTGCGCTCGTGGGACAGAAACCATATCCTCTTTGTTCACTATTCTCTACTTAATGCCCAGCACAGGGCATGCCCTATAGTGGGCACTGAGAAAATCTCCACTCTGTGGGAAGCTTCAGTGTTTGGCAAAGGATGGGAAGCGGTCACACATGAGTGGGGAGAAGGGCTCCCAACAACTACACAGGATCCTCACCCATCCTAAACAGGCCTGCTCTTCTATTAAGAGAATTGAATAGAGTTTTAAACATACCCAAGATGGATCTGTTCCTTACAAACATGGCAGATCTGGAAAGTCCAGCAAGAAACAAAAAACCATATACAATGCACCACATGTGTCCTCACAAGAGAAAGGAGATGAAATCTGGCTTTCAAGGCCTATCTGAGGGCTAAAGGTGCAGAAAAGCCGGCCCGCAGGCATGAAGCTCAAAGAAGGGACAGAGCTGCGTTGGGGAAGCCAGTGATGTTTTAGGGAAGTCACTGTGAGTTAGACTCTCGCAGCCTTCTGCCTTTTGAGGTGCCTGGTCATCTGCTCAGCTCAGTTCCACATTACCTGCCCCTTCTTGTACCTCACTCTTTAACCACAGAAACTTACAAGTAGGTGTGTGCATGTATTCATTCATTCATTCATTCATTCATTCATTTTTCCATCCACAAAGACTTCCTGAGCACCCGCACTCCACCTGTGCTGAGTTGTGCTGGGGACCCAGAAGTGACCCAGACAGTCCCAGGTCCAGCCATCCACAGAGGGCATGTTCATAAGTCTTGTCACCATGGCCGCACACTACTTTGATCTCACTCTCCAGAGAGCCTCACCACTGCAGTGGCCTCCCAAAGGACTCGCTCTGAAATGCCCCCTCTGAGCTCCAAGCCCTGGCCACCCTTTCACCTCTCCAGTGAAACCTGGTGTGGGACCTCATCACAAAACAGCTCAAAACAGAACAAGAAAGCTGTCTCATGTTATTTACATCTCACTCTCTTCTGAAAAGAATTTGAAACAGCCGCATAGAAGTTACGGATTGGGGGTGGGGGTGGGAATGCTATTTCTCAGAAGTGACCTGAAAACAAGATGCCGGGTTTTGCCTACCAAATTAAAGGCCAAGATTACTCACCTAAGCAAGAAGGCAGAGGGAACTGCTTTGTCACAGAGCTCTGGTGGGAGGGTAAATGCTCAGTAAACCATAAGAAAATGTGGTACAGAGGATCTTTACAAAGGGTCATGCCCCTTGGCCAGTGATTGAATTATATATAAATGGTCCCTGTCATGTTATTTATACCACAGAAAATCTGAAAATAATTTCACATCAGATAGTAGGATGGTTACATAAAACATATTGACAGGTTAGAATATTATTCATCTATTAAAATTATATTTCAGCAGATTTTAGTCAGGCGCACCTGGGTGGCTCAGCTGGTTAGGCATCCAACTCTTGGTTTCAGCTCAGGCCACCATCTCCTGATTTGTGGGATCAAGCCTCCTGTCAGCCTCCTCACTTGGCAGGGAGTCTGCTTGAAAGATTCTTTCCCTCTGCCCCTCCCTTCCACCCCCTCTCTCTAAAGATAAAGAAATCTTAAAAAAATTTTTTAGGGGCGCCGGGGTGGCTCAGTGGGTTAAAGCCTCTGCCTCTGGCTCAGGTCATGATCTCAGGGTCCTGGGATCAAGCCCCGCGTCGGGCTCTCTGCTTGGCGGGGAGCCTGCTTCCCTTCCTCTCTCTGCCTGCCTCTCTGCCTGCTTGTGATCTCTTTCTGTCAAAGAAGTAACTAAAATTTAAAAAAAAAAAAAATTTTTTTTTAAAAAGCATGTTTGGTACTATGTTTTTGGCAACATTTATGTTAAAAACAAAAAATTCGGGGCGCCTGGGTGGCTCAGTGGGTTAAGCCTCTGCCTTCAGCTCAGGTCATGGTCTCAGGGTCCTGGGATGGAGCCCCGCATCAGGCTCTCTGCTCTGCAGGGAGCCTGCTTCCTCCTTTCTCAGCCTGCCTGCCTCTCTGCCTACTTGTGATCTCTGTCAAATAAATAAATAAAATCTTTTAAAAAACAAACAAAGAAACAAAAAATTCTACAAGGGCACCTGGCTGGCTCAGTCAGTAAAGTGTGTCACTCTTGATCTAGGGGTTGTGAGTTTGAGCCCCACACTGGGTGTGGAGCTTACTTAAATAAAACCTTAAAAAAAGAAGTCCTATAATATCCTGTATTTGGAATGCACTCCACTATGTAAAAATAAAGCAGAATGATGTAATATGGTACAACTGTTCTCACCCCATTCTAGAGGTGGGAAACTGAGGCTGAGGACAGAGAGGCTCAGGGTCACAAGGGACACTCAAAGGTTACCATACTCATAACCTCAATGCTATACCGCCTCCCTAGCAGTATAGACAAGATAGGAGACACCCTAGTTCACAAAATAAAAATCACTTCAGATAGATCTGGCTTCCCACCCCAGAGCCCACCAGTTTAGAATAATGCCAACTACTCGGTCAGACTCTTGTCTGGCCAAATACGGGTTCTCCTCTAGAAAATGTGAAGTGATCCCTGAGCTTGACTCTTACCTTTGAAGTAGAACACTTTGACTAGTATGCAAAGACTGTAACTTGCAAAAAGAAAAGGACAAAGCAACTGTGAAACACAGAGACAATCACACAGAGGGCAAGAGATGATCCACAGCCGCCCCCCCCCCCCGCCCCCCCCCCCCCCCGCCCCCCTGCCTCTGGGCCCCTTCTCTACCAGCTCCACCGACAGCGCCCTCGACTCACAGAGCTGTTCTGACAGAGCCCTCTGCATTCACACTCACCCTGCCTGGTCACAAGCAGCAGGGAGACAGGGGCTTTTCTCTAACCCAGCACTTGAGTGGCACATGACCTTGACTCTGGGCATCTGCTGCTCTCTGCCAACCACTCTCACCGAGTGAAGATGGCACAGGACATTCCCGTGACTGTTGTCTGACAGAGAAAAGATGGGAGGCGTTGAACAAGGACTGCAGCTGGGCTGGGGGCCCGAGAGGAGCTCCAACACAGGCTAATGCGGGGGGCGGGGCGGGGGGAGATGGAGGGCTGCAAAGCAAACGAGCAGGCAGGTCTCGCTGACAATGCAGCCCATTATTGCAATCTGCTCTTGGGGGCGTCAGGTTCCCATCTGCCAGACTGGAATAAGGAAATGTCCCAGGGCTCTTGTGAAGTTCAGAATTGTTAAAATGGACATAATGCCGTTACTGGTAATGCTAATACAGTCAACCCTTGAACAACACAGGAGTTTAGGGGCACTGACCCCTCACTCCAACTATGAACTCGAAAATCCACATATAATTTGGGTTCTCCAAAAACGTCACTACTAAGAGCCTACCGCTGACTGGAAGCCTTAATAGTAAGAGAAACAGTTGATTAACAAATACTCATGTTAGGGGTGCCTGGGTGGCTCAGAGGGCTAAGCCTCTGTCTTTAGCTCGGGTCATGATCTCAGGGTCCTGGGATCGAGCCCTGCATCAGGCTCTCTGCTCGGCAGGGACCTGCTTCCCCCTCTCTCTGCCTGCCTCTCTGCCTACTTGTGATCTCTCTCCCTCTGTCAAATAAATAAATAAAATCTTAAACAAACAAACAAACAAAAAATACTCATGTTGTAACTGTTACATACTGTATTCCTACAATAAACTAGAGAAAAGGAAATGTTGTAAAGAAAATCAGAGAGAAGAGAAAATATACTTTACAGTACTGTACTATATTTATAAAAATAAAAAATTCATGTGCGTGGACCTGCACATTTCCAATCTGTGTTGTTCAAGGCTCAACTGTCATTAAAACCTGACTGCGTTGGGCAACATTTAGACACTTACTAGGTTTGGTGACCCTGGACAAATGACTTGGTCTGCCCAACAGTCAGTGTCCTTCCAGGACACTGGGCAATCATAGTAAGATCTGCTCTCCAAGGGAGTTATGAAGATAAATGGGATTGTGACACATGTAAAGCCCTTAATCGACAATTATGAATGTACAACATGGGCCGGGGCTCCGTTTGATCCCTGTGGCCCATGAGGCAGACTCAGGGTTATGCCCACTTGTCACACTGAAGAGCGGAGCAGGTGCCTCACCAGGACGGTTTTTTCACCAGGTTATGCGCTGATGGCCCTGAGGCACTAGACTGCACTTATGGGTCACCTCTGCCCTTCCCCTCACCTCTCTTCTCTCACATGGCACTGCCTTCCTTTCTGAATGGCTGCGGTCTGTGTTCTCTACCACTGATAAGGCAGTGGCACCAAAAAACCCAAACAGAACAACCACCACCAAAAAAACCACTGCCTTTTTTTTTTTCTTTTGCCCTTCCTACAAATTATTTTTAAACATCTGTGGTCATGACAGCAGCAAATCAACAAGTACTTGACAGCCACCCCCTTATCAAAAACCACTTCCCTGTGGCCATCTTCTCCTCAGTGGTCCTTGTCATTGCTGGACACCAAAACACCCAGTGGGGAATGCCAGACCCCAACAGGAATGGCTGCCCTTGACCCGGTGTGCAAAGGTCTCAAATTCTAAAATAAGAAGTTCCTTCTGAACAGAACTGATCACCAAATCAAGCTGAGGCCTGGAGACAAAGACAATTACAAATCATCACAGCAGGGACGTAAGTAAGGAGTGTGGTGAGGGCAGGGAGAACTGAAGCGGGAGGTATGAAGTTTTCTAGTCTACAACAGGAAAAAAATTATTTCAAAGCATCCACCATCAAGATACTTTGCGAAAGATTCCACACAGAGAGGAGGAAAAATGGGGTATAAAATACCAGAAGTTCTAGGGGCGCCTGGCTGGCTCATTTAAGAGCATGCGACTTTCAATCTCAGGATTACAGGTTTGAGCCCCAGGCTGAGTGCAGAGGTTACTAAAAAGTTAAATAAACCTTTAAAAAAGAAAGTTCTAGGGGCGCCTGGGTGGCTCAGTGGGTTAAAACCTCTGCCTTCGACTCAGGTCATGATCCCGGGGTCCTGGGATCAAGCCCCACATCGGGCTCTCTGCTCGGGGAGCTCTGCTCTGCTCAGGGGAGCCTGCTTCCTCCTCTCTCTCTGTCTGCCTCTACTTGTGATCTCTGTCAAATAAATAAATAAAAATATTTAAAAACTAAAAAAATAAAAAATAAAAAAGTTCTAGGCGAAAACACAAGTAATGGCAGTTTCCTCTGAAGTTACCCATATATTTTACTAATCTGTCTCACTTTTACAATTTAAAAAAGGAGAAACAGAACTACTTTGAAAGCTCTTGTATATATGATCATCGCGAGGACAAAGTTCTCTAAAACTTCTCCATCTCTACAGAGGACACGAAGTAAAGGGATTTGCTTAAGGTCAAGAAATACATAGCACATCTGGGACCTAAACTTCTTTCTAGATCCAAATCTAGAGACTTCAAGGCATAGGTGACTGAGAACATTCTACTGACAGGAGAAAGAAAACGTGAACCCCAAACTTGTCTGGCTAGATTTACGAACTGAGAATAATTAGTCACCTTAGAAAAGAGCCCAGGGGGCACCTGGGTGGCTCAGTGGGTCAGGCCTCTGCCTTCAGCTCAGGTCGTGATCTCAGGGTCCTGGAATCGAGCCCCATTTTGGGCTCTCTGCTCAGTGGGGAGCCTGCTTGCCCCTCTCTTTCTGCCTGCCTCTCTGCCTGCCTGTGATCTCTCTCTGTCAAATAAATAAATTAAATCTTTTTCTCTTTTTAAAGATTATTTATTTATTTATTTGACAGATCACAAGCAGGCAGAGAGGCAGGCAGAGAGAAAGGAGGAAGCAGGCTCCCTGGGATCATGACCTGAGCCAAAGGCAGAGGCTTTAACCCCTGAGCCACCCAGGTACCCCAATAAATTAAGTCTTAAAAAAATAAAAAGATTTTATTTTTTTGACAGAGAGAGAGACAGCAAGAGAGGGAACAGAAGCAGGGAGAGCGAGAGAGGGAGAAGCAGGCTTCCCTCTGAGCAGGTTGCTCACCCGATCCCAGGACCGAGATCATGACCTGAGCTGAAAACACTTAATGGCTGAGCCACCCAGGAGCCCCTAAATAAATAAATTTTTTTTAAAAGATTTTATTTACTTATTTGATAGAGATAGTATGCAGAGGCAGGCAATGAGAGAGGAAGGGAAGTAGAAAGCACGGAGCCCAAAACGGGGCTCGATCCCAGGACTCCAAAATCATGACCTGAGCCAAAGGCAGAGGCCCAACCCACCGAGCCACCCAGGCGCCCCACAAAATCTTTTTAAAAAAAATTTACGAGAGAGCATGAGTTGGGGGGCAGGCAGAGGGAGAAGCAGACTCCCTGCTGAGCAGAACCCAGTGTGGATACGGGGCTCCATCCCAGGATGCTCGGATTGTGACCTGAGCCGAGGTCGGATGCTTAACCAACTGAGCCACCCACTCACCCCAGAATTTTGCTAATTCTTAACCTGTGGCTTCATTAGTTTATTTTAGGCTCCTGTAAAGCTGCCTAGATGGTGCTAATTTGCCTGATTCCTTTTCCCCACTGTGCCATAAGACTGGCAGTACCTGTAAGTTCTAGACTTGGCTGAGGGACTGTGCTGTAAGCGTATAGAGGACGGAGAACCCCCTGGGTCCAGGGAGCAAGGGCTTGTTAACAACCAGCAGCTCCTATCTCTGCTAGTACCTGGTGAGGCCAGGGCCCTTCACTGGGGGATAAGGCTCTTTTCTTTTCTTTCTTTCTTTCTTTTTTTTTTTTTTTTAAGATTTTATTTGTTTATTTGATAGAGAGAGAGAGAAAGAGATCACAAGTAGGCAGAGCAGCAGGCAGAGACAGAGGGGGAAGCAGGTTCCCCACTAAGCAGAGAGCCCAA
The DNA here is from genome assembly GCF_022355385.1 of Mustela nigripes. Lineage (NCBI taxonomy): Eukaryota > Metazoa > Chordata > Mammalia > Carnivora > Mustelidae > Mustela > Mustela nigripes. Next base: position 6,943,515 of record NC_081573.1, read on the forward strand.
TTCGAGGCTGGATCCCAGGACCCTGGGATCATGACCTGAGCCAAACGCAGAGGCTTTAATCCACTGAGCCACCCAGGCGCCCCTAAATAAATAAAATCTTTAAAAAAAATTTCATAAGGGATGCCTGGGTGGCTCAGTCGTTAAGTGTCTGCCTTCAACTCAGGTTATGATCCCAGGGTTCTGGGATCGAGTTCGGCATAAGCCTCTCTGCTCTGTAGGGAGCCTGAGTCTCCTTCTCCCTCTGCCTGCCACTCACCCTGCTTGTGCTCTCTCACTCTCTGACAAATTAAATAAATAAAATCCTAAGGAAGAGAAAAAAAGAAAGAGGAAAAAAGAATTAGGGGCGCCTGGGTGGCTCAGTGGGTTAAGCCGCTGCCTTCGGCTCAGGTCATGATCTCAGAGTCCTGGGATCGAGTCCCACATCGGGCTCTCTGCTCGGCAGGGTGCCTGCTTCCTCCTCTCTCTCTGCCTGCCTCTCTGCCTACTTGTGATCTCTCTCTGTCAAATAAATAAATAAAATCTTTAAAAAAAAAATGTAAAAAAAAAAAAAAAAAAGAATTAGCAAAACTCCTCAAATGTGGCACAGGTGGCCTCAGTAATCAATCGACCCACACTGACCAAGCCCCTGTTCTGCATCAGGCCACTTTTGGGACAGTCAAGAGACGAGGGGGCCCAGAAGACAGTCCTCAAGTCAGCTCTGTTGTCTGGGCGGTGGCATGGGGATTACAAAGGAAGGAAACCCAACTCAGATAAGGGGGGTTAGGTTCCTGGACCTAGCACTGGAGCTGAGCAATGGTGGTTAAATGGGAAGGGCTAAAGTAGGATATTCCAGGTAGAAGAAATGGAAATGTGTATAGAAATGGGGAGGGTTAAGGCACCTGGGGGGCTCAGTCATTGGGCGATCCCTTCTGCTCGGGTCGTAATGCCAGGGTCCTGGGATCGAGCCCCACATCGGGCTCCCTGTTCGGCGAGAGGCCTGCTTCTCCCTCTCCTACTACCCCTGCTTGTGTTCCCTTTCTCACTATGTCTCTCTCTGTCAAATAAATAAAATCTTAAAAAAAAAAAAAAGAAAGAAAGAAATGAGAAGGATGACGCTATGGGGTGACAGCAAGTAGTTAAGTAGAAGTGTAGGGTTCACGGACGGCAGAGGGAATGGAAAGGAGAAAAGAAATCAGCAGGTCACGGGTCTAGAATGCCAAGCCACAAAGTTTAAATTGTATCTTGATGGCAAAAAAGATTCACAGAAGGGTTTCAGTTTTTAGACAGATTAGTCTGGTCACTGAAAATGGATAAGAAGGAGGAGCTCTGAAGGCAGAGGCTGGTAAAGGCGCCACAGCACTGATGAAGGCTCCCGGAGAGAGGCAGTCCTACGGTGAGAGGTAGTCCTACGGGAAAACTCACGGTCATCTGAAAGGGAGAGAGGGAGATCAGGAGGGGTCCAGCTAAACTCGGGTCCCAGAGAGCACCACGCAGAAGGCGGGGCTGGGACTCTAGGTGAAAGAAGCTGCCAATCAACCATGTGAACTTCAGGAATGCTCTGCTGAAGAGAAAATGGCAAACAGGCTGGAACAAAGCTAACAGCTTAATTTGGAGCACTGGCTTTGAACACTCATTCTGGCTCTGGGTATACATAGACAGCGCATTAGAGCACCTCATCTTTAATCCACCCTACAACAAATAAGGCTCAGCAGGGGGAAGTGACTTACAAGAAGCCCCACTATATCTATGCCCTTTGTCCCCCCAGTACCTGCCTCCAAGCCCCCACTTGTATTTTTAGTAAGTTCCTACCCAGCTCCAGACAGAAGGTGAACGGAACTTGTTTACATGCAAATACACCCCCTACAGTCTGCCTCCCACTACTGTTCGACAGAGGAAATTCTTTTTTGCAGAGCAAAGCCCCATAGTGGAGGCCAGGGAGACTGGTTCATCATCTCCTACCTGATTCATCAAGGCTTTGTTGTTTGGTGATGTGCGGTGTATCTCCCACAGCAAGGGTCCCTAGGCACCCTTGAAAATCTAGGGAACCTCTACAGCTCTTTTGCAGACGAACTGTACCTACAGAAGACCAGCTTCAGACCCCCCCACCATCAGAAGAGATGATAAAGATGTGCTGTTAAAATACGCCCTTCTATGGACCCTGCAGATGTCATCAGTAAGCCCTTTGCAAGTATTACTTATCAGCTACCAAATCAGCATTTTTCTAGGAGTTGAGAAGCAGTGTGTTTGGAGATTGTTTTTGCTCATTTTTAACTTTTTAAAAAATATTTCATTTATTTATTTGACAGACGGAGCAAGCACATAGTGGCAAAGGGAGAAGGGGAGAGAGAGAGAGAGAAAGAGGGAGGGAGAAGCAGACACCCTGCCAAGCAGGGAGCCTGATGCAGGGCTGGATAACAGGACCTGGAGATGACCTGAGTCAAAGTCAGACGCTCAACCAACCGACTGATCCACCCAGGTGCCCTTATTTTTAACTTCTGAAATAATTTTAGACATACAGAAAAACTGTACACAGAATTCCTGTATAACTTCATCCAGATTTCCCAAAAGTTAACATTCTACCACATTTATCGTTATTTTTCTGTATCTGTACATACTCATTTCTTCCTGAACGATCCAGCATTTGCCCCCAAATACCTCAGAGTATTTGAAACAATTACACAAACCATGAAACAATTACACAAACCATGAAATTAACATTGATAGAGTACATCTAATCTACAGACCTTTTTCAAATTTCATCAACTGTCCCACTAATGTCCTTGAGAGCCAAAGAAATAAAACCCTCCCCTACTCTTGGGTTCGATCCAGAATTCTCCATTCTACTTAGTTTTTGCATCTCTTTATTCTCCTTTAATCTGGAACAAGAATTCCTCAGTTCTCTGTGATACTTTGAAGAGAACAAACAATTTACTTCACAGAATATTCTTCCATTCGAGCTGGTCTGACGCTTCCTCATAACCGGACTCACACTACGCACTCTGGACAGGGAATCTGGCGTGATGGCGTGTCCTCCCCAGTGCGCCCTCTCTGGATGCATGAGCTCTTTCTCTCCCATTCCCGGAATACCAACTTTGATCTCTCGGTTGAGGCACAATCCACCAGGGTTCTCTAAAGTCTCTCTGTAATTAGTTAAGAAGTAGCTTGGGAAGAGATTATCTCTTCTATTTCACAACAAACCTTCCTGTTCATTTTAGCATCCATCAAGGATTCTTGACTGAAACAATTTTTACTGCCATGGTGACGGTCACATACAGATTTTTAAAATCTTAACCGCTCCTACTCTATCCTTCTACTGAAAAAACAAAAACAGGGCGTGCCTGGGTGGCTCAGTCAGTTAAGCATCTGCCTTTGGCTCAGGTCATGATCCTGGAGTCCTGGGATCAAGCCCTGTGTTGGGCTCCCTGCTCAGTGGGAAGTCTGCTTCTCCCTCTCCCACTCCCCCGCTTGTGTTCCCTCTCTTGCTCTGTCTCTCTCTGTCAAATAAATAAATAAAATATTAGAAAAAAAATTAAAAAACAAAAAACACACCATTCCTCTCACCCCCATTTATTTACATATTTGTTTACCTATTAGTATAGTCATGGGCTCTTTATTTCATGAGTTACAATCTATTATTTACTTGATCCTCCAATTGTCCCAGATCTTCCCAGGAGGAGCCCCTTCAAATTGGCTCCTGCGTTCCTCTGACATGACCCATCATTCTTCAAGCACATCCTTACTTTCTGGCACAACAGGATATTCCAAGCTCACCTGTGATGTTCCCACCCAAGCCCCAGCATCAGTCATTTCTCAACATGGTTCTTATGAGATTATTAACAGGCAGGATCTGGGCTGAGGTATACTCATGGCTTGCTACCAGAGTACCCTTGCTTCTAAGCCCTCTCAACAAACAGAACTAGGAAATACATACGCATAAACATGAAGACACACGCATCTACACATCTATGTCTGTATCTGCACAGAAAAACCATGAGTTCATCTGGTGACTCCAATGCCCACCTGACCTCACAGGATTCCTTCTAGCCTTTCCCACCTTCCATACTTACAGGAACTCCCGTTTCTGGCAATTAAAAAAAAAAAAAAAAAAACTGACTCTCATTATCCACAAAATATTTACCTATCTGCTCCATTCTAGAACAGTAACTAGTTTCAGAATTGCTAACCCATATACCACTGTGAAAAACAAACCTACTAATTAGAGTTCAGTATTTGTTTATAGTTCTTTTTTCTTTAGTCTGAGGGTATATATTCAAAAGCTACATGGGTCAGTTCCTTTTTCCTGCCTCAGTGTAGTAATGGCCTCATTTGAAATAAATACTAAATATGCTGTAAAGTAAGAACACAAAGGAGCTCAAAGCTGTGACGAAGCACATGAGTACCCCTACCCTGTGGCAGTTGCCCTCTAACTGGCTGGGGACTCAGAAGAGGGGGAGCTTTACAAATATAGAGATGCCAGGCTCTGCTAGTTATTTTGATACAATAAATCTAGGCTAGAACCAGGTAATCTGTATTTTTCAAACGTTCCCCAAGTAAATTCTGGTATCCTATCAGTTGGACAAAGATCGGCTATAAGAAATAAAGCTAGAGGAGTCTGGCTGGCTCAGTCGGAAGACCATGTGACTTTGGATCTCAGGGCTGTGAGTTTGAGTCCCACGCTGGGTATAGAGAGCACTTAAAGCTTTGCGCAGTGGCAGTATCGTAGCCAATGAGGTTTATCCGAGGCGCGATTATTGCTAATAGAGAGCACTTAAAAATTTTCTTAAAATATTTTATTTATTTGAGAGAGAAAGACACACAGAGAGAGGGAATATAAGCCAGGGGAGTAGGAGAGGGAGAGGCAGGCTTCAAACCAAGCAGGGAGCCCGATGCGGCGCTCGATCCCAGGATCCCGGGATCATGACCTGAGTTGAAGGCAGAAGCTTAACGACTGAGCCACCCAGGCACCTCTTAAAAATAAAATCTTAAAAAAAAAAAAAAGAAAACTGTAAGAATAAAAGGCTAAAAAGAGCAGGGCCCCAATGATCTCTCCAGCCTCACTGTGTCATGGTCCTGGCACCACTGGTCCCGTGAAGGATCCGCACCTCTGCCTGCAATCACCTTGCCTCTCTCCAGTCCCTAGCAAATCCCTCTTCTTTACAAGCAAGCTCAGATGTATTGTCCTCTGTGAAGACTCCTCGGCTTGCCAATTAGACCCAGGCCCCCAGTTCCCTGAGCTCCACGGTAGTTTATTATGAAGCAGTTCACAGAAGCTGAGAAACAGAACAGGACAACACAACAGCCTTCTCCAGAGCCCTGTTACTCCTCACAGGGAGAATGGTCTGTGTTTCTCTCTTCCACTGGCAAGGATCTAACGAGGATTCCCAGGCAAGGGACCTGGCATATAGCAGGTACTCAAACAATGTTTGGTTAAGATTATTTTCAGCTTTAATTTTGTGGCTCAAAAATGGCCCAAGTACTTTTCCACAACTCATCAGAACAGAGACTGAGAACTTTCAAGAAAGTTCACGTTGCCAAGGATTCTATGCTAAGTATTCTCTTCTTGCGATAAAGCCCGTTTCTTCCTGCTCTGGGCTAAACCTGCGTGTTATTGTTCATGCTGGTAAGTGAATGCTGTTTCCATACTAGACCCGGTATTTTTAGCACTCCTGTTATGATAAACTCACAGTAACCTCAAAAAGAACAAATCAAAGTCAACTTTTTGTCACAGGAAACCAGCTCATGCTTAATGTTTTGCAACATGCCATGGGAGAATAATAAAAAGATGAGACCTTTTGCTCACAGATGGTGAGGCCAACTCTCAAGATAGTGGAAAAATGCAGCAGGAAGCATGCAGTCTGGCCGCTATCTTATTAGACTGGAAAAACACTCGACACCCAAACAAGGCAAACGCACACGCACACACCACAGAGCAGCTGCTTCCCCAGGGGCTGAATTGTGAATGGGGCAGTAAAACACCTACGTGTGAGGGCCAGGCCAGCACGATGTTGGAATCGAGTCTGAAGGGTGCCAAGAGAACAGGGCAGGCAAGAAGATCCTGCAGGGACACCGTGGGGTAGGCTGCTCTCACTCTAGAGTGGGCCAAATGTCCAGACAAGCAACAACCAGTCACTCAGGCAAAAAATACTTACTTACAGAGTAAGTGTTGTGTGCTCTGCTGGGCGATAGTGAAATAAACTCAGGGTCCCTAGGAGGTCTCTCGGGTGTGCATCACAGCCAAGCAGGCACTGTGTCCTTACTAGGAACTCCCGAGGCATCATTAAGTGTAAAGGTCACCTTCCTAGAAAGGTTCTTGGGAACAGATTCCAAGGACCAGGAAAAACTGAAAACAACTTCCATACCTTTCAAGATGAAACTGGTCACAAACAACGCTACACCCAAAGGAATACATCACACAGCCAACAAGACATATGAGGTAACTCTATACATGCTCTGAGATCTTTCCGTACCACTGAAGACCATCCAGTGTAAAGAGTGAAACTGGCTTAACAGTCTGGTTTACACACACACATGCATGGTTATAAGTGTTAAATCAACTTCCAAGATAGGCCCTTTCAAGACACACACCCCCCCCTTTTTTTTCAAAAACATAAAACTCAAATGTCTCTTGGGGGAGAAGAAAGACTATCTGGGTCAGAATTCAGATAATCTTTCTAATACATATTTGAACCAGGGTTTTCTGTATTGTGGTGGTAATTCTATTTCTCTAACATGCAGGGCTCCTGATTTGAAATTTAACAAAATTACTTAGCTCGGAGGTGCATTTATAGATGTGAGGAACACAGTGCAGGGATCAAAGAGACTTCATGGTCTAAATCCTGGTTCTGTCTATAAAACCAAGCATATGCCCAAGCAAGCCACAGCCATGCTCAACCTTGGTCTCTTCAAAGAAAATGGGACAGCAACTATATTTTGAAGGCTGTCACAATAACTTGAGAATATGTCAGACGCTTAGCACATTGCCAGGTAAAGCAGCAAGCAGTGTCCAGTACTCAATAACCATTCTTACACGCCACAGGAAAACCAAAGTAATGCCTGAAAAGTCGACCACTCAACCTGGATACTCCCCAAGGCCATCCTACTTCCGGAAGTCAGACGTTAGCAGTGTTTAATTTTATAATAACAAAAGTAAGGCCATTTTAGAATTGTATCAATTTCAGGTGTGCAAACCTCGACTTAAAAAACCAACCAATCGGGGAGCCTGGGTGGCTCAGTGGGTTAAAGCTTCTGCCTTCGGCTCAGGTCATGATCCCAGGGTCCTGGGATGGAGCCCCGCATCGGGCTCTCTGCTCAGCAGGGAGCCTGCTTTCCCCCACCCCCTCTCTCTCTGCCTAATTGTGATCTCTGTCTGTGGAATAAACAAATAAAAACTTAAACAAACAAACAAACAAAAAAACCCAATCCTCCTCCTCAACATGTGACTGGAATATGTTCGGAAGAGTCAAAGGAAAATACTAAATAGTCTAGAAGCTGTGCCCCGGCACTCATCTTTCATATTCGCCATCTCAGTACCTCTCTTAGAGCCAAGGGAAGGCAGAGTTGTCTGCTAGCCCCTCAGTCCTAAGTCAGGAACCCAGATCTGAATGAAGCTCATACACCAAAGGTTAGGCCTGCTGATAAGGGGGAGGAGCTGTGATCTGAGCTCAGCTCTGTCAGTCTCCAAAGATCGTGGTTTTTCCAGGAGATGAGACTGCATCAGTCTCTACTCGGACTCTACTTTTACTGCCATGGGCAAAAAGAATGGTTCTAATTAAAATCAAACTTTTGGACTATGTGGAGGATATTGTTTAAATTAATGAATTAATTTTAAAAAATTAAAAAAATAGCCCTTCCCAAAACAAACAAAAATTTCTAGAATTTATTAAAAGAAATACACTTACACTAAGTTTTTTTTTCTTTCCTTTTTTTTTTTTAAATGTATTTGACAGAACGAGACACATTGAGAGATGGAAGAGAAGCAGGGGGAGTGGGAGAGGAAGAACCAGGCTTTCTGCTGAGCAAGAAGCCTGATGAGGGGGGCTCCATCCCAGGACCCTGGGATCATGACCCGAGCCAAAGGCAGACACTTAAGGACTGAGCCACCCAGGCGCCCCTAAACTAAGTTTTCTGGTGTAAGTCATAAATCAATAAAGTTATATAAGTCTAAAAGTAGAGGGACACCTGGGTGGCTCAAGTCCATTAAGCATCTGCCTTCAGCTCAGGTCATGATCCAGGGTCCTGGGATTGAGCGCGACATGGGGCTCCCAGCTCAGGGGGAAGTTTGCTTTGCTCTCTCCCTCTGCCCCTCCCCTTACTTATGCACTCACTCTCTCAAATAAATAAATGAATAAAATCTTAAAAAAAAAAAAAGATACAAATATAAAAGAGAAATACAAGCCACAAGAAGGGTATTTTATTAGATTCACTGATTATTTGGACTCAGAGGGGCGCGCCTGAGTGGATCAGTCATTAAGTGTCTACTTTCAGCTCAGGTCATGATCCCAGGGTCCTGCTCAGCAGGAAGCCTGCTTCTCCCTCTCCCGCTCCCTCTGCTTGTATTCCCTCTCTCTCGGCATCTCTCTCTCTCTCTCTGTGTCAAATAAATAAATAAAATCTTAAAAGAAAACATTTTATTTTTCAAGACAGGCTGGCTGACTTAGTCTTACCATTTTATAAGCAAGGAAACAAAATCCTAGAAAAGCAAGTTATCTGCCTGAAGTCACAAAGACAGTTAACAGCCAGTGTATTTGCAGAAGGCAACTTCACATGTGGAAGCTGCTATGCTTTGCTGCATAAATCCATTAACGTCAAATTACAGGAGAATCCCATAGCTCCATGAATGGCTGAGCAGAAAATCAAAAGGAGTATTTCCCTGGGTATAAGATCAAGATGACACACCCACAGAGGATCAACTTCATACCTATAAGAGGAGGATTCTAAGCTGCTGGTATAACCTGGGAGAGATCACAACAGCCATTTCCCTCTACCTCCAGAACTTCAGCCCAGCAGGCAGTGGAGGGCATTAATAAAATTAAGTATGCATTCATAGAGAAGCTCCCAGAAGCCAAACCAGGCCCTCTGGCTCACTGCATTTGGGGCACTCCCAGTAGCTCCAGCCTCTCTGGGAAGATGCATCAGAGCCTAGAGAGACCAACGGAACAAAAAAAATCACCACTAGGAATGTGTTGTATGACACCACACAAGAAAGCCTAGAACCTGTCACCTGCTGCAGAGAGAGGCTCAGGAAAGGCTGTGTTGGATATCCGCAAACAGCCAGAAAGAGCACTGGAGTGGTATGAAGGAACTAGCCCCTGGCAGAGTCAGGGAACTTGGTTGAGACGTAGACTCTACCACTAATTTGTTTTATGATGATGGCAAGTCACTTCCCCTCCTGTGCCACTGGGTTCTGAGGTTTGGGGAAAGTGGCCTGATGATCTGGACTTGCCAGCCATCGATGAGGGTCCTTCAGCCACACACGCCACAGGTGAGGGGTGTGGAGGGAGGAGCAGAAAGCCCCTTCCTGCCACTCCTGGCCTAGAGGGCATATGGGCCTGCCTCCTTTTATAATTCCATGACTGCAACAAAACCATACATGTAAAAATCATTAAGATAGTAAATTTCATGGTATGTGTCTCTTTACTATACCTTTTTTTAAAAGATTTTATTTATTTATTTAACAGAGAGAGAGAGCACAAGTAGATAGAGAGGCAGGCAGAGAGAGAGAGGGAAGCAGGCTCCCTGCTGAGCAGAGAGCCCGATGAGGGACTCAATCCCAGGACCCTGAGATCATGACCTGAGCCGAACGCAGAAGCTTAACCCACTGAGCCACCCAGGTGCCCTCATGGTATGTGTTTCTTACTATAACAAAAAATTGGGGGGCACCTGGGTCGCTCAGTGGGTTAAAGCCTCTGACTTCGGCTCAGGTCATGATCCCAGGGTCCTAGGATTGAGCCCCACATCGAGTTCTCTGCTCAGCAGGGAGCCTGCTTCCCCCCACCCCACCCCGCCTGCCTCTCTGCCTACTTATGATCTCCATCAAATAAATAAATAAAATCTTAAAAAAAATTTATATGACTACTGACTAACGAACATCATTTTAATCACCAAACCTGAAGCCCTGAAACTGAAACTGAAAAAGTAGTGAGTGCCGTTTAGAAAAGTAAACATATGGGATGTATTATCCAACAAAATGTCACAGGCAGAAAATTAAAATCTAGTAGGATTGCTGCCATGGTAATACCTACTCAAATATGGAATTAAAGGAAACTGAGTCAGGGCGCCTGGGTGGCTCAGTTGCTTGAGCGACTGCCTTCGGCTCAGGTCATGATCCCGCTTAGACTTCCAGGATCGAGTCCCGCATCGGGCTCCTAGCTCCTTGGGGAATCTGCTTCTCCCTCTGACCTTCTCCTCTCTCATGCTCTCACTCATTCTCTCTCAAATAAATAAATAAAATCTTTAAAAATAAATAAATAAAAAATAAAGGAAGCGGAGTCAATCCCAAAATTTCTACACAATTGCAAAGTACTTGTGTCAAAACACAAAACCCCAAACAAAACAAAACAAAACCTCACAACTTTACAGATAACACAGGTCTCTAGGACTTCCGTGCTCTGTGCTGAGAGTGTATGCATACTATCCAAACCTTACAAAAATGCCCTTGAGGCAAGTGCTATTAACACTGTGACAGAGAGGAATATGAGTGAGCTTCAGGGAATTTAACTCTGTGGTTCAACATTACCCACCTAAAAAAAAAAAAAAAAAAAAGACAGAAGCAGGACTGAAAAACCAGATGTTTTGATTCGAAAGCTCCTGTTCTGAACAACCATGCACCAAGTCGGCCATTTGGGTCAGTAACAAGGCTACTGCTTCTTGCTCAGGCTACTGCTTCTTGTCTACATCCCCTGCCCCTGTAACATCTGCCAGTGCCGGCCAGCAGCGGCCTGATGTGAATTACACTTTCCCCCATACTGCTGCCTCCCACCTCAGTCCTGGGCTCCTGAGGGCAGGGATGGCCACAGGCCTGGGTCTTAATCAGTCCTTTTTAAAAAGAAAAAAAAAAAAGATCTTTTTTTTCTTTTTTTTTTTGACAAAAATTACAAGTAGGCAGAGAGAGAGGAAGGGAAGCAGGCTCCCCGCAGAGCAGAGAGCCCAACATGGGGCTCAATCCCAGGACCCTGGGATCATGACATGAGCCGAAGACAGAGGCTTTAACTCACTGAGCCACCCAGGCGCCCCTGACTTTTTTTTTTTTTTTTTTTAAGATTTTATTTATTTATTAGATTGAGAGAGAAAGAGTAAGTGAGCACAAGCAGCAGAAGGAGACCAGGCAGAGGGAGAACCAAAACTTCCTGCTGAGCAGGGAGCTGGCTGTGGGACTCAGTCCCAGGACCCTGGAATCATGACCTGAACTGAAGGCAGATGTCCTTGTCTTTTTTTTTCTCTTTTTATTAAGATTTTATTTATTTGACAGAGGGAGAGAGAGACAGAGAGAGAGAGAACAAGCAGGGGGAGTGGCAGAGGGAGAGGGAGAAGCAGACTCGCCGCCAAGTAGGAATCCCAATATGGGACTCTATCCCCGGACCCTGAGATCATGACCTGAGCCAAAGGCAGATGCTCAACCAACTGAACCACCCAGGCACCCCCGTCTGTATCTTTTAAAACACCTATAAATGGGGGAACAGCAGCTAGCCCACATGGCTGTAGGGAGGATTCCATAAGCCAACACCTAGAGAGCACGATGGAGGTAGGCTGCTGCGTCCAGGTGTCTCACACCGCCTTAAGCTTCAAAGACCTGAGCGTTTCAGGGCCCCAGCTCCTTTGCCGTGGCCAACCTGTATTCTCTCAGGTAAAACACTGAGCCTCTCCTGGTCTCTGTTTTCTCACCTCAAGGAACCAAACTGGGGAGAATTCCCACCCACAAGGGCGCTGCGTTGATGAGCTCAGAGGAGAAAATACTCGAGAAACTGCAGAGGGTTAGAACAGATGCCTTGCCCTTGGCACTACTGACACTGTAATATTGTGGGCCAGATAACTCTTTGCCACAGGGGCTGTCCCGTGCCATGGATATTTAGCAACATGCCTGACCTCGCCCCACTCCACCTGCCCATAGCCTGAACAATCAAAAATGCCTTAATACTGCTCATGCCCCCAGCAAGCAAAACCACCTTCGGTTGAGAATCACCAGATTTTGGTAAATTCAAATACCAGTACAAGCAGCAATAAGAACCACTTGGGTTATAAGCCCCAAAACTGCAAATTAACGGCTACTGTTTACTGAGGGCTCTCGATGTGTCAGGCAGAGCGATCAGCTTCTCCCAAAGGCCCATGCACCATGCTCAAGCTGGACTACAGACAGCACTGCCTTGCGACCCTGTCCTCATCCAAAGGAGTATTTTCTGAATCCTAGCACACTCATTCCTAAGACTCATTCCTACCTAACGCACTGGATGCCCTCCCTTAACTCCCCACACTGGATGATTTCTAGACAAATGGATATTAAGTGCTCTAAACTAGTTTCTCCCAACTATCCCCAACCCAACCTGGCTAACACCACTAATTATAGGAGGAAGGCTTCATTCCTAGCCTCATCTGATTTTTCAGTTTATTAAGGAAGTTTTATGTAGTTTTACATCTTTCCTTCTGAACCAATATACATAGTGCCTGCGGAAAGAGGAACTGTGTTCGCTATCACACACAGCCACCATCTGTCCTGACTTGGGGCAGGGGGTGTTCCTGGAGTCCGCAGAGACCCAGCCCTGGAGAAAGGAAGGCTGAAGACTATCCAAATGCAACCAAAGGTGCTTTGCAAATTTGACAAATAAAAGCGACATCTCTACCCCCCGTCTCCTGAGAACGGGTGAGGCTTATGCAGAGCTCAATGAGGGGCCACATCTCCAGCCCAGCCAACAGGATGTTCTCGAGTGGTCACGGAGAGCCAGCTCGTGAAGAACTAGACTGGGGCAAACATTAAGAGAGCCCTGGACTCTGCAGCCGCAGTTCCGGAAAGCAAAGCACAAAGCGCCCACTGGGACGCTCTGCTCCGGCTCCTCACCTTGAAGGAGAAAGTAATCCGAGGTTGTGCGCTTCAGAGATGCCTTCGCCTTATCACTTCTCCAGTCCACTTCCAGTGCGTCCTTAACAGAGCAAAAGACCACCTTCTGTTGAGAAAAAGGCAAAATTGCTTAGGGAGAAAAATGTTAGCTTTAAATCGCAAGGCAGTAGCTCCTCACCATCTAGGAGAAATGTCATTATTTAAGGCTTACTGTTCATTAATAGCAGCTGAGGACCACGCAAACCCAATAAATGTTAACTGAGCACTTACTGTGTGCACCTCTGCACGCTGGGGACACAGCGACGAGTGACATACACTCCCTGCACCGGAAGGAGTCAGAGCAAAGCTAAAGACCCAGTTCCACTCTGGCTTTAACTCTGGCTGTGCTCACACTGCAGAAATTTTTGCACAAGTGAACAAGACTGTGTGTCTACAGATAGTCAATAAAACATTGTTATAGCCAACAAAAACATTAAATGTGTCTCATCAGAACAATGGTTTGAGAATAAAAATAACAATAAATAAGAGCAAGAAACACAAGCAACGGTTATGAGACAAAATCTCCAGGCTGTGGGGCTGGAGAAGGCATTTGTAAAAGGCCTGTAGTGAAAGGAAGCATGGCTGTAACCTATTAAAGCTAAATGAAATGATCTCAAAAAATGCCATTCTGTATCTATATTTTAAAATATAAATAATTAAATATGAGTAAGAAAGTGACTTTCCTTTTCCTTTCCTGAATCGTTCAGTCCAGAAACCATCCACTGGCACTTAGGAAGGGCAGGGAAGAGTGTGTAGAGGTGCTGGGTGACCGGCTGCAGGGGACAGAGCAGAGCTGGGTGGGAAAGGTGGCATCCTGCAACCGGGGGCGGGCGGGGGCGGGGGTCGGCTCAGGTAGTGGTAGACTGGGAGACTCACTCCCACCAAGGACTTCTGCAACAAGTGAAAATAGAGAACATAGGTTTCTCACTGTCAGAGAAGAGAATTAGAATTGCGGAAAGGGAAAAAAACCATAATAAAGCCTGTGGTGGGGTTATTAGTATGAACTCATTTTCAATATATACAGCACGGAAGTAAGTGCAGACACAAGCCTGTGTGTACATGTGTACAAATACTGAGCAGCCACGTCCACAGACAAAGCATCAAGGCGATGACGCCCTGAGAACAGTCAGTACACCTAACCCCCAGATCTTGGGATTCTAACCCCCCACTGAGAAACATTTCTCTTTGGAGAAACAGATTTCACGGCTAATGCAGGAAGAGTATGATAGGAGCCCCAAACATCTTACTGCATCTGAAACAAAGTGTGCACAGAATGATGGGGGTGTGTCCCGAGTAAATAGGAGCCAACCAACATAAAGGAGCTCCCACTGGTCAAACTGGAACACTTTATGGAAAAAAATAAACAGTAAGAGATTTTTTTTTTTAAAGATTTTATTTATTTATTTGAGAGAGAGAGACAGTGAGAGAGAGCATGAGCGAGGAGATCAGAGGGAGAAGCAGACTCCCCATGGAGCTGGGAGCCCGATGTGGGATTCAATCCTGGGACTCCGGGATCATGACCTGAGCCGAAGGCAGTCGTCCAACCAACTGAGCCACCCAGGCATCCCAACAGTAAGAGATTTTAACACTTCAAATGAACTAGAATCCTTTAGTCTTTGATCTAAAATCGGCTAATCTGATAAAGTCTGATGAATAATGAGGTTATTTATGTATTTTCAAAATACCTCTCCAGGGGCGCCTGGGTAGCTCAGTGGGTTAAAGCCTCTGCCTTCGGCTCAGGTCGTGATCCCAGGGTCCTGGGATGGAGCCCTGCATCGGGCTCTCTGCTCGACAGGGAGCCTGCTTCCTCCTCTCTCTCTGCCTGCCTCTCTGCTTATTTGTGATCTCTCTCTCTGTCAAATAAATAAATGAAATCTTTAAAAAAAAAAAAAAAATTCTCCAAAAATTATTGGAGGGGAAATTACAGGGAAAAGAGGAATTGTTTTTTTTCTTTTTTAAGATTTTATTTATTTATTTGACAGAGAGATCACAAGTAGGCAGAGAGGCAGGCAGAGAGAGAGGAGGAAGCAGGCTCCCTGCTGAGCAGAGAGCCTGACGTGGGGCTCGATCCCAGGACCCTGGGATCATGACCTGAGCCGAAGGCAGAGGCTTTAATCCACCGAACCACCCAGGCGCCCCAGAGGAATTGTTTTCAAAGGAGAAATCTGGCAAGCATAATTCTACTCAAATGACCAAAATTACCAGTGTCAGTAAAGCAGCATATGGAAACCAGAAGCACACCGCAGGATGGGATGAGGAGCAACCCTGCTGTGGTATTTTTGCCAAAGGTGTGAAGCTGGAATCTAATCGTGACCGAACAGCAGACGAACCCAGACTAAGGAACAATTTACAAAACAAGTGGCTTGTAATCTTCAAAAGCATCATGAAAATCTAGATGCGCACATGATCCAGAACTGAATCCTTCTGCCATTAAGGACATGATTGGACAACCGATAAAATCTGAATAGGGTCTCAGGGTTAGATGGTAGTGATGTATCCATTTGAATTTGGATTTTGAAGTTTGGTTTGTGACTACAGAAAATGCCTTGTTTGAGAAAACACAGACTGAAATATTTGGGAGTGATGAAAGGAGCATGGTTTGAAACCTTATTCTCAGATGGTTCAGGGAAAAAAAAAAGGTTCTCAGCACTAGCTACTTTAACGAAGTTTAAGATGGCTACGTGTGGAGGGTGCCTGGGTGGCTCAGTGGGTTAAGCCGCTGCCTTCGGCTCAGGTCATGATCTCAGGGTCCTGGGATCGAGTCCCACATCAGGCTCTGTGCTCAGCAGGGAGCCTGCTTCTCTCTCTCTCTGCCTGCCTCTCCATCTACTTGTGATCTCTTTCTGTCAAATAAATAAATAAAATCTTTAAAAAAAAAAAAAGATGGCTACGTGTGGGACGCCTAGGTGGCTCAGTCTGTTAAGCGTCTGCCTTCGGCTCAAGTCGTGATAATCCCAGAGTCTTGGGTTCAAGCCCAGTCAGGTTCCCTATTCAGCAGGAAATCTGCTTGGGATTCTCTCTCTCCTTTTTCCTCTCCTCCATCCCCCACATGTGCACTCCTCACACTCTCTCTCTAATAAATAAATAAAATCTTAAATAAACAAACAAAAAAGATGGGGGCATCTGGGTGGCTCAGTCAGTTTAAGTGTCTGCCTTTAGCTCAGGTCATGATCAGGTTCCATGCTCCTTCCTCGCTCTCTGCTCCCCCCCCCCCCCCCCCACCCTTACACTCTCTCTCTCTTAAAAAAATAAAATCTTAAAAAAAAAAAAAAAAAAAGATGGTATGTGAGTATGTATAAATAAATTCAAACTTCCTGAGGTATGGGTCTCTTTTTCTCCCTCCTTCTTTCACCACATATACATACCACACACCCACCCCACTCCCCCAACAAACGCCCCAGATATTTAAGAAAGAAAAGAGACGACAGTATAATTAGGATGCTAAGTGAACCAAGACCTATCCGCTCCCAGGCAGTTGACGCTGCTTGCTAACGACCAAAATGGAACTGACAGATGAAAGCTCAAGCACCTAGTGAAAATGAAAGAGTCATACGGTTTTTAAGGAGGTTTTCTATGTCCCCATAATCACTCCTTTGGGATTTCAATCCACTGTAAGAATTGGTAGACGAAATGTTTGTACTGTCCTCCAACTTTTTGGTCAATGAGTCTGTCTGACCTCAAAAGTCAAGTCAAACAGCCCCTGAGTGACATTTACTGCTTGATACAGACTGCTCGACCCTTCTTAAGGAGTCTCACAACACAGATCAAGCCATCAGCAGTATGGTCTGGGAATGCCATCACACGAGCAAAACAAACTCTCATGAGGTTTCATAAACTACCAAGATTTTAATTCAGAATTTTTGTAGTTCACCTGGCTAAGAATCCACTGATTTGTTAGGTCACGACGCTATGACAAACGAGGAAAAAAAGTTCTGTTTCATGGTCTCAGTCCTACGAAGGCCCACCTCTAAACTTTCAGGGCTTGGGGTGAAAGTACAAATGGAAACCCATATACCACTTCTACATATTTATAAGTATAAATCATACGAACAGGCTATTAAAAAATAAAGTATATTATATTCTCTTGCCTTAACAAATATATTTTCTTACTACCTGGAAGACTAGGATCAAATTTGGAATTCTCACCCTCCTTGGGAGTTCTGTGCCAGAATGGGGTGCACTGCAAAAGGTGGTCCTCTTTCCCTCTCTCCTCCCCCCTCTGGCTCTCACAGCTCAAGAGGCTCTGCATGTTGAGTGTGGCCTCCCAGACCATCCTTCCCCCACTACAACAACTACTCCTCAGCCCTAGGCACATGGACATTGTTGCCAAGGTTTGCACTCTGGAGGAAGATGAGGGAAGAAGCCCACAAAAGCCTGGGAAGTAAGCCTGGGGTTGTCTGGGCAGGAGATTCCAGGAGTCCCAAGCATCCACAATGTGGCCCAGAACTGGAGAGGTGGGTTAGTAGGGGAGATGGGCCCAGGTGAACACATCTCTTTAATTCCATGGAATCCTCATTCTACTAGGGGAATGGCTGGAAGGAGACCAGAGTGGGACCTTATACAGCGCTAGGACCAAGGACAGAGGCCCTCTTTCCTCCCCAAGTCAAAGGGCAGAACTCACCGAAATTTTGCTGTAACTTGTGAACTCAGACAAATGAATTTACCTCTCTTAGGCCTGTCTCTGGCAGGCAACCGTTAGGGAAGTTTTCTGAAATTTGGGGAGGAGGACCCCAGTAAACCTTGTCTGAAATATGTAGCAGCCCTCCAGCTACAGATGACACAAAGCCAGACGCGGGCACATGGCTCAGGCCACACCAACCAGATTCTTTCTCCTGGGAACTAGGAATATGAAAGCTAGAAACAGAGACACACTGATGACCAGAAGGGCTCTTTAGAAAAAAGCTAAATTCCGACTGTCTCCAAGTCTCCCTAGCTGGCCTGGTCTTTATCCTTCTCGGGTCATAGTGGCTATTCAATGCTTCTTGTGCTACCGCACTCCGCCTCCAATTAATGTCCCATTTTTCTGGTTCAAACTACCTAAAGCCTATCCTCATCTGGGTGCCTGGCTGGCTCAGTTGGTGGAGCATGCGATACTGATCTAGGGGTCATGAGTTTGAGCCCCATGTGGGATGTAGAGATAACTTAAAAAATAAATAAATAAATAACCGAAAATGATGTCCCCTAATCTATAGTACGTACAAATGCAGATTGGTGGTACCCGTCTTACCCACCTCACGGACACTGGATTTATAACCAGAAAAATATGCTTAACAGCATCCTCAGAAAATGAAGGGTCTTCACGAAAAGCCCCCAGCAATATCTGCCAGGCAGCTGCAACCACCACAACGAACACCCTAAAACAGGTCACTTTTGCACCTCACTCAGCCCTCCCTGCTCTCCCCGCCCTCAGATCACAGATCCCTCTGGGTATAATGCCTGACTGACTTCCCTCCACTATCCATTTCCTTTGCTGGCAATTCTGAGCCTTAAGGATTTCAATCTGATAGTCTAGTTAAGACTAATAAGAAGCCCTCTTACACCTCTCCCCAGATGGGGATAAGCTTCCTGAAGCAGGGACCACAGTGGAAGACGCAGCAGCACTGCACAGAACAGAATGTCAGTAAGTATCCATGAGTTGATAGGGTCCAATCTGCTTTTCATTTGCCAAAAAGCCCGACAGTAAATACAAAAGATGAATTCTCCCACCCAGTCTGAGAGCTGTCAAATTGCAGGGCTGTGCTGAGCCACTCCGAACAGTGGACAAGTGCAAAACCCTCACTAAAACATGAGCTGGTTTGATGGACTGAGGCAAGGCGGCAAGAGAAGTGACACAGCCTCTTAAAGCCAGAGCCTCCAAAGTGGACTATCTGCTCCCAGGCTTATGGGAAATACATTGCACGAAGAAAGCAGAAGATGGTACTTGTTTCCATCACATAGATTAGATCACTATGTATGACTCGCGTGTGCTAATGGATGTTCATTAAAATTTCAACTTCATCACATATGTGAACGAGTAGAAAGAACACTGAAAGGAACACGACAGTCATTAATGGGGAGCAGGGTTCACATTATCTCAACTTGTTCTGTATTTTCCACATTTGGGACTGTAAACACATTTTACTTTTTTTTTTTTTTAAGATTTTATTTATTTATTTCAGAGAAAGAGAGAGAGACAGAGAGCGCAAGCACAAGGGTGGAGGGACAGAGGGAGAATCAGGCTGCCCACGGAGCAGGGAGCCCAACTCGGGACTTGATCCCAGGATTGAGGATCATGACCTAAGCCAAAGGCAGACACCCAACCAACTAAGCCACCCAGGTGTCCCAACACACTTTACTTTTATTTTTTTGTTGAAGATTTTATTTATTTATTCGACAGAGAGATCACAAGTAGGCAGAGAGGCAGGCGGGGGGAGGGGGGAAGCAGGCTCTCTGCTGAGCAGAGCCCGAAGTGGGCCTCGATCCCAAGATCATGACCTGAGCCAAAGGCAGAGGCTTAACTCACTGAGCCACCCAGGTGCCCCACACACTTTACTTTTAAAAAGCTGAACATCTATAACAAGGGATACAGCTCTGGCTGTAAAGCTAAATGTGAATCAGAATTGAAACAACTTTGAAAACCAGATTTCTAGGTTGGACTTCCACACCTACTCAAAGGAGTCTATAGTTTTCAAAAGCATTCTAACGAATGACAACTGCAATCCTAAGACAAAGCTGTCACACTCAGCAGAGTGGCAAAAGAGCCTGAAGTCACCAAATGTTACCGTCACACACTGCTGATTCTGGACTGTGACCTGACAGAACTACTCAAGAGTCATTTAGCAGGTCTGGTTAAGTTGAAACTGCACGTACCCTAATTTCCCTCCTAAGTATACACCCCAGAGAAATCACACATTTACCCAGAGAGATTATCTACATACACACGCGCGCGCGCACACACACACACACACTTTCTCTCTCTCTGTGACACCATTTGTAACAAAAAAACCGTACATGCCCACGTGCCCATCAATAAAAGATTCGATAAACAATAATGCTTTCACACAATACTCTACAGCGGGGAAAAAAAAAAAGACATAACGTCCTGCAGGGCTGTCCTAGAGAACTCACGATGATGATGGCAATGTCCTGAATCTGTATTTGGGCTTCACAATACAAATGCCAATAGCCACACATGCTTGGTGAGCATTTGAAATGTGGCTAGGAGAATGAAGAAAATTTTTTATTTTAGTTAATTCTAATTTAAATAGCCATATGTGGCTAGTGGCTAACCACAATGGAGAGCAAAGCCCTAGACCTACAGACAAATAGACGGCCTGAGCAGGTGGTCGGGGCATGTGGGTGGTTCAGTGGGTTGAGCCTCTGCCTTCAGCTCAGGCTGTGATCTCGGGGTCCTGGGATCAAGCCCCGAGTTGGGTTCTCTGCTTGGCAGGGAGCCTGCTTCCTCCTCTCTCTCTGCCTACTTGTGATCTCTGTCAAATAAATAAATAAAATCTTTAAAAAAATAAAAAATAAAAAGCAGGTGGCAGCACATATACAATATTAAACCTGAGGGGCGCCTGGGTGGCTCAGTGGGTGAAGCCTCTGCCTTCAGCTCAGGTTATGATCTCAGGGTCCTGGGATCAAGCCCCGCATCGGGGTCTCTGCTTAGCAGGGAGCCTGCATCTCCCCCACAACTCTGCCTGCCTCTCTGCCTACTTGTGAACTCTGTCAAATAAATAAATAAAATATTTAAAAAAATATATTAAACCTGATTTTTAAGATGTTAAAAAGCATACCAAACAATTCTATATTGCTGGGAAATACATAAGTAGTAAGAAGAAATGGGTGGGAATGAGAACCACAATTGAGGACGGAGGTTACTTATATTGGAGAGGGACAGCCAGTGGACCTTGATCATGCTAGCAAAGATTTATGTATCTATTTTTAAAGATTTTTTTGTTGGGGCGCCTGGGTGGCTCAGTGGGTTAAGCCTCTGCCTTCGGCTCAAGTCATGATCCCGGAGTTCCGGGATCGAGTCCCGCATTGGGCTCCCAGCTCCATAGGAAGTCTGCTTCTCCCTCTAACCTCCCCTCTCATGTTCTCCCTCTCTCTCTCTCTCTCTCTCTCAAATGAAAAAAAAAAATCTTTAATTTGTACTGATGTCATATTATTTGAGAGTATCAAATATCACAATAAAAAATACACTGGATTGTGCTCTGATGCTGGGAGAGACCTCTTGCCTCAAGCGTAAAATGCCAAACCCCCACCGCCACCAGCCTCCCCGCCATATCTGTCCTACCTGGAAAACCTGCTGTCGGCACTCTACCCAGCTCTGCGATATGCACCCTGTCTTTCCTGTCCCCCACCCCAAACCAAGTGATTTGGACAATCAGCAGGGCTTTGAACACCTCTGGCCTAAAGGTCCCTGGTCTAGGGAACCCAATGACCTACTTCTTAATATTCCTGGCCAAGTTCCTTGTCCTCTCCAGAATTCTGTTCTCTCAGCCCAGCTCAGGTAACGTAAACCACAACAACTAATGTGCCAGGTGGTTAATTAACCCACTTGGTTGATCACAAAGAAAGTCAACTCAGTAATTCTTTTTTAAAATGACAGTGATCTCCAAAGCTGTCCTATGATGTGGCAGGAGCAGCCACAACATAGTGACCAGACATCTCCCGGGGACTGTGCCAGGAACTGCACCAGGAGCACAGCGGTGAACAAAAGTGCCTAGCCCTTCAAGAGCCTAGACTCTGACGGGGAAACACTGACAGGATCCCTCAGCATCACGAACCAAGGTGAAGAAGGAGAGCGGTCAATCCCTGGAATGTTCCCTTCAGCTTGGGGGCAAGAGGAGATGAGTCGTCCACAACTGCTCCGAAATGGGGATCAAAATAATGAATCACTCGTCAACTGTGGAATTTTACAACTGATTCATGACAAGAGCATTAACGGTGCCCAAATTAGTCCCTTACTATTTCAGAAACAGAGGTAAAATTAAATCTGTATTTCTTAGCATGTCAAGAACAAATCCTATGTTGTGTTTAATTTTTAAAGAGCCGTAATGGAGGGGCACCTGGGTGGCTCAGTGGGTTAAGCCTCTGCCTTTGGCTCAGGTCATGATCCCAGGATCCTGGGATCAAGCCCCACATCGGGTTCTCTGCTGAGCAGGGAGCCTGCTTCCCTTCCTCTCTCTCTGCCTGCCTCTCTGCCTTCTTGTGATCTCTGTCTGTCGAATAAATAAATAAAATCTTTAAAAATAAATAAATAAATAAATAGCCGTGATGGAAAGTAACCACTCCCGGTCATCTACTCGCATCTGGCAGCCCTTAACAGTAAAGAAACAGAGCAGCAGCAAGGGAGCATGAGGGTGGCCTTGTACCCTTAAGGCTTTTCCAGAAAGGTCCCAATCTTCACATATTTTATCTCATCATCACCATAAAACTTCAAATTATCCTAGAAACTCTAAGGGAATTCACACTTTAGGCGGCAGGGCAAGACTGTGGCTTGTCCTCCCCCTCCACTCCACCTTACACGACCACGGGAGCTCAGGCAAGTCAAGGAACTTCTCTTAGCTTCGGCAGCAGCTCTAAGGAGACAACAGGACTGGATGTGCTTCCCTGCACCCAAGAGAATGCCTCGCACACAGTAGGCATCTTGCATTTCAAAGATACACAATGAGCTGGCTGCTTTGGGGTAAAGGAAGCCAGAGTCATTCTGTTCCAATGTCTGCCTTTCAGCTGATCCCACTTCCTGTGACTAAATGCCAGTCCTGGCTCTGCAGACCTGCCTTCATATGCCAACTCTGACAATTCTTCCTCTGAGAAATCTTTCTGGACATTTCCTTATAAAACTACTGCCCTCTCCTTTACCTACTTTGTACTGATGTCTCTATTAAACTTATGCCCGAGACCTGATTCTGATGAACTCTGTCTCATGACTTTTCCTGGGCACCACAGGAAGCCAACTACTTACTGAGCACCTACCTCTGGGCTACACATTTTCCCACTCTCGTATTTATCATGATGACACATATGCTAGAAAGGCCCAGTATCCTCCTAAGCGGTGTGAAAACCACAGGTCTATTTTTCCTCTTTGTTTTTTAACGTTTCTAATTTAGGAGCACAATGTGTACCTTGAAGCAAAAGTGGCTATACAACATTTGGTTGAACCTAAGGAAAGGGGGGGGCAGGGAGGGAACCCTAACCAGAAGCCTTTCGCAGGAAACAGGAAGTGGTTGCCTCCCCACCATCCTGCACTTTGAGCATAACCCAACTACTTATTCTGTACAATTCAGGCGAAGGGGCATAATCTCAATCAAGGAATTTCTGAGTTGGAAGAAAACTTCAAAATCCCAGAGCAGTCTCTGCCAAAATGGATGAGGCCTATTATTATGAGGTGGCGAAGCCCGAGCCCAAACCCAGCTCACACCCGTCCTTCCACAGTGCTCTTAGTGAGGCCGCACAAAGACAAGGTTTGGAATCCCAGGGATTGTCATCAGGAATGCACTGAATGCCTCACAACCTTAAGGGCTCGAGGTTGGAATCCAGGCCTGAATTGTCCAAGTGAAACAGCTGACTAACAATGTCAGCTGGGGAATATTTTGATACCTTCAAAATCGGCCCCTGCAGGAAGAGGCCGCACAAAGAGCTCTGTGACTGAAGAGCCCAAGGAATGGTACGCAAAGGCCACCGGGTGCCTGGCTGGGCTGCCCACATTCCCCTCATAGCTCCATAAAGTGGCTCCCCAGAGCGGTTTCCAGATCCACCCCAGTGGGCACCATCAGTATTGAGTGCAGGGGAAGCGTCCAGCTGTGAAGGGCTAACAAAGCTGGGAGCTCTCTCCATTTGAATGTGAAAGACCCGCCTCAATCAGAGAAGGCCCTTAAGCCATAAAACCTTTCACACCAAGGCCAAGTGTCACACTTGTAAGAGGGTGTGATTTATAAATTGACAGCACCCACAAAGCTGCTTTTGTACTCCTCCGTTAGTTAACAATTTATCTCCCCCCACCAAACTCTCGGGGCTATTCAGATAAAGCTTGACTGGGCCTCAAAAAGAAAGAAAAGAAGGGAGGAAGAAAAGGACCCAAGTTTTGGCCAAAACACCAATGTTCACTCTGGGTAATTATGGTCCTGTGAATAGACACTAAAATTAGGGCTTAATAATTCCTCTGTATCACACTCACAGCAATCAAACTCTTCCAATACAAACATAAAGAGCAAGAAAACGAAAATCTCCGGCCCAGCCTTGCTGGAAACTCAAAGAGTTCCACTTCTGTGGTTTCTGCAGTCTCTTTTTGTGGTTTCTGCACTCTTAGAATCCCCCCTTTAGAGCAATTTTAACTTGAAGCTCTGACCAGCTGTTTTTCTTTCTCCACATTTAAATCTACAAAGCAAAGAGTAAATATGGGCTCAGTCATCTCTCTCCTCAGTGGGACAAAACCAATTCTGGCCCCTTCATCTTGTCTCCCCCGTCGCGTGACCCCCTACTCAGATTCCAACACCAGCTTCAGAAGATCCTCTCCTGCCGAGTCCCTGCCCCTTCTCTCGCTGTAAAATGAACTTAAATCTCTGCGCCAACTCCAGTACAGCCTACGTCCCTACAAACTATGTTAGAAAGTACACAATGGATGATAACACTTGTCAACATTGAGGACTTTCTTCCTAAAAGGTTATCTGGTGGAAAGCCGACCCCAAAACTTCATCTTAAAGAAGAAAAGCATAAACAATTCAAACTTTAAACTGTATTCCTGCCCACTTAGGTAGGATTTCCCTAAATTGTCTGTCTATCCAAAAAACTTTCTTTTATGCAAGAGGCATGGCCTTTGCTCCGTAACAGTTCTGCTACTGCTCCAGATACCAGAGCGCCGCCCCCCCCCCCCCCCCCCCCCCCCCCCCGCCCCCGTCGGCCCACACACCAAGTAAGCCCTGCAGGCATGTTCTCTTTAGCCTCTGCAGGGTGAAAGAAGAGCATTCAAACCAAAGTAGTAGGTGGCTGATGTTAAAAAGTTTGGGAGTAGGGGCACCTGGGTGGCTTAGAGAGTTAAAGTCTCTACCTTCAGCTCAGGTCATGATCCCAAATTCCTGGGATGGAGCCCTGAGTCGGGCTCTCTGCTCAGCAGGGAGCCTGCTTAAAAATAAAGTTTGGGACTGGCACCTGGGTGGCTCAGTCCATTAAGCATCTGCCTTTGGCTCAGGTCATGATCCCAGGGTCCTGGAATCAAGTCCTGCATCCAGATCCCTGCTCAGCAGGGAGCCTATCCCTCTGCCTGCTGCCCCCCAGCCCCCACCCCCGCTTGTGCGTGCCTGTGTAATTTCTCTCTCTCCAAATAAATAAAATCTTAAAAAAAAAAAAAAAAAGTTTAGGGGGGCAGGTGGGTGTGGGGGAAAATAGTTTGGGACAGAACCTATTAAAAAAAATCTATTTCTGACTCTGTTAAAAACTGATACCTGGCATCACTGCATCCATCCTCCTTCATGGCAACAGCTGGCTCCCACTAAGCAGCAGCCACCCCCTCTTTGAGTAGGACAAGCACTGGCCCGGCTTGTCCGGGCCCCTCCCGTCAAGACTACATGCTTGCTCATCCTGCTTGCAGTTGTGACTGCCTGTCCCCCATAAGGCCCCAAGGCTTCTGATCATTCCCCCCTCAGAGTACACATACCTTTTTGACCATAGTAGTTTCAGATGAATCAAGCTTTGTTCTCTTGGTATCAGGTCCATCTTCAACCCCTTGGCTAACTTTGGCAACTTTGGTTTTCTCCCTAGAGGGTGACAAGGGAAGGAATTGAGCTCTACTCTCTGAATCACGCCGAAGAGCCTCACCAGCTCACGTGATGGGACGGTGGCTAAGAGCAAAAGCTTGGGGCGCCTGGGCGGCTTAGTGGGTTAAGTGTCTGACTTGATTTCAGCTCAGGCCGTGATCTCAGGGTCATGGGATCAAAACAACGTCAGGCTCCAAGCTCAGCAGAGTCTGCTTGAGGTTCTCTCCCTCTGCCTCTGCCCCTCCTCCCCCAATGTGTGCTCTTTCCCTAAAATAAATCTTAAAAAGGGGGGGGCGCAAAAGCTTTGCAGTCAGGTATAGCTGAGTGGTTTCCAATCCCAAAGTGGCTAATGATTACCTGATCAATCAGGTATGTGAGAATAACAATACCTGACAGAATTATTTTAAGATAAGAAATAACGAATTGCTTAGCATACATTGCCCAGCACAAGGTAAGCTCTCAAAAAGTCTTTATAAATTTCACTGGAATCATGAAATAGAGCCAAACTTCGATTTCTCCCCTCTGCCATGGTGAGCTCACATTAAAATAATCTGGGCGTGGGGCAGAGGGTTAAGCCTCTGCCTTCAGCTCAGGTCACGGTCTCAGGGTCCTGGGACAGAGCCCCACATTGGGCTCTCTGCTCAGCAGGGAGCCTGCTTCCCCCCACCCCTGCCTGCTTGTGATCTCTGTCAAATAAATGAATAAAATCTTTAAAAAAATAAAAAATCTGGGCCTGTTTTTCTCCAGTATGCCTTCTTCATCCATTTACAGCGTGCCCGAAACACTACAGAGTTTCTGAAAGCCATAAAACACCAAAGTTACGAGAGATCTTGAACATGGCTGTCCTTCCCAGATCTCGATTTTACAGAAGAGGTATGTGCAGATCAGGGCAATTTCAGCGATCTGCCTAAGAAACTGAACAAAAGAAAGCAACTCTTGACCCTTGGTAGGGAGCTTCACCTACCACACAGTGCCTCTCTTTACCTCTTATTAGCAAGGGAGGTAGTCAGAAATAAAAGCCAAAACCCCACCGCAGGTAGTTTTACAATACTGGTATTATCTGCCATCTTTCATCTAGAAGCTGTAAGTTCCAAACACTGCAGGTCCCATCATGTGAGAAGCACCACGCTCTGCAACCCTGATACTCAAACTGAGAGGATAAGGTCTGTTTGTTCCACCAGCGCAGTCTCTGGACTTGGAAGCTTTCCCAAGACAGACTCTGGCTGACTGTGCCTTCAGAGTTACCCACCTGGCTATTTTGTACTCATTTTATTATCAACCTGGAAACACAGAGGCCAAAACTGAGGTGCACGTGTTTACAATCCAAGTAAGAAAGCCTTCCCTAATCAGATGGTGTGGTTTTGCCACCCGAAGCCCAGGCTGCCCAAACACCCACCGGGTGTATTCGACTGCCGGAAGAACTCCACTTTAGATTAGACCATCATTTGGGAAAGGGGGCCCACATCTGCTATAATTCTCAACACACAACCTACATAATCAGTAAGCTGTTAATGAACTGGTTTCCAAGTGTTCTAAGCATACTTTCCTTAGATGGGCTGTTTCCTACTGGTAAATAAAACTGTATTTTTTTCTGAAAATGTTACATTCTCCCCTCCTCTCCCAAAACTTACTCTACGAATTCATGTTCTCCAAGATTGGCAAATGTGTATCCATGGTAGCCAAAAACATCTCCTGTAAAAAACTTGATGCTATTTTTGTGGCAGATCTGGTCAACTTTGATTATGACATCCCTGGAACAGCAAGTCAGGCAAACCTGCAGAAAGGAAGAATTGGTGGGGTGTGAGTTTTGCAAACTGTGAATCACTGCCCTGATGTCTACATAAATCTTGGTGAACAGTCTCTCTGGGCATGTCTAAAGCCAGTTTCCAACTGGTATAACAGGTTCTCTGGATCCTATGGTTAGAAGACAAAAGAAAAGTTGCAGGTTTCACTAAAACTGTAAATTGCGAGACCTCCACTTACTGCAATCAAAACAAATGGGTTTAACTAGAAAGTAAGGCCATTCCACGGATTTATCTCCCCTGTTCTATGAACACATATAAACCACATCTCAAAGTTTTCGTGAAAAGGAAGAAGACAGTAATAACTTAGCGTAAGTTATTTCTAAATTATTTAACCTGTTAAAATCTGCATAAGCTATCATGAGAAGCACAACCAGTTTTAAGTCACCCAGGGGTCACAATGAAATTCGAGGGCATTTTCCCCCCTTCTTTTGATTGATATGTTAAGGTAAAGAAGATAAACAAGTCATGTTGAGATTATTTTTCCAGTTTTCCACAGTTTTCAACGTGCAACTTTATCTGAATTGAAGGACAAAAGAAAAGGTTACACACCAAGTGACCTTCCATTCAGACCTAGACAATGAACTGGTGATTCACTCAACAGACTTATCAATGTTGCTCTGAGGCCTCTAGGTTGCGTTCCAAAAAGTGGAGGTACTGCAAATAGCTAAATTTTACTGCATAAAACACAATCTTTTCAGGAAAACCTTTGGGATAAGGGTCACGAAGACAACTTCTAAACTGCACATTTTCTTCTGAACACAGAAAACACCCAAGGGGAAAAAAAAATCAAGTCTAAAAGGCAAGATAGCCACAGTTGAACATGCAACGTTGACCAAATGGAACCCTGCAGAGTGAAAAATGAGGGTAAAATCTAAGAGGCCAGAAACACGAGGCCCCTGAGGCATTTATCCCCACCCCATGCACATGCTTTATACAACCCACCAGCCCGGGCTTCGGTTCTAACCAACCCTCTAAGTGCTAGAAATGCAAGGGACACCTAGAATTAACCAAATGTGGTTACTATGGATAAAGAAATGAAGAGAAGACTTATGTCCAAACAGAAAATGTTCCAATACTTGGGAGTTACAAAATAGAATGAATTAAATTAAAAAAAAGACAAAACGCACAGATGATCCATCATTCCAAGCACACATTTGAACAGATGCACATATGAAATGTAACAGTGTGGAAAAACAAACTACCCAGCCCAGACTCTAACCTCTCGTGTAACGGGCCTCTCGTTTAAAAACCAAGCAGATCATCTGTGACTATTCCACGGTTACCCAACATTTGTTTAGCTTTTCCTGGGTACAGGGAACCATGTCTGAAAGGTCACAAGTGCTGAAACAAAATTTAACTTATCCTTTCACCTCTGCATAGATCTGGCAGTGAAACCAAATGAGGCTGGATATGCCTCATTTGGCTTATGACTACAGGGAATGTGTCTAGTTATCCATGGCAACATGGTCAAAGTGGCTGTGTGAAAGAGACAGACATAGACCAAGATCAGGTGTGCTCTTTTTTAAGACAAAACACAAGCTGTAGTTTGATATTTCTAACAACAACAACAAAAAAATGCCTCTACTACAGAAATTAACCACCAACTTGTTTTCCAGAGAAAACACTTGCAGTAAAATGTATCGAAGCTATATGGAAAGATGCTGGAAGGAGTACAAACACCAATGATGAAACCTGGTCTTGAGGGAACATATGCCCAAAGAAGAAACCAGCAGACATCAAGTCACAAACAGCCACAGCAGATCCAACAGACTGCATCCACTACCAACACAGTCAACACGGAAAGGCACCACGCTAGCAAGGCACATACACCGAGGCAATGTCAGACTCAAGACTGCAATGTACTAAACCTACGGATTTTACACTCTTTATGGGACTTACAGCATCAAACTGAGTGAAAAATGACTCCGGCTTCTTTTCTATATTCTCAGTGTCCACCTTCACGTCCACCATGGGGTTGAGATTCTGGGCCCGTTCCAAAGAGGCTTCAGCCCTGTTGCGGCCAACAGATCCAGTACGGATCAAGAACTGAGCCCCGGGGTCTTCTGGAGATACCTAGAAATAGCACTGTTTTAATACCTGAATTTTAGGGAGAAAACAAATTCTTGAAAACAACAAACCAGTCAGTTTTCAAGGATAGCGAAAATATCTACCATCTATTTGTATTATTGTTCCTGCAGGAATTTGCCTAATGCAGACTCCCTACACTCCTTCAGAGGCTTTAAGTAAAGATATTGAACTTTGTTTACTTGGCATTGATAGTTAAAGAGCACCCCCTTGTGTTTATAAAGAAAATTCACTCTAAACAGAAAAGTCCACACTTTCTTCTTTAAAATTTGTAACTGCTAAAAAAATGATAAAATTGACAGTGGTTAAGAATTTTCCAAATACCTACTATGTTCCCAATTTTAAACATCTGGAGACAAACAATAGTAGTTTAAAAGATGCAGTCCCTAGGGCACTTGGGTGGCTCAGTCAGCTGACCATCAGCCTTCGGCTGGGGTCATGATCCCAGAATCCTGGGACTGAGTGTCGAGGCAGGCTCCCTTCTCAGTGGGGAGTCTGCTTCTTCTTCTGCAACTCCCCCTGCTTGTGCTCTATCAAATAAATAAAATCAGACCAGTGCCAAAATCAGTCACAATTAAGAATGCCTGAAATTAACTCTTAAATTCAATTAAAGTTCAGAAAGGAGGAGAGATGAGAAGGGCTTAAGTAAATGGAGGATTTCACCCACAAGGCTGGATGTCAGCAGAGAGCCTCAAAGACAGATGATAAAATCACCTGACAGGGTCGTGACGGGGTGGCTCAGTCGGTTAAGTGACTGCTTTCAGCTCAGGTCATGATCCCAAGGGTCCTGGGATGGAGCCCAACATTGGGCTATCTGCTCAGCGGGAGCCTACTTCTCCCCCTCCCTCTGCCTGCTGCTCCCCCTGCTTGTACTCTCTCTGTGTCAAATACATAAAGTCTTCTAAAAATAAATAAATAAAATGAAATCACCTGATAGCTGCCAATACAATTACAGATTCCATTCCGTTCACAGCATTTCTTCACATATCCAATATCTAATTTAATAATTAATCTCTAGTATGACCTTGCTACCTTCACCAAGACAATACAAGCAATCTCCCTCCTCTCCTCCAGCCAACTATCGCTTACCACCTTTTCTTCAAGAAAATGAGCTGGTCTTCCTCCCATTCAAGGCCAGCCCTCAAACAGTGTAGTATCCTTGACCCATGCTGTCCTACTTCTTCACGGATCTCATTACACACTGAGAGGTGGACATCATACTGGTTTAAGAGCAAGACTCTGAGGGGCGCCTGGGTGGCTCAGTGGGTTAAGCCGCTGCCTTCAGCTCAGGTCATGATCTCAGGGTCCTGGGATCGAGCCCCGCATCAGGCTCTCTGCTCAGCAGGGAGCCTGCTTCCTCCTCTCTCTCTCTCTGCCTGCCTCTCTGCCTACTTGTAATCTCTCTCTGTCAAATAAATAAATAAAATCTTAAAAAAAAAAAAAAAAAGAGCAAGACTCTGGAATAATTCAAGTCGAATTCAAGTCGATTCAAATCCTAGCTCAGCCACTTACTGAACTGCGTGAGCACAAGCAAGGGTATGGGATTCACAGGGGAAGTGAGGGTAAGACAAGCAGTACACTTTCTATAATCGCTCTATGAGTGGCCACTCTATTCTTCCCACACTGGACAGCCAGTCTCCACGTGGACCCTCTTGGGTATGGTTTCCCCCGAACTCCATCTCAGAATCATTCATATCTCTGTTCTCCACAGCTCCATAAACTCACTACCTCTAGTTTCTGCTGGCATATCTCGAACTGTTCTTACAGGCACAGACTGCTTCCTCGTCCATCAGAGTCTAACTGCCCACCAGATATCTCCTCCTGAATATTCATATTCAACTCCTCTATTTTCTGGTCAGTTGATGAGCCCAACAACCACCCATCCAATTACTTGAGCCAGAAACCCCAATCTTTATAGTCTTGTTATATCCTTGATAACAGCCACCCGATGATGTAGCTAAGAGCACAGGCTCTACCAAGAGTCCGACTCCCGGGGTGCTGGTCATACCACCATCTACTATGACCTTGAGTGGGCCAGTAATTCACTTCCCTTTCTTCAGATCTCTTATCTGTAAAATAAGGATGACAATCTCTACATCTCAGAGTTGAGGACTAAATGAGATACAACTACAGCTCTTAGCACAGTATCCAACACCTGCCGGAAGCATCCACAGGTGCTTGCTTTCCCTATGCTCCCGTGTATGATCCCACTGATTCTACCACCTCCTGTTTATCACCTCTGTGTGCTTCTTGTCTTTTCTGCCACTAGTGCTATTATTCAGACCCTTTTTATTTTTTACCTAAACTACTAAAGCAGCCTTCTAGGTGGTCTTCAGCCCGTTATCTTGTACAGATCATATACAGTGACTAGTGTTCTACAGGAGGCCTGAAACTGACCAAGTCACCCATTCCATATTGAAACTCTTTAACGAAATCGTTACTGCCCAGAGGATTGAGTACAAGCAAGGCTTCCTAGCAGGGCCTTCATGATTTGGAATTGACCGACAACCTGCAATCCCCCAACACACACACACCACTTTGGGCTTCTCATTCTAAAAATACCAAATAGCACTGCTTGTTATATTCTACTTCTGCCATGCTGTTCTATGCCACTGCTAATGTTTCCGCCTAAAACACCGCCCTTCAACTTGAGAAATCTCTGTTTGTTCCTTAAGATCACAGCTAAGATCACAGCTCCAGCAAGCCTTTCATGTCCCCCTACCACAACTTGAGTCTAGGAGCCTGCTCTGGTTTCTAAAGAAATCTTGAGAATGGGAACCCAATTTTGTGCATCTTTGTATCACCAGTGTCTAGATAGGGTAGCCTACAGGTACTCTAGGATATTTGTTGATGTAAACAAAACACTCTGAACTTTGAAGGACAGGAATTAACATCCTTGATTTATAGATGGGCAAACTGCGGGGCACCTGGCCTACTCAGTCAGCAGAGCACGAGACTCTTAATTTCAGAGCTGCAAGTCTGAGCCCCACACTTGATATAGAGATTACTAATATAATTAAATAATTAATTAATTAGCAAGCTGAGTCCCTGAGAAGTTAATAAAGCCTCTCGCCCAGCTTGAAGATGTGGGATTTGAGTCCAAATCTGCAAAATTCCAGAGCTTTTGCACTAGGTAGCACAGTCTCCCTGGGATGGTCCTTGTCAGGGGGAAAAAAAACACAAGCAAATTCCAAAAGGCAGAACCATCAAAGTGTGTCCATAAATTTATGAGGTAAGAGTCAGGCTGGGTAAGCTGACTGGGCCCAGTTTACATGAAGCAAGTGGTTCTCAACTCTCCCTGACTTTTAGACTCACCTGGAGAACTTTTTTTATATTTTAGATTTTTTTTTTAATTTATTTATTTGACAGAGATCACAAGTTAGGCAGAGAGGGAGGCAAAGAGAGAAGGAAGCAGGCTCCCCGCTGAGCAGAGAGCCCGATGCGGGGCTCAATCCCAGGACCCTGGGATCATGACCTGAGCCGAAGGCAGAGGCTTTAACCCACTGAGGCACCCAGGAGCCCCAAGAACCTTTATTTTTAACAAATCCCCCAAATACTCAAACCACAGATGGGACGGAGAACCGCTATATTAGGTCTTGAAAACCAGTCAGAGGAATTAGGCATTTCATTTCATTTCAGTACATGGAAGGCACTGCAAGTCCTCAAAGTGAAGACGGCAGGGGTAACAGTCAGCCTGTTCACTCCAACACTGGGTGGCACCCATCGCTGTCCTGCGGCAGTAACAGCACTCTGTCACGCCTCAGTATTCTATCATCGTTCCCCATTCTCTGAGTCC
The DNA here is from genome assembly GCF_022355385.1 of Mustela nigripes. Taxonomy (NCBI): domain Eukaryota; kingdom Metazoa; phylum Chordata; class Mammalia; order Carnivora; family Mustelidae; genus Mustela; species Mustela nigripes. Next base: position 6,977,007 of record NC_081573.1, read on the forward strand.
TGCAACCAGATGACGAAGTCATCATCCCCATCTGGTTTCAGTTTCCCAGACTACAGGCCTCCACATTTAGGAACCATCCTTCCCTGGCTCTCTCTGCTCTGACCCTCTCTAAACGGCAAACAAGTTCTCTCTCCAAAAGCCTCTAGGGGGCACTGTGGTTGGGGAGATGTCATCAGGGCAACTGCTCCGCCCGCAGTTTGCTTCCAAGAACTTTCTTTCCTTAGAAGGTTTTTAATTCAAATCAAAAATCAATTTGTGATTGATATTAAGTGAGGCAACCCACATTTCTCTTCATTGCAGGAGAACTTCTTTTAAATCCTGATACTACTTTTCTCCTGAAACCCAGACAGATGAGCTTTAAAAAATTTCATCAACATCTGCTTTCTTCCACAGAGCCTACATCTCACTGTGTGGCTACTTAGCATGTTCATCGCCTACAAGAAAAGACACCAAGAGTATCATGTGATGACACAATCTTTCGAGTATTTTATCTTAAACAACAACATGATTTCTAGAATTTGCTTTAAAATACTGTCCAAAAAAATAGACCCCCCCCCCAAAAATACTGTTATCTGTAGAAGTCATATAGATGGGGTATCCAATGTTATTCTACTTCTGCATATATTTGGAATTTTCCATAAAAGAAAATTAAAACACTGAAGCATGAGAATGTAAGAGAAAGAAGTTATTTTCACCTTGGAAAAACTGGTCAGAGAAATCTACATAGGAGATGAGAATGACTACCATATCTTCAATTAAATGGTATGCCATAGAATTATTATCAGATGTTTATTATGTGTAAGCACCATGCTAAGCAGTCTGCATCCATTCTCTCCCACCCACTGTTTTCCAAATTCATGAAGCTCTCCTGAGATACCTCTCAAATGTTACATAGTCCTGAGCCGCATCTCAAACCTTCTAAAGCAGGATCACTGCGGGGTAAAGGCCAGCCAGCTACACCATAACAAAGCCCCGAGGCTTTGTGCAATTTTAAGTAGTCACGCAGGCGGTTTATACGTATGAAGTAGAAAACCACCCCTCTCCTCCTCAAAGTCACCCTCCAAGGGAGAGACTAACTATGCTTTAAAGCACAAGGAGGAGACAGGAGATAGGAGCTGACCACCTAGGACGTGCCAGGGCCGTGAGGCCACAGCTCCACTAATGCCAGCCCTCGTTTCACAAGCCTGCAGGGGCACCCAGAAATTCACGACACCTCCAAGTGTTTTATACTGAAGAGGGGAGACCATGAAGGAAGAGTGAGGAAGTCGCCCAACATCTCACCTGTTCAGGATCCAACATGGTCAGTCCTTTCACTCCTGCCAGAATGAGATTCTTGGCAATTTCAGCCCCGAGTCCTTTCATGCCGACAAGAAGCACCCGGGAGGCCCGCAGCCTGTAAGGCAGACACTGTTAACCAGGTGACAGAGAACAGTGAAAGTTTCACCGAATTATTGAAAAACAGAACAAGTCACAATAACAGCGAAGTAATTTTGGTTTTCATTAAATGCAAAGAAGCATCATGGATAAAATCCAGGAAAGAGACAGGCTCTGATCCATCCTGCAAAGAACAATTCATACAACAAATATTTACTGAGCACCTACTATGCCGGCACCCCTCTAAGGTATAGAAATAGAGCAGTGAACAAGACAGACATAATCCCCGCCCTTGTGGAGCTTTTATTTTATGGAAGAGACAGACAGAGATATAGGATGTCAAAAAGTGATGAAAATCAGGGAGGCCTGGCTGGCTCAGCCTGTAGAACAACTCTGATCTCAGGGTCATAAGTTCAAGCTTACTTGGGCACAGAAGAGCTTACTTAGAAAAAAAGAAGTGATGGAAATCAAGCAGGATATAGATCACGAGTGTTGGAGGATGCTATTTTACTCAGACGGATCATGAAGACCTTTCTGAGAAGGTGCTGAGCAAAAATAAAAATGAAATGAAGGACAAATATACAAATATTTGGGAGAAGAGCAAGTACCAAAGCAGCAAGTATAAAAGGCCTGAAGCGGAAGAGTTCCTGGCATGTTTCAGGGCCAGAAAGGACAGTAGCTGAAGAACAGTGAGCAAAGGTAAGAATGGTAGGAAGTGGACCTGGACCATATCACGAAGGCTCCTACAAGCACTGTAAGTGCTGAATTTTATCTAAGCACAACAGAAAGCCTTGGCAGGGGTGGGCCGGATTCCTGGAGGGATAAGGGTGTCACAGTTAAGGTGAGAGAGAATGAAGGCTTGGACTAGTAGAGCAGCAGAAGAAAAGGTGAAAAGGGGTAGTATGAGCAAAAACAGGGTGGCATTAAAGAGGGTGTATTTGGAAAGTGTTTGATCATCCTAGTCTATAAAGTCACAAAAGATTGAGATTTTAGGGGCGCCTGGGTGGCTCAGTGGGTTAAAGCCTCTGCTTTCGGCTCAGGTCATGATCCCAGAGTCCTGGGATCGAGCCCCACATCGGGCTCTCCGCTCAGCAGGGAGCCTGCTTCCTCCTCTCTCTCTGCCTGCCTCTCTGCCTACTCGTGATCTCTCTCTGTCAAGTAAATAAATAAAATATTAAAAAAAAAAAAAAAAGATTGAGATTTTAAGAAAGGTAGTCAGAGGTCCAGCTATCTCAAAAAGTCTGGGGGGGTGCCTGGGTGGCTCAGTCAGTTAAGCCTCTGTCTTCGGCTCAGGTCATGATCCCAGGGTCCAGGGATCAAGTCCCGCATCTTATTCCTTGCTCGGTGGGGAGTCTGCTTCTCCCTTTCCCTCTGACTGCTGCTTCACCTGCTTATGATGTCTCTCTGTCAAATGGATAAACAAAATCTTAAAACTAACAAACCAAAAAAGTCTGGACTTAGGGGAGCCTGGATGGCTTAGTCAGTTGGGCAACTGACTCTTGATTTCAGCTCAGGTCATGATCTCGGGGTTCTGAGACCAAACCTTGAGAGGGCTCCATGTTCAACGAGGAATCTACTTGTCCCTTTCCCTCCCCCTCTGTTCTTCCACCACACACTCATGCATGTGTTCTAAAATACATAAAATCTTTAAAAAAAAAAAAAAGTCTGGGGACACCTGGGTGGCTCAGCCAGTTAAGCAGCTGTCTTAGGCTCAGATCATGATCCTAAGGTCCTGGGATGGAGTCCCATCCCGCTCCTTGCTCAGCGGGGAGCCCACTTCTCCCTCTGCCTGCCATCCCCCTACTTACATGAGCTTGCTCACTCACTCTCTCTGGCAAATAAGTGAATAAAATTTTTTAAAAATTTATGAAATGAGTAGCTTTTCAACTTGCACTAATATTAAGGAGAACATGAAGCAGCTCTTCTAAAAATGGTTCTAATAATTATCGATACTTGCATGTAATTAGACTAGAGATCTTTAATGAGGATGGTGGCTGACAAAACAGGATGCCGCACTCATCCTTCAAATTCGCAAACACTGGATTTCTTTCGCTAATACAACCCAAGGGTAAAATGAGCAGGGACGGAATATTGACAGTATTTCCCTCAAAGGCGTATGTCCAGGTCTCAGCTTCTCCATTATGGCTTTTCTTCTATGGGGCCTTTCCACTGCCATCCACAGGCTAGCAGACACAAGCCTTTAGAGAGACAATCCCACTTCCCTAAAAAAGGAGGGAACCAGGAAGAGGGCTTACAAGATACAAGCAAGGTAAATAACAGAGATACTGGCAATGAGTACTTCACTCATCACAGATTTATACCAGTGAGCGGAAGGAGGAAGAAAAGCTATGTCCTTCCAGAGGAGCTCCTATCCCTCCAGAATCAGCACATTTAATAGGCCATGTTTCCAAATAGAATACAGTACACATACCAAACCTTTTGACATCAAAAAGGTTGACTGCATTTAGCTGTACCTTCCAGATTTCTGCTGTCACTGTTAATCTCTAAGTCTTCCCTTTACCTGGACCCGACACTGCCCCACCTGGAATTCCAGGGTGCCAAGTTCCAGGGTTTCTGTCCTGCGTGGCTGCTCCACTACCTCAAAGATACAGCTGGAATAGCCCAGCTCTCCCCTGGGAAACTGTATCTTCAAACAATAGGCCTCCTAATCCCTACACCCACTAAATTCTCACACTCTATTCTCTTCACTGTTCCTTCAGCCAATAGGACACTGCCAATCACTAAATGACCTCTAGGTCTGAAGAATTAGCTCTGAATTCTGGTTCTGCCACTTCCCAACTGGGTGATCTGGGCAAAATGCATAATCTCTCTAAACTTCAGGTTTTTCAGCTGTAAAATGGGGACACCAATTGTGACTTCATGTCGATTAATCCCCTTGACAACCGGTCAAAATGTGTGTGCAAACGCATCTAGCATTATCCCTGGCACATGACAGATGCTCAACGTGTATTACTTGGACTTACTGAACTTCTCAATCCCATTACCTTAATTACAAAAGGGCTCAGTGACGTGCCCGAGTGGCTCAGACGGTTAGGTGTCTGACTCTTGATCTCAGCTCAGGTCTTGATCTTAGGGCTGTGAGTTCAAAGCCCACACTGGACTCCATGCTGGACTTGTAGCCTACTTATAACAAGAAACAAGGGGCACCTGGGTGGCTCAGTCTATTAAGCGGCTGACTTTAGGCTCAGCTCATGATCTCAAGGTCCTGGGATCTGTCGCTGAGCTCCACACTCAGCAGGGATTCTGCCTGTCTCTCTCCCTCTGTCCATCCTCCCACTGGGGGGTGTGTGGGCAGAGCTTCCCCTGCCCACACACCCCCATCCCTGTCTCTTAAATAAATACAAATCTTAAAAAAATAATAATAATAACAATAGTGCCTGGGTGGCTCAGTGGGTTAAGCCTCTGCCTTCGGCTCAAGTCATGATCTCAGGGTCCTGGGATGGAGCCCCGAGTCGTCGGGCTCTCTGCTCAGCAGGGAGCCTGCTTCCCCCTCCCCCTCCGCCTCCCTCTCTGCCTACTTGTGATCTTTCTCTGTCAAAGCTCCCGCCTTAAAACTTGACCAGTAGTCAATTCTTTAGGTCTCAACTCACCACCTTAGAAGTCCACACTGGCCACCTAATCCCAATTTATGTCCGCATCCACTTCTATCTGGAATTACACTCTTTGTTTATATGTTCACTGCCACCTCCTTTTAAATATAAGTTCCAGAAACCATCGTATACCTAGCATCTATGTGCTTACAACTTATTTTACTGGAACAGTATGAAATAGACACACCAAAAGAAACCCAAGTGTCCATCACCAGAATTACATAAATCTGGTACATAATAAAATAATAATAGCTAACATACATTGAAGATTCACCACATGCTACACACTTTTTTTTTAAGTTTTTATTATTTGGCAGATCACAAGTAGGCAGAGAGGCAGGCAGAGAGAGTGGGGGGTGGAGCAGGCTCCCCGCTGAGCAGAGAGTCTGAAGCAGGGTCAATCCCAGGATCCTGGGATCACGACCTGAGACGAAGGCAGAGGCTTTAACCCACGAGCCACCCAGGCGCCCCATGCTACACACTCGTTCTGTGTACTGTTACATAATTCTCATGACAATCTTATGAGCTGGTATCTCCTTATCCCCACTTTGCAGCTGAGAAAACAGGCACAAAGAAGTTCCCTGGGGGCGCCAGTTCCCTCGGGCTCTCTGCTCAGCAGGGAGCCTGCTTCCCTCTCTCTCTGTCTGCCCCTGTCTACTTGTGATTTCTCTCTGTCAAATAAATAAATAAAGTCTTGGGGCGCCTGGGTGGCTCAGTGGGTTGAGCCGCTGCCTTTGGCTCAGGTCATGGTCTCAGGGTCCTGGGATCGAGTCCCGCATCGGGCTCTCTGCTCGGCAGGGAGCCTGCTTCCCTCTCTCTCTCTCTCTCTGCCTGCCTCTCCATCTACTTGTGATTTCTCTCTGTCAAATAAATAAATAAAATCTTTAAAAAAAAAAAAAAAAAAAAAAGACTATTTCAAGTAGGGTAAGCACCAAGTCTCCAGGCCGGAGAGAGGTTCAGCATATTTGAGAACAGAAAGAATCAAGAACTTGAATGAAGTGAACCAAGGAGATGCAGGCAAGATCAGACAAGGCAGGGCATGAAAGGCAATGGATTTTAAAAGCTTTGGATTTTATTCTGAATATAAGAGGAAATCACTGTAAGGCTTTATGGAGAGAACTGGCTGTGATCTGATTTTTTTTTTTTTAATCAATCTGGCTGTTGTATGGAGACTGGATTATACAGTCAAGAGTGGAACAGAGAACAGTTGAAGGGACTACTGAGGGTGTTGTGAGAGATGATGAGCGTAAGCTGGACTTAGAAATGAGGAAAGGAAAAAAAAAAAAAAGAAATGAAGAAAGGTTGGTCCACCTGGGTGACTCCGTCAGTTTAAGCGACTGCCCTCAGCTCAGGCCATGATACTGTAGTCCGGGGATTGAGTCCCACATTAGGTTCCCTGCTCAGCATGAAGACTGCTTCTTCCTCTGCCCCTCACCCCACTCTCATGTTCTCTCTCTCAAATAAATAAATAAAATCTTTTTAAAAAGGGGGGGGGGGGCAGCTGGGTGGCTCAGTGGGTTAAAGCCTCTGCCTTCAGCTCAGGTCACGGTCCCAGAGTCCTGGGATCGAGCCCCGCATGGGGCTTTCTGCGCAGCGGGGAGCCTGCTTCCCCCTCTCTCTCTGCCTGCCTGTGATCTCTGTCTGTAAAATAAATAAATAAAATCTTTAAAAGAAAAAAAAAAAGGAAGAAAGTTGACTGAGATAGTATGAAGCGGAGCTGACAGGACTTGCCAACAGATGGGACATAGAATTTTTTTATAGACACAAATGAATAAAGAATGTCTAGATTTGGGACGCTTGGGTAGCTCAGTTGGTTGGGCAGCTGCCTTAGGCTCGGGTCATGATCCCGGCGTCCTGGGATCGAATCCCACATCGGGCTCCTTGCTCTGCGGGGAGCCTGTTCTTCTCCCTCTGCCTCCCATTCTGTCTGCCTGCTCACTCGCTCTCCCTCTCTCTCTTTCTGATAAATAAATAAAATCTTTAAAAAAAAAAAAAGAATGTCTAGATTTCTAGTCAGTGCAACCAGGTAAATGATGAGGCCAAACACATTTGGCAGATCAGACCATTTTCTCCTTCAGACAGAAACTCATCTTCACTTAACTAACTGTAAAGTACTTTTCACTTAAATCTACAATCTTGCTCCATCTAACTGCCCATTCATTACATTTCCTTCAGTGTCTTCCAGAATCCAAAACAGAACTTAAGACTGTTGCCCCTACAATCTTCCTCATTCTTCTGGAGTCTCCATTTGTCCCACTGATGTTTACTTTACATCTGCCTTATTTATCTCAACCTATTTCCTATGTAGCTTCCCTTCTTTTGTTGCTTATGATTTATACTTGTCAAATCATTGTAGCTGTAATTTACTGAGTGCTTTCTGAGCATAGGCACTATTCATGCATTATCTCATTTTTTGTGTATTTGTTTATTAGGTAGTCTCTACACCCAAGGTAGACCTTAGATTCACGACCCTGAGATCAAGAGTCGAGTCCCCTTCCAGCTGAGCCCGGCTGGGTGCCTCCACGCATTATCTCATTTAATTCTCAACAATCTTATAATATAGATTCTATTATCTCCATCTGACAGATGAGGAAACGAAAGCACAGAGAAGGAATGTATATCCAAGGTTAAACAAGAATTTCTGCCACTGAGATTCAAACTCCATCAACCGCTAGCAACACTACGATAAACTGGTCCTTACATGAGACGATCAGGTTTGGCCTCCACAACACAGTGAATCCTCAGTTACTATTACAGCAAATGGGTGCCTGCAGAACCAACTGAAGTTCTTCTGAACAGCAGCAGAATTGCATAATGAGTCTCTGAAAACATGGAAATTTTTTAAGATTTTATTTGTTTATTTGACAGAGACACAGCGACAGAGGGAGCACAAGCACGGGGAGTGAGAGAGGGAGAAACAGGCTTCTCGCGGAGCAGGGAGCCGGATGAAGGCTCAATCCCAGGACTCCGGGACCATGACCTGAGCAGAAGGCAGACGCTTAACCACTGAGCCACCCAGGCACCCTGAACACAGAAATTTTTGAGGTCCCTTTTTGTAAAGTCAAAATTTCAGATTTGAAAGAGTCCTTAAAAATGTAGTCACCTGGGGGCAACTGGGTGGCTCAGTGGGTTAAGCCTCTGCCTTCGGCTCAGATCATGATCTCGGGGTCCTGGGATCAAGCCCCGCATCGGGCTCTCTGCTCAGCGGGGAGCCTGCTTCTGCCTCTCTCTGCCTACTTGTGACCTCTGTCAAATAAATAAAATTAAAAATTAAAAAAAATGTAGTCACCTGGGGTACCTGGGTGGCTCAGCGGGTTGAGCCTCTGCCTTTGGCTCAGGTCATGATCTCAGGGTCCTGGGATTGAGCCCCACATCAAGCTCTCTGCTCAGTGGGGAACCTGCTTCCCCACCCGCCCCCTGCCTGTCTCTCTGCCTACTTGTGATCTCTGTAGAATAAGTAAATAAAATCTTAAAATATATGTGTGTGTGTGTGTGTATATATATATATATATATAGTCACCCTCATCCCTCCTTTTTGCAGATGTGGAACTAAGGCCAACAAAATGTGTGACTGACCCAAAGTCAAGAGAGCTGGTTAGAACTGGGAACTTAGAACCCAGGTTTCTTGATTTCCTTTGTCTTTGCAAAGTACAGTCATTTCATCTAACAAATACATCTAAATGTCCACAAACTTGCAAGCACTAGAAACTTAGTAAGACCAGTCAAACCCCTTTTGTTATCAGACATTTATAAAACACTTGTCCTCGGATGCCTGGGTGGCTCAGTGGATTAAGCCTCTGCCTTCGGCTCAGGTCATGGTCCTGGGATTCTGGGATAGAGTCCCACATCAGACTCGCTCTGCGGGGAGCCTGCTTCCTCCTCTCTCTCTCTGCCTGCCTACTTGTGATCTGTCAAATAAATAAATAAAATCTTAAAAAAAAAAAAAAAAAAAAACAACAACAAACCGCTTGGTCCTCTCTACTTGGTCCTCTTGGTACCTCATCTACTTTCCTCTCTTGAGTCACCCTCCCCCCCTTCCTCATGCTTAGATAAGGGGAAAACAAACTACTATTGAGCGATAGAAGAATCAGATGGCCCTACCTTGGGAAAGGCAATGCAGAAACTACTGAAGCACATATTCTGAACACATACACAGCTCCAGCTTCAACACCCTCCTTTACACTAATTTGACTGAAAAAATGAGCCCTTATTATCAAAAATGATCTGGAGGTGGGGGGGGGGTATGAACCTGAATTGAGTGACTTAGATTCAACTCCTACTTCTATTTGGTCCATGACCTTGGGAGTCTGTTCTGAACCTCATCCATAAAAAGGGCTATGTCCCATAGCAAGAAATGCAAAGTCACACGCTGACAGGAGCCAAGCAATTATGCCAAATGAGTGAAGTTGAACTGATAGGCAGGATCCCTAGAGAGAATGCTGTGCCATGTCAGAGGCAGTCCCTATTTAGCTCCAACCAATGTGGAAGGTCTGACTTTTCTATTCTTCAAGAGAAGACAGAAATCAGAAATTGCCAGACTGGGGCATGAGGCTGGGGTGCAGTGGGAGGGAAGAGATTCACATTTCTTTCCCAATTTTATTTTTTCTTTTTAAGATTTTACTTATTTAGGGGCACCTGTGTGGCTCAGTGGGTTAAGCCTCTGCCTTCGGCTCAGGTCATGGTTTCAAGGTCCTGGGATCGAGCCCCGCATCAGGCTCTCTGTTCAGCAGGGAGCCTGCTTCTCTCTCTCTCTATCTTCCTCTGCCTACTTGTGCTTTCTCTCTGTCAAATAAATAAATAAAATATTAAAAAAAAAAAAAAGATTTTACTTATTTATTCAACAGAGACACAGCGAGAGAGGGAACACAAGGAGGGGAAGTGGGAGAGGGAGAAGCAGGCCTCCCGCTGAACAGGGAGCCCAATGCAGGGCTTGATACCAAGACCCTGGGATCATGACCCAACCCGAAAGACAGCCCAGACACCCCCCTTTTCCCAACTTCCCATGATAAAAACTTAAAACACACAGAAAATAAAAAGAATAGTTTGCATTCTGCTAGAATGTGCTATCTCTAGATGTGCTATTACCACATCTAGAAAATAATTCTCAAATATCACCTAATAGGACTGACTATTCAAATTTCCACTACTGTCTAAGATGCTTCTTTACGGGTTTTCTTTTTGAACCAGGATCCAGGCAAGGTTTACATCTTACATGTGGCTTCACCTCTTTATGCTCTTTTAATCTAGAACACTCCCTCCCCTTGTTTTTTCCATGACATTGACTTCTGGAATAGAACCAGAACAGTTGTCTTGCAAAATGTCCTGCATCCTAGACATCTAATCATAACCTCAGTGTTCTTTAATTTGTTCCTCTACTCTCTGAAAGCATGATTAGGCTAAAATACAGTCAGCAGGAAAACTTCAAGGTGACACACTGAAGTTCTTACTTCACAGAAAGCACATTATTAATAATCACTTCCAAAGACAACAAACTCGTTTTTCATTTCTTTGTTTGAATATTTCCTTGGCCTTATGGATTCTAAATGATTAAGTATTATTAACTCCATCTATCACTCTCTTTCTCTCTCCTTCCTTCCTTCTTTTCACTTGATTTTTAAAAGTCATCTCTACATCTAACATGCGGCTTGAACTCAGAACCCCAGTATCAAGAGTGTCAATGCTCCACTAAGCCAGCCAGGCACCCCAATTTTTTCCTTTTGATGCTCAAATGGTCTCAAATGTGGCCAATTCTCTAAACTTTTAAATGTTGGCAACTAATTTCAAAAAATTTAAAACAGTGTATGAAAGATATCACCCAGTTTTTAATCTCTAGACCATTACTCTCCTTTCCAGTTCTGATCACCTAGATCCACTATCACACAGAATCAGCAACAAAATGTTGCCAGAACACAACCGGCTGATTCCTAGGCCACCTTCTATTTTACAAAAGAACCCCAGACTCCAGAGTTCTCCTATTCCATCTGGAGTTTCCTTAGAGGCAAGTCAATCTGCTTTGTGGAGCCTCTTTCCGGTGGTACAGGGGAAGTCACTGCCCTTCCTACTTCAGAGCTGATAGGAGCTGATGGACATGAAGGCACTTTAACAAACTCTCCAAGATTGTCTATAAATACAGATATCCAAATTAATGATAACCCCTTCCTTTCCTCCCAGGACCCTCAATCAATCCTCTTCAGGTTCTGCACTGAATTCGGTACCTCTCCACTCCCTCAAAATAACTCCCATTTCCCAAGAATTCCATACCCTGACTGATTTGTCCCGTAGGCCATCTCCTCTTCAGCAGCTCCCATCCATTCTTCACTGCTCCTCAGAGGAACCATTCCTGGGACAGTTCTCTCACTATATTTCAGCTTCATCTTCACCAACTTTGCCCTACCTTAAAACCACCTGCTGCCCCCACCCTTTCCATGAGCCCTCCTAATACACTTAGGATCTCTTTCCCAACCCTTTTGGACCTGCTAACACTCAAACCTACTTCAAATATCAGTCCCTAAAACCAATCAGCCCCACCTATAATCCTCAAGCCCATTTCCACCATTTAATTCCCAATATTCCACTTTAGACCCCTTGGATCCTCAGACCAATGCTTGCTGACACCTCACAATGCCCCCTCCAACTGCATAAAACCCCACACACCTGAAATAAGCGTGAAAACTCAGGTTCACCCCACCTCACTCCCCCCACACACACATTCTCTTTAACCAAAAAATTCTAGAAACTCCCACCTCTCAAGCTAAATTCTCTCCACCTGCCTGCCTCCTTACCCTAGATCAATTAACTGTACTCTGGACTCACATCACATACCTCCCGACCAATCAGACCTCAACTCTGAACTCAACCATTCATACTTCTACTTAGACATGAATAACCACCTAAAACCTAAGTCCTGGGGCGCCTGCATGGCTCAGTCGGTTAGACATCTGCCTTCAGATTGGATCATGATTCCAGGATCCTGGGATCGAGCCCCACATCAGGCTCTCTACTTGGCAGGGAGCCTGCTTCCTCTTCACTCTCTGCCTGCCTACTTGTGATCTCTTGCTGTGAAATAAATAAATAAAATCTTTAAAAATAAAATAAAATAAAATGCGAACCTGATCGCTTTATTCCTAGGCTCAAACTCTCCAGGGGGTTTCCCAGAACACTGGAAATAAAAAAGCTACTCATTTCGTTCCACCACCTTGCTTCTTTCTCTCCTTTGCCAAGCAAGCTCCGGCCCCCAGGATTGTACACCAGCTGTTTTCTCTCTACATGGCTCTTTTTCCTTCACACAGGTCTGAGGCTCAATGTTACCTCTTCAGAGGCCTTCCCCGGCCTCCCTATCAAAATAGCTCTCCCACCTCAGCACCCTTTATTGACCCTGGTGTGAGGGTCAATACTCTACAGTTTTCCTCTCCCTGGCACTTGCATTACCTATTATATTATTTACGTTTATTGTTTCCCCCACCAGAAAGTACCCTGCATGTGGGCAAGAAGTCCATCCAGTTCACTAATATATGTTCAGTGCCTAGAAAAGTGCTTCTGGCAGGTGCCCAATGAATATCTGACCTCATGTCCCCCAATAACTATTAAGTACCCCAGGTATCCCCAACCCTAGTGTCCAGTCCTCTCAAGACACACCCCCGTTCCTAGGAATAAGCAACCTCTTCGGATAGCTCCAGCCCCTAGTCTCTCCCGGCCTCTCAAGATTCTCAGTAGAGGGCGCCTGGGTGAGTGACTCAGTGGGTTAAGCCACTGCCTGCGGCTCAGGTCATGATCTCAGGGTCCTGGGATGGAGTCCCACATCAGGCTCTCTGCTCAGCAGGGAGCCTGCTTCCTCCTCTCTCTCTCTGCCTGCCTGTCTGCCTACTTGTGATCTCTGTCTGTCAAATTAAATAAATAAATCTTTAAAAAAAAAAAAAAAAGATTCTCAGTAGAGGGCGCCTGGCTGGCTCAGTGGGTTGAAGCCTTCGGTTTAGGTCATGATCTCAGGGTCCTAGGATCGAGCCCCCACATCGGGCTCTCTGCTCAGCAGGGAGCCTGCTTCCTCCTCTCACTCTGCCTGCCTCTCTGCCTGCTTGTGATCTCTGTCAAATAAATAAATAAAATCTTAAAAAAAAAAAAAAAGATTCTCAGTAGAAATAACTGGCTCCAAAACTCCTCAAAAAACATTCATTCTTTCCAGGTGGCCCATCCTTTCGAAGCCACAAGAATGTAAGCTCGCCTCTGTTCGGTGGGTAGTCTCCCCAGCGTCCAGCAGAGAATAGGTTCCCACAATCTCCGAATGAATGAACTACGCCCCCACTTCATCCTTCCCTTGCACCCTCCTACTCGCCAAGCGCTCACCACCACCACTCCCTTCGGGCGTCTGCGTCCCTGAGTTTGAGTCTTCCTGATCCCTCAGGACTCCCCCACCGCCGCTTCCAGAGGCTTCCCTCGGAACGACCCTCCCCACCACCCTGAGAGGCCCCCGCTTTCCACATCTTCCAGAAACACCCCTAACCAACCCCTCCAGTTCTCTCAAGAAGGCCGCCCTCCCAGGGCACGTAATTCCCGCCTCCTCGCTTCAAATCAGATCCTCCGGCTCCATGAGGGCCGCGAACGCCTCAGGCCAGACGCCCCCTCCAGACCCTCAGCCCCACAAGCCGCTCTGGCCCTGACCGTTTCTGGGCCTCCAATCCCCACAGACGGATTTGCCGGTCATACTGCGCCGCCTCCTCCTCGCTGATGCCGCCGCCAGCCTCCTCCTTCTCCACCATGGCGCCGGCTCTAGCTGCCTGCACTCGGGTCCTGCCCACGGCAACAACCCGCCGGCCCCACACGCCGCCAACCGCCGCCGGCCGCGCGCCCGGGCCGCCTCTGCGCCTGCGCCAGGGACCGCGCCGGCGCAGGACCTCCTCCACGGCCCGCCCCGCCCCTAGAGCCCAGGACCACGTGGACTTCCCTAGCCTCAAAGGCGGGCCAGCGGGACTGTTCGTCACGTGATGGGGCTTCAGCCAATTCTGGCCCCAAAATGGCGCGGTTTAGCAACCCGAGACGGCAGATACGCAAATGTAGCTTTATGGGGCTATTAATTCAGCAAATATTTATCTAACACCTGCTGAAATCCCAGAATTGGGGGTGTTTTGAGCAGCGAATAAAATAGACAAAGCCCTGGGCGCCTGGGTGGCTCAGTGGGTTAAGCCACTGCCTTCGGCTCAGGTCATGATCTCAGAGTCCTGGGATCGAGTCCCACATCGGGCTCTCTGCTCAGCAGGGAGCCTGCTTCCTCCTCTCTCTCTGCCTGCCTCTCTGCCTACTTGTGATCTCTCTCTGTCAAACAAATAAATAAAATCTTTAAAAAAAAAAAAAAAAAAAAATAGACAAAGCCCTGTCCTCATGGAGCTTACGTTCTGTTGAGGGGAGCCCAAAGAAGAATGGGAATCAGGCCGTGATAAATGCTGCGGAGAAAAATAAAGGCAGATACAGACCTTCAGGGTTGCAGGAGTGGCCAGAGAGAAGGTCTCTCAGAGAAAGTGATACTGAATAGAGATCTGAAGGGATCGAATAAACAAGAATAACTAGGAGGTGGAGCATTTCCAGTCAGGGCAAAGAGCACGTGCAAAGGCCCTGAAGCTGGAATGTGCTAGCATAGTCGAGGAACTATGGAGAGGGCAAGGTGTCTGGAGCAGAGAGAGAAGAAGGACAGGTTTTAAGAGGTGAAATCGTAGATGAAGCAAGTGGTACATCCAGTAGGGTCTTGTAGGCTAGTATTAGCTTATACCTATTTTCCTCAGGCAGTCTTTCTATTATCCATTCAACAAATACTTACTGAGCATTTATGTGTCAACGATTGATCTCAGTGCTAGGCTCGGTAGAGCCCTGTAAAAAAGAAGTAACTGCTTTCCCACAGAGTTAAAATGGGCTTTGCCCAAGTTCTTTCTCTATGAGATTATGAGATTACTTAGGTTTTGTTTTTGTTTTGTTTTTTAAGATTTTATTTATTTATTCGACAGACAGAGATCTCAAGTAGGTGCAGAGGCAGCCAGAGGAGAGAGATAGGAGGAAGCAGGCTCCCCACCTAGCAGAGAGAGCCTGACAAGGGCCTCTGGGACCATGACCTGAGCAGAAGGCAGAGCTTTAACCCACTGAGCCACCCAGGTGCCCCTAGAATTTTTTTTGTTTTGATTTTTAAATTTTTTTTTAAAGATTTTATTTATTTATTTGACAGACAGAGATCACAAATAGGCAGAGAGGCAGGCAGAGGGGGGGAAGCAGGCTCCCTGCTGAGCAGAGAGCCCGATGGGGGACTCCATTCCAGGACCCTGGGATCATAACCTGAGCTGAAGACAGAGGCTCTAACCCACTGAACTACATGAACTACACAGGTGCCCCCTCCCAGCCCCTTGGTTTTTTGTTACTATTATTTCACAGCTGAGGGGTCTAAGGTCCAGGAAAGTTAAGTATTAGTAGCCTGAACGAAGTCTTACCTTAGAAGTAGTGAAACTGGGATTCAAACCCAGGTGGTGTGGCTCACATGCTTCATTGGAGGTATACTTCTGGAGATATATTAAGCTTCTACCATGTGCTCCGATCTTGCCCCTGAGGTACATACTCTATGAACCTCAGAGATGGATATTTCATCCCCTTTTACAGACCACAACTCTGGGGCTCAGAAAGGGGTAGGAATTCATCCAAGATCACAATATCACTCAAAA
The DNA here is from genome assembly GCF_022355385.1 of Mustela nigripes. NCBI lineage: Eukaryota > Metazoa > Chordata > Mammalia > Carnivora > Mustelidae > Mustela > Mustela nigripes. The sequence goes on from NC_081573.1 coordinate 6,992,683, forward strand.
AAAAAAAAAAAATGTTTGGCCAATGCTTACTCTTGGTTATAGATGTGAACAAATCATGTAAAAAATTAGAGACTTAACAATAAATAGTTATTATCTCTTATGGTTTCTGTGGGTCTGGGATTCAGAGCAGCTTATCTGAGCTGTTCTGGCACAAGGTCTTTCATGAGCATGGGGTCGGATGTCAGCTGGGACTACAGTCATCTGATGGCTTGTGATAAAAGATCCCTTCCCAAGGTGACTCACTCCTTATGGCTGGCAAGTTGACATGGGCTGATGGCTGGGAGCCTCAGTTCCACTCCACGTGGGCACAACCGCCAGGCTTTGTGAATGTCCTCATGACATGGGGGCTGGCTTCCCCCAAACTGAGTGATCCATGAGAGCAAGGTGAAAGCAGCAATGTCTTTTTTTTTTTTTTTTAACATATTTATTTGGGAGAGAGCATGAGCAGGGGGAGCAGCAGAGGAAGAAGCCGACTCTCTGCGGAGCAGGGAGCCCAGTGCTGGACTGGACCTCAGGATATCGGATCATGACCTGAGCCGATAGCAGACACTTACCAAATGAGGCACCCCATCAATGTCTTTTATAACTCAGCCTTGGAAGTCACACACTGCCACTTCTGTAAAATCCCATGGATCATACACAGCTGTATTCATTATAGGAGAGGACAATACAAGGACATGAATATGGTGAACAAAAGAAACATGGATCTGCCCTGTGTTGTGCTGACCAGCTAATAAGGAAGACAGGAAGTATTTTACCAGCAAAGGAATTATTCACTAAACAGTCTTGAAAAATATCTACCATATCCCTACCATGTTTTTGACTTTGTGCCAGGCCCCAGGGATACAATAATGATAAAAATGGACATACCTCTGCTTTTAAGGACAGTCATAATCCAGTGGGAGAGATAAAACAGCCACATAAATATAAATAGAAACTTTGTGAAGTGCTGTGAAGGAAAAGAAGAAAGAGCTATGACAGTGTTTGACTTCATGCTGGAGTCAGAAAAAGGATATTCTGAGAATGTAAACTTTCTGCTGAGCTTTACAGAGTCAATAAAGTTCAAATAACAAAACATGGGAAGAACCCCAGGTGGGAAGGATGGCTGCACCTGCTGTGACCCAGAATTTAAGCTCATTCTCTCTCTCTTTTTCTAAAGATTTTATTTATTTATCTGATAGAGACAGATAAGGAGGGGGCCCAGACAGAAAGAGAGAAGAAGGCTGACCTCTGGGCAGGGAGCCCATAGAAGGGCTCAATCCCAGGACCCTGTGATCATGACCTGAGCCAAAGGCGGACACTTAACTGCTTAACCAACTAAGCCACCTAGGCACCTCTCATTCTTTCTGACTCTGCCTCCCTGAGGGTATCTCCTTGACCCTTACTCCTACACACACTCTGTGGGAAGTTTAAAACAGGCCCACAAATCTGGGGCACCTGGCTGGCTCTGTTGGTAGAGCATGCGGCTCTTGATCTGGAGGTCTTGAGTTCAAGCCCCACGTTGTGCCTCAAGCTTACTGAAAAATTAAAAAATAAAACACGCCCACAAATCCTTTGATATTCTTCAATCCTTTGGTATTCTTCAACGATATTGAGTGGGGGGAATCAAAATCCCCGTCCTTGAATCTGTACTCTATGACGGCTTGGAAGGAATAAACGCTGAACCAATTTCTCCATCCAGGCCTTAAGAAACACGCAGCTTGGGGCGCCTGGGTGGTTCAGTCAATTAAGCATCTGCCTTTGGCTTGGGTCATGATCCCAGGGTCCTGGGACTGTGTCCCTCATTGGGCTCCTTGCTTCTCCTTCTGCCTGCCTCTCCCTCCCCTGGTTCTTTCTCTCTGACAAATAAGTAAATAACATCTTTTAAAAAAAGAAAAGAAAGAAACGAGATCATGAATGATTTTTTTTTTAATACAGAGAATTTGGGGCTCCTAGGTGGCTCAGTGGGTTAAAGCCTCTGCCTTTGGCTCGGGTCATGATCCCAGGGTCCTGGGATGAGAGGAGTGCCTGCTTCCTCCTCTCTCTCTCTGACTGCCTCTATGCCTACTTGTGATCTCTGCCCGTCAAATAAATAAATAAAATCTTTAAAAATATATAAATAAATAAAACTGAGAATCTATAAAGATTTTATTTATTTGACAGAGATCACAAGTAGGCAGAGAGGCAGTCAGAGGGAGAGGAGAAAGCAGGCTCCCTGCTGAGCAGAGAGCCCGGTGCAGGGCTTGATCCCAGCACCCTGATCCCAGGACCTGAACCTAAGGCAGAGGCTCAACCCACTGAGCCACGCAGGAGCCACTGGTAATCTATTTGTTAATTACAGTATATGACCGTTGTACTTTGAGGCAAATAGAGAACATAAAATATCAGGATCCTGTCAGCTAAAGGAACAAGTCCAGAGTAAACATCACTTTGCTTAGAATGATTTGAGGTTCTCTTTGAAATGATCATGTCTGGGAGGCCCATGCCTCTTCAAGTCTGTATTGTTTCTTCCAAATATTTCTTGGTCCCCAGCAAAGGCCCGTTCCTAACTCCTTTCCTGATCTCCAATCCAGCCTCCAACCACAACCTTACCCCTTACTGTTGTTGTTGTTTTTTTTTTAAGATTTTATTTTTTTGACAGGGAGAGACACAATGAGAGAGAGAACACAAGCAGGGGGAGTGGGAGAAGGAGAAGCAGGCTCCCTGCAGAGCAAGGAGTCTGGTTCGGGGGCTCGATCCCAGGACTCTGGGATCATGACCTGACCCGAAGGCAGGTGCTTAAGGACTGAGTCTTCCAGGCACCCCTGACCTCATCTATAGGAGGAGATAAGGGTCCAGATGCCTTGAAGTTCAGGAACACAATGAGAATAGTTGACACTATTTGATAACTTTATGTATTTATTTAGATTTTATTTTTATTTATTTGTCAGAGAGAGAGAGATCGCACACACATGGGAGGAGCAGGCAGAAGGAGAAGCAGCCTTCTCGCTGAGCAGGGAGCCCAATGTGGGCCTCCATCCCAGGACCCCCTGGGACCATGACCAGAGCCAAAGGCAGACACTTAACTGACACTTAACCAGACTGAGCCACCCAGGCGTCCCTAACTTTTTATTATTTTATTTATTTATTTTAATTTTTTAAAAATATTTTATTTATTTATTTGACAGACAGAGAGAGAGAGAGAACACAAGCAGGGGGAGCGGGAGGCGGGGAAGCAGGCTTCCTGCCCAGCAGGGAGCCCGAAGGGAGCCACTTGACTGAGCCACCCAGCTGCCCCTATAACATTTAAAAAAAATATTTTTTTTTTTAAGTAAATTCTACAGGAAACATGGGGCCCTGAGATCAAGAGTTGCAGGCTCTACCAACTGACCCACCCGAGTGACCCATAGATTTTTATTTTGAAGATTTTTAAGCTTACAGAAAAACAGCCCAATGAATATTCATACATCCTTTGTCTAGATTCATTAACTTGAAGTTTTGGCACATCCTCTCTCTCTGTCTGTCTGTCTGTCTGTCTCTCTCTCTCTCTCTCTCACACACACACACACACACACACACACACACATTTTTTGACTAAACAACTTCACAGTCACTCCAGGTCTTTAAATCAATGCAGGGAAAAACCGGGGCGCCTGGATGGCTCAGTCAGTTAAGCGTCTGCCTTTGGCTCTGGTCATGATCCCAGGGTTCTGGGATCCAGCCTGGGATCCATCTGAGTCAGGCTCCCTGCTCAGTGGGGAGTCTGCCTCTCCCTCTCCATCTGCCTCTCCCCCAGCTTATGATCTCTCTTGAGCAGGAGCTCTCTTTCTAGTCTTAAAAAGAATCAGTGCAGGGAAATATTTTGAGCATCAGTAGGCCAGGTTCTCTTAAACACTTCCTGCATATAAAAATCCAAATATGCACAAATTCCTTTTAAACCAAAACATTAATTCCAGAGGTCGGAGCCACTTCACAATTTCTACATTTAACTCCAAATATTTCCAGGGTTAAATAATGCCAACTAAAGAAATAATTATAACAACAAAGGGGGGTTCACTAAGTCCCATTGCATTTTGCACAGTTGGCTACAGCAGTATCTCCTGTTCTTAGAGATAGTTTTTTTTTTTTTTTTAAGATTTTATTTATTTGACAGACAGAGATCACAATTGGGCAGAGAGGCAGGCAGAGAGAGAGGAGGAAGCAGGCTCCCCGCAGAGCAGAGAGCCCGAGGCTCCATCCCAGGATGCTGGAATCATGACCTGAGCCGAAGGCAGAGGCTTTAACCCACTGAGCCACCCAGGCACCCCAGTTTTTTTTTTTTTTTTTAAGATTTTATTTATTTATTTGAGAGAGAAAAACAGAGCAAGCAAGAGCATGAGCTGGGAGAGAGGGAGAGGCAGAGGGAGAAGCAGATTCTCCACTGAGCAGGGAGCCCGATGAGCGGCTCGAACCCACAACCCTGGGATCATGACCTGAGCTGAAGGCAGAATGCTTAATCATCTGAGCCACCCAGGCTAACCCTCCATCTTCTTTTAAAAGGCTGAATATGAATATATTCCATTGGAAGTAAACACCACGTTCTGTTTACCCATCCATCCATTCAGTAGACATTTGGGTTGCTTCTAACCTTTCAACTGTTGTGAATAATGTTGCTATAAACAAATGTCTACAAATATCTCTCAGAAACCCTGTGGAGACCATGGCATATATACCCATGGGGCAGCTTGTTTTTCAGCAACAGCTAATCAGAGAAGCTGCCCAAACTGAGATTTTTGTTCACTTCAAGGGAGTGGAAAGCAGTGATTCCATAGATCAGGCCCCTGGGTTTCAGAATTACATAATTACTTCCACCGAGGTGACTGCTAACCATTAACCAAGGCAGTGGTTCCCAGTCCCACCTGCATATTAGGATTATCTGGGGAGGTTTGCAGCAAATATAGTGCCCAGATCCCACCTTCAGAGACTGATTAATTGGTCTGGGGTGGAGCTGAGACGTTGGGATTTTTACAAAATGCTCCCCAGATGATTCTAAAATACAGTCAGAGCGGAGAACCCTGGAGCAAAGATCCATGTGGTGTTTTTCAATTCTTTTCCTGCCCTTCCTGCTAGAACCAAAGACCTCATAGGGTTGTTTAAAAGACATCAGTTAGGGGGCACCTGGGTGGCTCAGCAGGTTAAGCCTCTGCCTTTGGCTCTGGTCATGATCTCAGGGTCCTGGGATCAAGCACCACATCGGGCTCTCTGCTCAGCAGGGCACCTGCTTCCCGTCTCTCTGCCTACTTGTGATCTCTCTCTCTGTCAAATAAATAAATAAAATATTTTAAAAAATAAAACATCAATTAGGGGTGCCTGGCTGGCTCAGTGGGACATACGACTCTTGATTTCAGAGTCGTGAATTCAAGCCAGACATTGGGTGTAGGGCTTACTTAAAAAAAAAAAAAAATATATATATATATATATATATATACATGGGGCGCCTGGGTGGCTCAGTGGGTTAAGCCTCTGCCTTCAGCTCAGGTCATGATCCCAGGGTCCTGGGATCGAGCCCCACGTCCGGCTCTCTGCTCAGCAGGGAGCCTGCTTCCCCCTCCCTCTCTCTCTGCCTACCTCTCTGCCTACTTGTGATCTCTGTCTGTCAAATAAAATCTTTAAAAAATATTGGGACACCTGGGTGGCTCAGTTGGTTGGGCAGCTGCCTTCGGCTTGGGTCATGATCCCAGGGTCCCGGGATCGAGTCCCACATCGGGCTCCTTGCTAGGCAGGGAGCTTGCTTCTCCCTCTGCCTCTGCCTGCCTGTCTGCCTGTGCTCGCTCGCTCTCTCTCCCTCTGTCTCTGACAAATAAATAAATAAAAATTTTAAAAAATATATATATATATATGTAAATATATATATATACACACACATGGGGTGCCTGGGTGGCTCAGTGGGTTAAGCCTCTGCCTTCAGCTCAGGTCATGATTCCAGAGTCCTGGGATCAAGTCCGCATCAGGCTCTCTGCTCAGCAGGGAGCTTGCTTCCTCCTCTCTCTCTCTCTCTCTGTGCTTACTTGTGATCTCCCTCTGTCAAATAAATAAATAAAATCTTTTATTTTTATTTTTATTTTTTTTAAAGATTTTATTTATTTATTTGTAAGAGAGAGAGAGAGAGAGAGCGAGCACAGGCAGACAGAGTGGAAGGCAGAGTCAGAGGGAGAAGCAGGCTCCCTGCGGAGCAAGGATCCCGATGTGGGACTCAATCCCAGGACGCTGGGATCATGACCTGAGCCAAAGGCAGCTGCTTAACCAACTGAGCCACCCAGGCGTCCCATAAATAAAATCTTTTAAAAATATATATATATATACATGTATACACACACACACACACACACACACACACACATATATGCAGGCACCTGGCTAGCTCAATGGAGCCCCTGACTCTTGACCTCAGGGTTGTGAGTTTGAGCCTCACATTGTGTGTAAAGTTTACTTAAAAATAAATAAACTTAAAAAAAAATGCTTAAGTCGGGATGGGATGCCTGGGGAGCTCAGTCAGTTAAGCATCTGCCTTCAGCTCAGGTCATGATCCCAGGGTCCTGGGATGGAGTCCAGCATCGGGCTCCCTGTTCAGTGGGGAACCTGCTTCTCCCTCTGTCTATCTCTCCTGCTGCTTCTGGCCATGTGCCTGGGAGGGAGCGCGCGCACGTGCTGACAAATTAATGAATAAAATCTTTAAAAATAAATAAATTGGGGTGCCTGGGTGGCTCAGTGGGTTAAAGCCTCTGCCTTCAGCTCAGGACATAATCTCAGGGTCCTGGGATTGAGCCCCATCGGGCTCTCTGCTCAGTGGGGAGCCTGCTTCCCCCTCTCTCTCTGCCTGCCTCTCTGCCTACTTGTGATCTCTCTCTGTCAAATAAATCTTAAAAAAAAAAAGTTCTGATCACAGGAAAAAAAAATCTGTGACCAAAAAACAAACAAACAAACAAAAAGTGAACAGGGGCGCCTGGGTGGCTCAGTTGGTTAAGCCTTTGGCTCAGGTCATGATCCCTGAGTACCGGTATTGAGTCCTGCATCAGGCTCCCAGCTCCACCGGGAGTCTGCTTCTCCCTCTGACCTTCTCCTCTCTCATGCTCTGTCTCATTGTCTCTCTCTCAAATAAATAAATAAAATCTTAAAAAAAAAATAAAGTGAACAGGGGCACTGGGTGGCTCAGTGAGTTAAACTTCCGACTCTTGCTTTTACCTGGGGTCACTATTTCAGGATCCTGGGATCAATTCCTGCATCCAGTCCTCGAGGGGCATGGAGCCTGCTTGGAATTCTCTCTCTCCCTTTCCCTCTGCTCCTCCCTTGCTCTTTCTCCCTTAAAAAAAAAAAAAAAAAATTAAAGTGAACAGTTTGGTGGTGTTCAGTACACTTACCAGATTGTGCAACCACCACCTCTTTCTAGTCCCAAAACATTTTCATTACCCCAAAGGTGGTAGCACACATCTCATAAATTCCCAGGTCTGACATGAACTGGCTATGCACACAATTCCACAACTGGAAAAGTCCAGCATTACAGTTTAGTATAAGTTAGTAAAACAGTTCTTTCCAGAGGTGCCTGCGTGGCTCAGTGGGTTAATGCCTCTGCCTTTGGCTCAGGTTATGATCCCAGGGTTCTGGGATGGAGCCCCATACCGGGCTCTCTGCTTGGCAGGGAGCCTGCTTCCCTTCCTCTTTCTCTGCCTACTTGTGATCTCTGTCTGTCAAATAAATAAATAAATAAATAAAATCTTTAAAAGAAATACCAGCTCTTTCCAGAATTTATTTATTTATTTATTAAAGAGTTTTATTTATTTATTTGACAGTCAGAAATCACAAGTAGGCAGAGAGGCAGACAGGAGGAAGTAGGCTCCCCGCTGAGCAGAGAGCCTGGGATCATGACCTGAGCTGAAGGCAAAGGCTTTAACCCACTGAGCCACCGAAGCACCCCTCTTTCCAGTATTTAAAAACTATCACTAATTTTGTTCATTAGAGGATCATTCATTACCAAGGTCATGTTGCAGATCCCTGTTTTCCAGCACCAGTAACAAGCCTTCATTATTGTGATGTCCAAAAAAGTCCCTGCAAACTTCCAAAACGCTCTGGAGGGAGCAATACTGTCCGCATTGGAACCATTTGACAACCTGGAAATAAACACAAATTTCCCACAATAATTCCCAAACTGTCCTCCAGGGGGCAACATCATTTCCTTGAGAACAGAGCAGATGCAATGATCTAGCCTGGACTTCATTACCCCTCACCCAGGGTTGGATTAGTAAGAAAGAAAGGAAATAGCTATTGCGTTGGCAGTCAGCAAGATCCCACATACCATAATGCTGCTCTTTGGCCAACAGTCTCCTCCTTTCTTCTTTAGTTATTTCCAGAGGCTGGAGCCAACTTCTGGTGTTTCACATGGTGTAATGACTTCTGTGTAAAGCTCCCCTCATTTACGGTGAAAGGAACACATCCGAGAGCCACCCCCGTAAGTAGAAAAATAAAATCCTTTGCCAGAAACGTGATGTTCCCAGAGTAGAAAGAGGCACCAGGGAAGCATTGGTCAGATGCAGGGCCATTACAGATTTTGTCTCGGAAAAAATATAAGTGTCTGCCAAGCTTAGAGACATTTTGGAGGTCCAGAGGAAGAATTTTGGAATTTGGGGGATAGTTTCTTTACTAAAACAAAGGTCAAGTTGCTAAAACTTGCAATCTTCTTGCTCTTACTCATCAGCCAAGAAAGTTCTAAGGCTGCGGCGCTTAGTGGCTCAGTCTGCTTTGTCTGCTCAGGTCATGATACCAGGCTCTTGGGATCAGCATGGTGTCTGCCTTTGCCTCTCCCTCTGCCCTCTCTCCCTCTCCTCCCACCCCACCTTGTGCTCTCTCTCTGATAAATAATTTTTTTAAAAAGATGATATCTAGGGGCACCTGGGTGGCTCAGTGGGTTAAGCCTCTGCCTTCAGCTCAGGTCAGGATCTCAGGGTCCTGGGATCGAGCCCCACATCCGGCTCTCTGCTTGGCAGGGAGCCCGCTTCCCCCAACTCCCTCTGCCAACTTGTGATCTCTGTCAAATAAATAAATAAAATCTTAAAAAAGTGATATCTAGAATGTCAGAAGGGTGTGACAGACAGTATTAGACAGTATTCTAGTGGAACACTGAAAAAGCGTGAAGTCTTTTTGCCTCACGGGATTTGCTGATGTTCTCATTTTCTTTCCTTTTTTTTTTTTTAAATGTCTGTCTGTCTGTCTTTCTCTTTCTTTTATTGGACAGAGATCATAAGTAGGCAGAGAAGCAGGCAGAGAGGGGGAAGCAGGCTTCTCACTGAGCAGAGAGCCCCATGCGGGGGGTGGGGGGGGCCTAGATTCCAGAACCCTGAGATCATGACTTGAGCCCAAGGCAGATGCTTAACCCATTGAGTCTCCCAGGCGCCCCTCATTTTCTTCATTACCTAAAAGCAGATGGCCGTCTAGAATTCTGGAATGGCCTGCAGAAGCTTCAGAGATGGCACCAGCTGGAGACCACAGCTTGAAAGGACGGGGTCCTGTCCTCCATGTGGTCTAAGTTCTCACCCAGTGTTGTTTCATCCATAACTAGAACATAGGGCATTCAGAAATCAAGGCACGGACGAGGAAAGAGGATTTGCAGCATTTTCTTTTCCATTCTTACAGCCCTGCTTTACTAATCTTGTATTAAAGAAAACTTCTGGACAACTTAGTTAAAAGCATGTGCCAACATTTTATTACAACCATGCGTTAAAGGGGAAAAAAAGATCTCTTGTGGCTGAATTAGAAAATTTATTCACAGTAAGGACACTTGATGGGGGAAGAGAATGGCTAATTAATCATCATGAGATTATAGACTAGATCCAGAAGAAAAGAAAAAGATTGAAGGTTGTGAGTCTTGACTGGCAGGCAGTCTGCTCTTAAGCGGGTGGACCACTGGTTTCTCAGGACAAATTTCATACCATCAAAATTCATTCACAAACGGCTTCAATATTTTTATTAGAAAAGCAAATTACCTCACTGAAAGAGCTTGTAAATTACTCTTACAAAAAGCTTAAGTTGCAGACCACGTTTGGGACAATTTCTTCTGCTTGGTAGGGTTAATATACCAGGAAGTGACTTGGTGCCTTCACCTCCAGGTTTATCTTTCACACCGCTTGAGGCATTTTTTTTTTAAAGATTTTATTTATTTATTTGACAGATCACAAGTAGGTAGAGAGGCAGGCAGAGAGTGGGGGAAGCAGGCTCCCTGCTTAAGCAGAAACCTGGATTTGGGGCTCAATTCCAGCACACTGGGATCATGACCTGCGCCAAAGGCAGAGGCTTTAACCCACTGAGCCATCCAGGGGCCCGGAGGCATTTTTTAATATTTATTTTTCCTTTTCCTGGAACCTAAATGCTCCTTCACTTGGCCAGGTCTGAAATAAACTATTTCCGCCCTCTGGAACTTTCTCTTCTCCTTCCTATCTCAACTTGAACAACTCTGCCCAGGGTGCCACCACCCTCCAAATAATAGAGTCTCCCTTCTAATCACCAGTCCCTCCCAGCCTCCCTGGCCACCCCGGGGCGTTATGGGTTTTTCAGCTCCAGGGAGATAGAATGTTCCTATCGCGGAGCTTGGCACTTTTCAAGAAGCTCATAAAAGCACTAAACAAAGAGCCTTGGATGTAAATAGGACTGAACGAATTTTTGGAGGAGGCAATGGAATGCCGGCACTGATTAAAATTCCTGAGACTCTCTTTATGTCTAATACTATTATACTATTAGACATAAAGAGAGTCTAATACTAACAATTATTTAAACACTAGGAATCAGTTTGCATCGCCAGAATGGGAGTATCAGTTCCTCACTGCATAGCTGTGAGGGTCAAAGGACTTTACGTCTACACACTGGTTGAACCCGGTCAATAGCTTTCTTGTGGAGCATTTATTGTGAGCCTTCCCGGTACCGCGCTCCAAGTTCTGAAACTTCCTGGAGGCAGTACCGAGGTCCGCCCCTTTCGCACCGCCCCAGAGTGACGTCACCGACCGAGGTCTCTAATGACGTCAGCTCCGGGCCGGCCTGGCTCCATCCTCCCCTACTCCGGAAACCTACAACTCAGGGCACTCGGCCTCCAGCTTTCGGTTATTTTTTTTCTCTTCGTAGCCCGAATCCTTTTCCTCCCACTCTCCCACCTAAAACTTTCGGCTCTTCCCGCCTTCCCTCAAGCTGGCGATTTTCGGTTCGCTTGCTCTCGGGCGAATTTCCCACTCTTTTACTCCGAATCGCCTCCCGAGCCCCGCCCTTCGGCCTTTTCCGTCTAAATCCCTCTTTCGGCTAGTTCCGCTCCTGCCACCCACCTCGGACGCCGCCTTCGGCTCCTTCCGGATCGTCTCAGTTCCTTGTTTTTCTCCCCCGCCCAAACCCGGTCCTCGTCCACTTCGGCTATCTCCGGTCCCCACGACTTTCCATACATCCTTTAGCCACACCCCCATCGCCACTTCGGCTCTTTCCGCTTACCCCCAGTCTCCCGCTCAGCGGCTTTCGGCTCTTTCCGCCGGCGGTCGGGAAAGGGCCTCTGCCCCTCTCCTCCACGTGACGCCGCCTCCGCCTCCGCCTCCCAGTTCCCCCTCCCACCTCGCCCTTCCTCCCGCCTCAGCCTTTAGGCTCCTCTGGGCTGAGCCGCCATTTTGTGTGAATTTCTGACTGCGGCGGGGGCCGAGCAGCCGGGGCACCTAGGGCGGGCAGACAATCGGCCCGTCTCCGCGGCCCGTTTCCTCTCTCCTTAAAATCCTTTTTTTTTAACCCCCTCGCTCGCTCTCCTCTTCTCCCCTCTCCCCTCGCTTGCTCCATCGCGCGCGGCCCGCGCTAATTACACCCAACCACCCACCAGTGTCCGTGTCTCCCGGGTCCCCCACCTCCGGGCCCGCGGGGGAGGTGTGTGTGGGGGCTCTCGCCCCGATGAGGGCCCCGCGCCCGTGAGCGAGTGACCCCAGGGGCGGGCTGCGAAGAAAGGCGGCGAGCGGCCCGCCAAGGCCTAGGCCGCGCGGCCTACGCGGAGGTCGGCGCAGAGGTGATTCCGAAACCGAAAAAATATATACCCATTCCTATCAGGAGCCCTCAGAGCTGAAGTGTGCCCCTCCCGCCACGCCCAAGCAGTCCTTTTTCGTGCATTAACATCCCCTCCCCCCCAAAGGAACTATGGAGGCCGCGCCCGGGACCCCCCCGCCGCCACCATCAGAGTCGCCGCAGCCGCCATCGCCGCCGCCGCCATCAACGCCTTCGCCTCCTCCGTGTTCCCCCGACGCCTGCCCGGCCACCCCGCACCTCCTCCACCACCGCCTCCCGCTCCCTGACGACAGGTCAGGCCCCCGGCCCGGCCGGGGCGGCGTCCCCGGGGGGAGGAAGAGGAGGAGGAGGAGGAAGGGGGGCGGCCGCCATGTTGGGCCGGGCAGCGGAGGAGGAGGAGGAGGAGGAGGAAGGGCGGGGTCGGTGGGTGTCTCTCGCTCGCTCGCTCTTTCTCGCTTGCTTTCTCTCCTGGCCTCATGCGTTTCCCCCCCCTCGCGGCGCTCGCCCGCTCTCCCTCGCTCTCGCTCTGTCTTTTTTGGGCGCCATGCTGAGGGGAAGGTGAGGAGGCGCCCCCCGGACCCCCGCGCCCGCCCTGGGGAGGGGGCGCTGGGGGGGGGCTGCGAAGGCTCACGGGGGTCCTGGCTGCCCCAGCGCCCGGAGCTGGCAGCCATCGGCCAGCCTGCCCGTCGCCTGGCTTCGGGGAAGGGGATGGGGGAGGGGCTCCCGGACCCTTTTGGCGGGGGGGGGATCTCGAGCAGTAGCCCCGCTCTTAGGGGTTTGGAGTTGGGGTCTCCCAGTCCCTGGCAGTATCCTTTCTTTTGCGGGAAGTGTGCCCTGCCCTACTTAGAGAGGTACCCTAGTTTTCTTAGGCAGAAAGTGGGGGTTCGTTCAGTTTTCTCTCCATCCTTTTGGGGGGGTGCTTTGGGTGGGGGCACTCGCACTTTTTGGCGGGAGGTGTTTCCTAGCTCTACCCTAGAGAGCAAAATTGGTGGGGAGGCCGGATCTCAAGCCCCCTTGATGGAAGCCCCTGCTCTCTTTGGGGGAGAAGCCCCTTCCCTGTGTTTTTCTTAAAGGCAGGGGTCCTCTCGTTTTTCGTAGGTAGGTGCTGCGTTTTTGGCGGGGTTGGTGGGGGGGATGGAGGTCTGGTTTCCCTGCCTTGGAGGGGAGAGGAAGTTGGTCTCTTCTTTCTCATGGGGTTCCCTCCTCTTTCGGGCTAAAATGGGGCGCCATCCCTTCCGGGAGAGAAAACGAGGGTTTTTTGTGCTTTGGCAGGGGGTGAAAGGGAGCGCCCCCCCTTCCCCTTTATTAAGTGCGAAATGGGTTTGCCCCACGCCCTGTTCTGGAAGGTGATAAAGGCGCCAGCCCGGCGCATTTCAGGGCAAGATTGGGGCCTCGGTCTCCCTTGCTCCAGGGGTTTGGGGCGCAGGGTTTGCCCTCCCTTTCCTGGTGGGGTAGGGGAAGAGGTGTCTAGAGAGTGGATTTGGAAATGGAAGGAGGTTTTCCACCGGCAGGAAAGGCAGTCTGAGGAGGAGTGGGGGTGGGGAGGGGAAGAGATCGCGCTGGACAGATGGCTGCCCCACAGCAGCCGGGGCTGGGGAATCGCTTTCAGGATCTTCCCCTAGATAGGGGTCTCAGCTAGGGCTTCCTTGCCAGGTACCACGGCCCCTTCTCCCCACTTCCACCTCCCCTTTTCCCTTTCTCCTTCACAGACCATACTTTGCCTTTTAAAAGAAATGCCACCCACATTCAGAGACACAAGTGCAGCAGTTTGGTGAGCTTTTACAAAAATTTTTTTTTTTGTTTTCTGTTTTGTTCTAATTAAATGTATCGTCCTGGGAATCGCAGCCCATCGCAGCCTGCTTCCAGTTCAAGGAAATAAACAGATTAGCAAAGGTCTGTGCGCTAAGCCCACGTTGGGCTTCCGGGCCCTCTCTTGGGGGCAGGTGCATTACTCAAAGGTGCTTACACGCTTTATTCGACCTCTAAGGAGTTCTCTTATGTCAGAAGTGTATGTCTTACAATGGGTTGGGATGGTAAGTAGCCTCTTTTATTGAGTAATTCAATTATCTCCCTCTTTTTGTCCCTTTCCTGCCTGCCTTCCTCCTGCCTTTAGACCAAAGTGATGCTTGAGTGAATTTATATGTTCAAATCAGGATTCTAAACCCAGTTGAACCCTTTAAGACTTGCACATCCTTTTGATCTTTAGTTTTTTTAATTTGTCGTACACAGTTTTCTCAAAGGAAAAAAAAAGCGTTACTGTAACGTGACAAAAACTTACGTAAAAGGCCCATGTTTTCAAGCTCTTGGAATCCCTCTCTCCATTTCTGTCCATTGCTTTGTCTCCAGCCTTCATCTTTGAAGAAAGTGGATACTTCAGGTCCATTTGTAGGAGATGAGGTTAACTAAATTTGGTTTATGATACTTGCATTCGAGTTAAGGTCCTCCCTCCCTCCCACTCCCCCCCCCCCCAAAAAAGATTGTGGTTCAAGTAGATCCAATTTGCTCCTTTTACTCCAATGTCTCTTATGGTGATGGACGTTTAAATTAAGCAAGTCATTTGTAAGTACTGTTTAAGCACCAAATCTGTAACGCGTGTCAAGCCCCAATCTCCTCTCTCTGTCTCCACTGTTCCTTTGTTCGAAAGCACATGCCTGACCGTGAAAAGTTGATGCAAACACGCCCAGTCATGGTGGAGAGAACACTTCCTCCAGCCCCCTGCCCCCCCCACCAACACATACAAGATAAAAACAGCAACAGAAATGACTTGCAGAACCAAATACTACTTCTGATGTGTTTTACAAGCATAAGTTCTTCCGTTAAAAAACAAAACACGTTGAAGTTCCATTTTCCATCTTGCCCACTTTGGGTCCCTGATGTACTTTGGTAGTGAAAACTTTTTATTAACACACAGCCCAGTTTTCCCCTCCGAAAGATCCTGTTTCCTTTTTTTTTCCCCCATTCTTAGGAGAAAAAAAAAAGTTCACTTACGTTGGGATGAGGAACCGTAAACTGCAATTAAGTGGGGCCACTGGTTTTATTCTTTTCTCTCCATATCCTCACAACCTAACTGCTATGAAGTGGTGATCTTAGGTATGTAAAACAAGTTGTGGGAGGAAGAAGTGTCCACACAGTACAGTATCCTGCAAAAAAAAATAATGTCTGAAGCACAAACTGAACACACGATCAAGTGCACAGGGTCAGCTGAAAACGGACTGCATTTATCTGAAGTTTTCCCTCCTTGGTGAAATTCCTCCTCCAGGAGCCAAGTGCAGAAACTGGATGCTAACAGAGGAACCTTCCAAGTTTCGAGGGCGACTAAGTTGTCGGAGGATGCTTGTTTAACTTTACTTCTTTTGTAAGTGAAAATTTTAGCAGTCATTCATTGAACTTAAAAGTATTATCCCAAACATTTAGAGAGTACTCAGGCATATCAACACAAGGGTTTATTGTTTTTTTTCCGTTTTCAAAGGACTCTCCTCTCCTGAAAACCAAGAAGCCCCAGTAATTATGTCAAACTGTACTTCGATAGTCTTTGTTTTTGAAATGTCACAGTACTGCCTTTTTTTTCCCCCTAAACTGATGTACCAGTACTAGTTAAAATTCAAATTAATGGATGTTGCAAAGAAAGAGAAAAAAAAAGGGTGTCACTCAGAATCCCTGATTTAACAGCACCTCTTAGACACTTGAAATCTTTAAAATTGTTATATTCTCTGGGGAGAAGCTTAATGGGAAAGCAAATTAAAATATCCTGGTAGAAATACAACCAATTGTGACCCTGAAAACAGGGATATTCTGGTCCTAAAACCCCTTCATTTTTTACTCCTCAAATTTGTTCTTCAAAAGAGAATGAGGATTTCCCCCCCCCAACAGGGCTTTCTGATTCACAGACTGTCCTCTATCTTCCAGATTGGGTTTCTATTTGCTTGGAAGGTAAAGTTTTTGATTCTTGACAAGTCAAGATTTTTAAGTATAGTGAGCTATTCTAGAAGGACAACCCTGTGGCTTTTGCTTGGCCAGGAAGGTTGATCCCAAGGGGGAACTTCTGCACCTGTGGAAATGAAGGCTTTCCCAGCCATTGGCCTACCTGGCCCATTAGAGCTGAATGGTTGACTCTGAGTTTGTTTCCATCCAGTTGAATGTAGACAATTCCGTATTGGGCTGACTTAGTAGTTTATCCTTAAATAATGCCTCCACTTCTGCTCCTTTGTCTTAGATCTTTCCCCTGCCCCAGTAGGGGAGGGATGGATGTCTCAGGGTGGCCTTATTTGCTGTTCCCCTCCGCTAGGTTTTTGTGGCTTTTAAGTCCCTAGAACCATCTTCTAGAAGCCAGGTCCAGTTACGGCAAATACTTGCCTGGTGAAAATTACTAATTTCCCACCTCTGTGGAAAGCTCTAGGTTTTGGTCCCTGTGGACGAAATTGTCTAGTACCAGAACAGGGGGTTCTGACCCTGGGGTAGAAGTTGAGTGACAGAGTCAGGGCAAACAGTGAGTGAGTGGCTGCGTTTCTAAGCGAGCAAGGTTCTTGCCTGTACCTTGGCAACAAAGCTTCTGCCACAGTGGGAGACAAAAGGCTGATTTCTGGGGTTCCTGGTAGTTGGCATTTAGGAAGTTGATTCAAGCCTCTGCAGGAGCCGTCTGCTCATTGGTAATGGGAGTCTTGTCAGAATCAATGATTTGAGGCTGGTTTCATGATTAAAACCAACTGGAAAGAGTGAAAAAGCTGCCTGTTTGGGTGGGCCTCTAAAGTTCATTTGGTTAAGTCCAAAGTAAAACCGTGACTGTTGGCGGGGAGCGAGACTTTCCCGGATTGGGCTTTCCAAATTTATCAGCCACATCTTTGCGATGCAGTGATTTTGCTCTGATGGTTGCCGAAGACAGCGGTCCTGGAAAAAGGGTGCAGGGTTTCTTAGCAATGGTAGGAGCCTACGTGGGCAATTTTCACATTTCTGCCTCAATCAGTTGATGACAAAACGAAGACACGGGCCCGCCCTCAGTTCATGTAAACCCAGTCACATCCTGCTGTTGGAATAATTTTTTATTCCAGTACAGGACATTTGCTGGGAGCGTAGTTTGTGTCTCTTGGCGAAATTGCTCAGAATAGAGAATCTGTCTCGTACTTTTTTTTTCCCTCCGTGTGTATTTTATTTACTTATTTTGCTGCATTCATATCTGTGTGAATTGGTGACTCAGCTCCTATTTGTAAGGCAAGTGGTGACATCTGAACGCGGGAGGTGGCAATAGGATAGGAAGGAACAGTGTGGCCTTTGGAGACAGATAAGGTTGTGTTCAGGCCTGGCTCTCCCTACAGTGGGCACTAAGGATAACGGCCGTTTCTCAGGGTCACTGCAGTCAAGTGGGCATACATGGACACCCGCACAATGCCTGGCATTCAGCGAATCTTGGTTTCATTAGCTTTTTGCTGTCCCTACTAAAGGAAAAAAAAAAAAAACACCTGAGAATTTATTGTCTGGTGTGTAAACAGAAGCAAGCCTAACATCTGTGTTTTTGAGGGAAGTCGGTTCTTCCAGCTCAGGTTTCTGGCCAGTTTATTTCATTGCAGGGAGCAGATCGGGGTGGAAACTTTGTGGAAACCATCTTAAAGCATGTCTTGCTTTCTCAGCGCCCTTATTACAGATGCTGGAACAGCCTGGTATCTTGAGCTTTATGCTGATGACCTTCCCGTGTTCGTTTTTGGCAGTTAGGATCCGTACTTGTGCTCCGACTGTGGTAGGCTTCCTGAGAGCTGAGCGCACAGGGCTGTAGCACCTAACCCACTGCTCACTGGTCTCATCCCCTTAATCTTAGTCCTTGACCATCGCTCTTTAGAGTCTCCAGAAGGCAGCAAGGCCTGTCCCAGCTCCACAATTCCCCTGCCCCTCCGTAATTGGGCTGAGTCAGTCAAGGTTTTGTTCATTCAGCAGTCAGGCTTGTCCCGTGCTTTTCTTGGAGCAGAAAAGTTTTCAGAGTGTGCAGCGTGCTCTTCTCTCCTGCGGACTTTATTTAGATTTGGGCAAAGGTTGTTACTGCCTGTAGCAGGCCTCGGATTTCCTTCCCGTGTCTGACGCCTGCAACTTCTGGCCACGGTCAGGGTCAAGGGTTTGCTGCCCCTGTGGCAGCTCTCAGTACCCACCTGAGAAGAAAGTGCCTTAAAAATGAACTGCAGGGTGAGGCTGAGTGGCTGGGTCACAGGCTGATCCACCAGTTCGCTGAGCACCAGATTCCCTTGTCCCTGTCGTCCTTGTCGAGTGGTCCCGGAAGCCATGAACTCCGGAAGCATAAAGCCTAGAAGGGCATGGGTTTCCATTTGTTTCCTCTAAGCTGGGGTCGGTCCCCTTCTGGAAGAGAGGTGATAGGGAGCGGTAGACAGCGTGGATGTGATACTCGTGAGTCATTGACTTAGTCTTCCCAAAGATGTGACAGGGTCTCTTGTCATAAGAAGGGCAGGGATGACCTGCCAGGGACCTTCAAAGTGCTTCCAGTGTGATAGCTCAGCCTCAGCCCTACGCTGAGAATGAGAATTGGAAACAGAAATGAAGTCACTTGTCCAAGGTCACAGAGCTAAGGGGTGTGGAGACAGAGTAAGAATTAGAACCCTGGGCAGCCTGTACCCAGACCCCAGCTCTCTACCCAAATGCGTCTTGGAGCTGACATTTTCAAACTGCGGTGTGCAGTCATTAGTAGGTTACAAAGTCCCATGTATTGATTTGTCTCCTGCATTTGAAACACAAAGAAATGAGAGAGGATCGAAAAAAGCAGAATGCGGTGGAGTTTTAAACCCTGAAACATTCTGAAGACTAGTTTGAGAGGAATGTAAAGGAGGAGATGCGGGTCAAGGTCAAAGTTTAAAAGTCACTTCTGATAGGACAGGGGTGGAGAGAATGTGGCTCTCCCATCAAAGCCTGCCCACCTGGCTTTTTTTTTTTTTTTTCTAATTCGGAGTAAAGTTTTATTGGAACATAGCCACGCCCATTGATTTATAAGGTCTGTGGTTGCCTTTGTGTTGAACAGCAGTGTTGAGTTGTTGGGACAGAGACTTTGTGGCCCTCAAAGCCTACAGTATGTACTCTTCGGCCCTTTAAAGAGAAGGCTGCTCCCACCCTCTGCTGTGATGCACCTACTACCTACCCAGCAGCTGCCGTGATTCCTGTCGTGGTGGCGGAGGTGGTGGGAAGGCATGCAGGGAATACAGGTTCTCCTTTAAAGTTGGTCCCGACTTGCTGGCCCAGTCAGTAGAGCATGCATCTCTTGCTCTTGGGGTGGTCAGTTCGAACCCCACCTTGGGTGTAGAGCTTACTTTAAGTTATTTAAAAACAAACAAACAAAAAAGCATGCCTTAGAGAGAGAGAGTTGTGTTGTCCCTCCATGACCCTGTAGCTCTGTCTGCCCTGTGTTCCACTCCTTCCACTGCCCATAGAGGCCCCGAGCCTGGCCTTCCGAATCTTAAAATTAAGGGATTTTCATTTATTAGAAGTAGCCGGAAACTTCTTGAAGCTAGTGTGGAAGCCGATCACAGCTGACACATCCCTCTTAGGGCCCGACCCCGGGGAGCCGGGGCAGACTTGAGTGACATTGGCTCGATGTCCTTTGCAGGTGGCTTGGGTTATTGCTCTCCTCATTTTCCTAACAGACACGAGGGTTTAGGTTTCCTTGGGATTCCAGGCCCTCCCTGCCATTGCGGGGCACACCAGAGCAGCCCCAGGGACCTTAGCTTCTTGGCAACAGAGGTGGGCCCCCTCCCTGGGAAGTGCTTGACGGCTGGTCACTTTGACGTGTAGGCTTTTGTCCCCCTCTGGCCTCTTGGGGCCCTCAAGAAACACAGCAAATGAGTTTTCCATTAAAGACAAGACCTCCATCACCTCCTTAGAGTTTTACGGTGATCCAGGTTACTGTCCAGTGTCCGTGTTGATGCAGCTGGCCACGAGGGTGTGCAGTGCTGAGGTTGCTGCTGCGTTTGTGTGGAATACATCACAGGGGCCCAGCCAGTCTGAGCCTGGCCCTGTGCTGCGCCCTTGGAAAGTCAGGTGACTGCCAGCCTCTGCTGTGCCCTCCGGGAGCCCACAGTTGCCTGGAAGTTCACAAAGCATTGCGTATGGGTAATTGCAGTTCTCCTTCAGCTCTTGAGCGGTGTGTGAACACAGAATCTTAGTCATCCGAGGCCCAGCTTCTTTTGAGTTGAAAATACATCCTTTGTCTTAGTTGAACGTACGTTGAGTGGAACCAAACATTTCTCCAGAAAAAGTTACAGACAAGAAGAGTCTTGGTTCCCTAGTTCAGTGATTTGATTTTCCTTTCGGGAATAATAGAAATCAGACCTCCTTTAAAAAAAAAATCAGGCCTCTTTGGATGAGAACCAGCATCTTTCCAGCTGTAAGCAGTCTAAAGTATGGCTGGTGTGAGAAGGTGATTAGGAAACTGTTGTGGGGAGCTTTGGTGGCTCAGTCATTTAAGTATCTGCCTTCAGCTCAGGTCATGATCCCAGGGTCCTGGGATGGAGCCCTCCATCATCCCTGCTCAGCGGGGAGCCTGCTTCTCCTCCCACTCCCCCTACTTGTGTTCCCTCTCTCACTGTGTCTCTGTCAAATAAATAAATAAAATCTTAAAAAAAGAAAAAAGGAAACTGTTGCCGAGAAGCCAGTTTCAGAGATTTATCTGACAGGAGGAACTTGGATCAGAGAGAGATCTTTATCAGGAACAGGAGCCGTGTTAAGAGTGGGAGTGGAGTGGAGCCGCTCAGGCAAAGGAAATGCCCCTTGGTTCCGTAAGACTCCTCCGGCAGGCCAGGTTTTTTCTCAATGGGTTTGAAGCTCTGCAGAAATGCTCCAAAAGAGTTTGTGTGCTTGGACTGACCCTAGTACGACGCTGCACCCTTTGGGATGAAGCATTCCTTCTGGTGTTGGATGATTCGGGAATTTCCTTCTCTGGGATTCCCCTTGCTTTCTGTCCTTCTGGAGAGAAGCCCCTTTACTTGGGTTTTGGCTAGGATTCCTTGGACCTTTCTGTGTCCTCATTCCCTGAACTATCCAAAGGCTTTGGTCAGAGTTCTGAATGTCTCAGTTACCTGTATTTGATGTTGGAAGGACTGTATTTGCCTCGTGTCTTCACATAACAGTTTTTCCTCCTAATAGAGGGAAAATAGAGGTTTTTCTCCTAATAGTTTTTCCTCCTAAAGACTTATTCTGGGCCAGGGTAGTGCTAAGCACTTGAGTCACATGGTCTCAGGGAATTTTTCCCGTGAGGATTCATCTGTTTCAGAGGTTCTGTCTTTGCCTTCACTTGGCAGGTTTATTTATTTATTTATTTATAAAATATAGTCTTTATTTACATGAGAGAGGGAGAGGGAGAAGCAGACTCCCTGCTGTACAGGGAGCCTGACCCAGGGCTCAATCCCGGGGTCGTGACCCGGGCAGAGGGCAGCTGCCCAACCGAGCCACCTGGGCGCCTCTCACTTTGCAGTTGAAACCCCCCCCCCCCCCCCCCCCCCCCCCACTACTAAGGACCCCGTCCAGTCTTAATATTTCATTTTGGCCTTTCTTGGGATACTGTTTCATTTAATCCATTTTCTGTGCATCAGTCTTATTTTTGCCAGCCTAGTTACGAATTTCAGGGCAGAAATTTTGTCGGTTGGCCCGTTGAATTAATTCTCTTTCAGATAATTTCTAATTATCTCAAAGGTAGAGGTTCTGAGTTGGGCCTGGAGCCGGAGAGCCCAGGACTTGGTCCAGTTTTGTTTCTTCCTGTCTTGACCCTACAGGCAGATTTCTTCTCTTCCAGCCTCTCTGTAAAAGGGCATGCTGAGGACCCACGACCCATGTAGGTTTGTTACTAAGCCTTGGTGTGAGACAAGTAGACGGGAGCTCAGTAGTATGGGACCTGGCTTGGAGGTTGCTAATACAGAATGTTTGTAATGAATACTTCCTACTGCTTTTGGTGTCTAAGACCCTCATGTATTCAGGCAGGTTTTGTCATTGTGGAAATCAGGGCAAGAGGTAAGGACTTGATGAGGAATGAAGAAGCCTCCCCCCACCCCCTTTTCCCTGACCCCAGACTCTAGCTCTCTGCTTTCCTTGACAACCTCTCCGCACCTTGCTGAGGTGGTCCCCACCCAGGCCATTGTTTGTCTGTCTTTCTTTTTTTTTTTTTTATAACTTACTGTGGAAGTTTTCTGGCATTTTCATGAGAGAAGGACCATCACCCACCCAGTTTCAACAGTTATGTACATTTTGCCGGTTCTGCTTCGTCTCCCTACATCCTCCATCTGCCCTGGGTATTTTAAAGCAGATCCCAGATTTCACCTCATCCCACCTGCAGAGTCTTCAGCGCATATTTCTAGCTTAAAGATCTTTTTAAAAATAGAACCACAAAACCGTGATTCTCTCTAACAAGATTAACAGTAATTACTCAGTATCTGAAATACCCAGACCTGGTTCACATTTCTCGGTTATGGCGGTAGGTGTGTTCCTGGCTGAATCCCAACCCCGGGCAGGCTCTTCCACTCACGTTGTTGAAGTGGGGGACTCGGGGTGCTGGTGGTTGTCAGGCTTCTCTTCTCCCCTGCTTGGTTTGTGCTTGTCTGCTCTGGTGAGGTGGTGTCTGTGATGTGGGCATGTTACCATGTTACCATGGTGTGATGTCACAGTCTCCTGCGACCCCACCTGAGAATGTTGAGGGAAACGGAGACACAGCCCATTTGTTCTCGATTTCTGGTTGATGAACCTAGGTAGTAAGGACACTGAAAAACATGTGCAAGACCCAGAGGCTTATTTCAAGAATTTCCTGCCTCTGAAAATCCCTCAGTGAGGTTCCTCCCCACCCCTGGGGCTGTCCCACCTCCTTGTCAGTGGAGGGAAAGGCTCTTTGCCTTCACTCCTTCCTAGTAAACAACTACCCCACACGTCAATTTGGGGACTTTGGGGACTTCTGCGTTTAGGCCTGTTGTTAGACATTTGAAGAGGCAGAGCCTCCTTGTAATTTTATAATTTTGTCCCTAGTTAATAGGTCATTCAGAGCCTACCCAGGCAATTTGTTGAGCGCTTGGGCAGTTAATGATCATAACCCTGACCTTCACATTAACCTAGCCGTCTCTTGTCAAGGGCTCTCATGATCTTCAGGTAACAGCCACTGTTCCCATGAGTTTCCACCTTTTCTTTTCTTTTCTTTTCTTTTTTTTGGGGGGGGGGGGCGCACTCCCCTCCCCCATTTTATTTCGTAAACCAGATTGAGCCACAAACCCGGGCGCCTCGCAGCTTCCATCCAGATCTCTTGTCTAGAGAATTTCCATGTTGGGCAGCTTCGTTTGTTTTTGTTTTTGTTTTTTTAATATTTTATTTATTTATTTATTTGACAGAGAGAGAGAGGGAGGGAGAGCGATTACAAGCAGGCAGAGAGAGAGAGGGAGAAGCAGGCTCCCCACTGAGCAGAGAGCCTGATGTGGGACTCGATTCCAGGACCCCAAGACCTTGACCCGAGCTGAAGGCAGAGGCTTAACCCACTGAGCCACCCAGGTGCCCTTTTTTTTAGGGGGCCACTTGGATACTTTAGGGTCAGCCACTTGGTTACTTTCTCTTTCCAGCTAGATCAGAGCTGAGGAAGATGTTGGTTTGTCAGTTTCAGCAGCGGGATTTGTCGGGAGATGATTGTGCATGCGCGGTGGGGCCAAGTGAAGTGGGGACTAGCTGGCCAGCAGTTAGCGGTGGCCCCCAAGGTGGGGGGGGGGACGCTTTCCCGTGAGCATCTGGGCCAGTTCAGGGTTATCCATGCAGAGGCACGCTCATGGTAGCTGGTTCTTGAAATCAGTAGCTGCTTTTCATTTGGTAGTTGGTACTTTTCTCGTGTCAAGGGCTTTACCCGTGTTATTTCATTTAACCCGAAAAATCCTTGTAGGTACCACAGTTATCCCATTCCACAGATGGGAAAACCAAGGCTAAGTTAATCGTGCGCTGCTAAGGGAACAAGCAGAGCTGGTTGTCACTCAGCTGGCAGGACAGAGCCCCGTGCCCGAATCTGTAGGCTGGTGGCTAGGGCCCGCCTACTTTGAATCCTGAGGTTTCTTTACCCAGGTCTGTTTTGGCCAAGCCCATGGTGTATGATGAATTCAGCACTCTAACGTGCCCCGTGGAGTGGCCAAATGGGCAGTCCTTAGAATGGGCGTCCAGATCTGGTCTTTGACCCGAGAGGAGGAGCTGGCTGTCACCAGCTCTGTGAATGGAAATTTAAATGCCCTGGAAGCTTTGGTCCAGGAGGCACGAGACTGCTCTGACCCTCGGCAAGTCGTTGGCCTCTGCCCATTCCCTCCTGGGTGCCGGTTCCAAGGCAGTCCCCCGGCTTGGTTGGCTTCCCGTCCCTAATGGCCCTGGCAGGCCAACCCCAGGGCAGCCATGCTGGGAAGTTGCCAGTCCAGGCTCTGGGAATAAGGTCGTCCCGGCTCCGGCTGACGCCGCAGGCTTTCTCCTGCATGCTGGTCTCAAGAGGGTTTGGCAGGTCTAGATTGAAATGATTAGCGCGACGGGGCTTCCCCCACTTTTCTTGAGGGATTATGTCACACTCTATTAGGCGCGCTCCCTCGGTGTTTAATCCCACTCTGACATGGGTTTTGCTGGCTGTCTGGGAAGTGGCACCACTGAAGCCAGGCTGCTGTTTGTGGAGACTGCTTTCGTGCAGGGTGTGTCTGTGCCCCCCAGGATTTCTGCCCCGGTCCCAGCGGGTTTGGTCGTCTTGTCTTTTTTTGTCCTCTTTCTCCTCTTGAAACAGATCCCGTATTCATGCAGGACATTGGGCGGCGAGTTGTGAGTTTCCCGTGGTAGCATAGGGGTGACCCTGCGGGTGACCAGAGGTCAGCCCAGGGCTCTGAGAAGCTTGAGAGCACAGCATGGCCGGATGGTGCCGAGAATGCACACTGGTCACTGGAGTGTCCCCGTCTCTGTCCCCTCCAGTCTCCCGTTTCCCTTCGTAAGTCACCACCTGTTGGTTTTTATACTGTGTATTTCTCAGTTTCTCCCAGGTCCGTCTCAGGAAACAAAGTTCTGAGTATTCACCCCCATTTTATAAACAGTTGTGTGCTAGATTGTCACTGAGCCCAGGTGTCCCGGAGGTGTTGGAATGAAGAGACTCGCTCCTTGGCCCAGGGTCTTCATAGGGCGGATTTGAGTGCTGTCCTTCCCTGCTTTGGGAAGTGCTTTGGAATGAAAAGGCCGCCTTCTGGGATCATCCTTGGCCACCATCAAGGCTTTGGAGTTGCTTGAATGGTCTTTGTGTCCTTTCCCCAGGTGTTAGAGACTGGCCTGCGCTGTCCAGCAGGCTGGTGTGTGGCAGGAGGACAGGGGCGGTGGCCCCCACTGATTTTGGGCAGGACCTTTCTCTGCCCTGTCCTGGTGTCCTCCCCCCGAGTGGGCGGGGGTGAGGGAGTGTCTGGGCTGTCTGCTTCTGACAAGTCCCTTCACCTCCTCTCCCTTTGAAATCCTCCTTTCTGGAAACAAGAGGGTTGAAGGGGTCTTGCTATTGGAACCTTGTTTTCTGGAACCAGGGCTTCTGGGGGCCATTCTTGTCTTCCCGTGTTCCCTTCACCCCTGCTTGCCCTGGGCTTCTGGGTAATTTTCACCATGTCCCTCTGCCCTTTTTCCTGTCCAGACTATTGTCAAGAGTGATGCTCTTTTTAGCTTTTTTTTCATGGAAGGTCTGCCTATGTTTCTGGTTTGTCTCTGGGCCTTCCTCTGCTCTGTAATGTCCGTATGTGTGGTCTGGCCACATCTCCCTGTGTTTTCTCCTGGGGTGTGGCGACTGGGCCTGCCCACGGTGTTCCAGCAGGAACATGCATCATGTTTGCTCCAGTAATAATACCACCCTCCCCGGGGTGTCCACAGCTCTAGGCAGCGGGGAGTGTGCCAGGCTGCCCTTTAACAGCCACTCCCTCTGGCTGGCTGGCTCACAGAAACCAGTTTCCCCAGTTGGTCGTACTTTGACTAAGGGCAAGGCCACTGCAGCCCAGGCAGCTCTGTCCCACACCCTGTTCCGTAGGCTGCACCCAAGCCCCTGCCAGAAGGTGCCTCACTTGTGAGGAATGCTGGCTCCTCCCAGCTTTGCTCCACATCTTCCCTTGGGGCTGACTCCCCACCCCCCAACTTGGCGGTTTGCAAGGAAGCCACGCGATGCATCCATTGGTCACCTTCCTGTCTTGTTTTCCTTTGAAACATCAGAGCAAATTTTGTGTCCTGCACTGTGTCTGTGGGAGCTGCCCTTGACCTCTGCTGGGGTATCTGTGAGTTTGGGACCACTTGGGTTATAAGCTGACCCGACCCTGTTGAATTGGGAATGAGAATAAAGAGAGCCTCCTCTTGTCTGCATCCTTGACATCTGGACAGAGGGGATGGCGCGAGGGCTTCTGGGAGAATCACCAGTGTGGTGTTTCTTCAGTGTGCCCCCTGCAGGGGTACTGGGCGCCCACTCACGTGGTGGGCTTGTTCTCACACTGGCCCCAGTCTCGTCTGAGCAGTGAGGTCTTTGCTGCCTGGATTCGTTCCGTTGTGGGTAGCCATTTGGGTCCCAGATTCGTTACGCCACTATTTATGTTCTCTCCATCTTCATTTGCGGTCTTAATTAATAGAGAAGGAAGGATCTTTCATATTCTCACACATACCCTTCCCTGGTCATACAGCAGGAACTCTGGGAGGTTTTAAAAGATTTGAAAACTTAATTTATTTTTTTTTTCAACCAATTCCTGTACTTGTGTACGAGAATGTGTCCGTGGGTTTGGCTAAAAACTGGATTCTTTTTCCAGTTGCTTTTCTCCTTAACCCAATGTATCCCCACACCTTCACCCCATCCTGCAGATAGTTAGACATTTAGAATGTCCTGTTGGCAGTGTCTGGAGAGTGCTCTTATTTTTTCAAGTACTAGGGTAGGGATGCGGGTCACAGGGGGGAAGTGACAAAATTGGGAAATCTGTAGGAAGGGGAGCCAGAAGGGATCCCTGGGTTCAGAGCCGTGGGGTGGGGGGACCCCTTCTGTGGGTACTCTCACAGCTGTTAGGAGAGGACCTCAGGAGGGGTCTGGGACCCTTCCCTTACCCCTTCCCCAGCTGCTTGGTTGCCCCCCACTCCACAGCATAGAGCTGTACAGCTAAGGGTGTGGCTCAGACTTGAAACCAGAGCTGATCACTCGCACTTCTTTATGGGGCTTTGGTAAAATACATTTCACATCCTCAGGCGCAGTCCAGGCCTGACCATGGGTAGGACCCTGGAGCGTGGGGGCCGCACCTGGTTCAGAGTCACGGCCCTGTCTCCACTGGGCCTCAGCTCCCAGGGCTTACCAGTGACCTCAGGCCACCATGCACCCCGGCACTTGGGGACCGTGGCTGGTCCGTGTCCCCTGAGATAAGCAGCCTCTGTGGCGAGTAAGCTTTGGAAATGCTTGAACACAGGGTTTTACAGGTTTCTTGATGGTAAAACATCTGGGAACTTCTGTTAGAGCATTAAGCACTGTGAAGCCCCAGGATGGGACTTTCCTCGCCTCATTTGACCACGGAACCTTGTCACCTTTCTTCTTAGAACCCTAGTCCTTTGGAGCACTTTGAGAAATCGTGGCTTAGAGTTGTGCTGGTCTCAGTGTCAGTACTTTTAAGTTCCGATGTGTTGCTCCCTCCCCCCACCCCCAGCCAGGTGATATGAAAGCGGACGCAGCCCTTTTTTGAGGGGGGAGGGTGCGGGCTGGGACGAGAGGCAGTGGCCCTTATGTCCTCCTGAGGAAGGCCTCCCTCGCAGCAGCCAGGCTCCGTGTGCCTGTCAGCGGCGGGCAGCCTGGGGCCTGTGGACATCTCCTCTCACACCCTGGGTTCACCCTGGGTTCATATTTCTTTGGGGTTGGTTTATAGGGAAGATGGTGAGTTGGAAGAAGGTGAATTGGAAGATGATGGGGCCGAGGAGACCCAGGACACCTCCGGAGGGCCTGAGAGGAGCCGGAAGGAAAAGGGGGAGAAGCACCATAGCGACTCAGATGAGGAGAAGTCGCACAGGAGACTGAAGCGGAAGCGGAAGAAAGAGCGGGAGAAGGAGAAGAGGAGGTCGAAGAAGAGGAGGAAATCCAAGCACAAAGTAGGTCCAGGAGGGCACGCTGGGGCCAGGCTACATGGCACGGGGCCTGGCCTGAGAGCCCCCGGGCCACGCTGGTCTCATAGGCCAGAGGCCACTCTTAATAGTGTCATTTATTCCTTCCCCAAATTAGATAAAGAGCTTTTTTTTTCCCCTTAAAGAGTTGGTAGCTCACGCTCTACTGCCACTCAATGCCCCCAGGTGAGGCGTTTCTCTAGAGCGCAGAGCCCTTCGGCACATTCGAGCAGGGTTTGTCCCCAGGCTGACTCTGCCAGCGGGCCAGCCCGCGGCAGTCACTGAGCTCACTTCCCCTGTCACCACAGCGCCACGCTTCTTCCAGCGATGACTTCTCGGACTTCTCAGATGACTCGGATTTCAGTCCTAGCGAGAAGGGGCACCGCAAGTACCGAGAGTACAGTCCTCCGTACGCGCCGGTGAGTAACTGCTGCTCGGGGGCCCCGCGGAGCTGGGAGTGGGGTCAGGCCTGTGTTTGCTGAGCATTTGCTGTGTGCCAAGCACTCTTGCACAGCACTTTATATGGATTTTAAGCCTGCAAGATGACATCCTGTTTTTATCCCCACTGTACAGGTGAGGAAACAGAGCTAGGAAACCAGCCAGGTCCCAGCCCTATAGCTCAGGAGCAGGGGTTGGAGCCCAGGCAGTGGCCGATTTCCATTGGCCACGCTCTTAAGACCCTTCCTCCCATGACCCGGGCGGGACTGAGGATGTCCCCGTCCCAAGAAACCTGCTGGTTTATCCCTGGTATGGCTGTCTGCCCCTATTCAGAAATGACCTTTCCTGGAAAATCAGCTAGAGAATGGAATGGTTTTACAGGAGTAAATTATCTCAAATGCTGCGGAGGCAGAAGTCAGACGTTTATGCTGTCGTAACCCTGAACTTAGACACGCGGTTGAAGTATTTGGTTTGTGGGCTGTTTGCCCCCACCCCAGCAAAATCTCTGAGAAGAGAAATCAACATAGTTTTTCAAGTTTTCATGAAAAATGCTTTTAAAGCTAGTAGCTCTAAAACATACCCTAAGTATCCCATTGTCCATCCTAACAGGTGATTACTGTACAGTGCTGTCGTTGACCTTGATCTGCTAACAGGGACTCAGACATTAAACCTGACCAAGACAAGGAATGCAGGGCACAGCACAGCTTTGATTGATAACTAGGGGCTGAGGCGTTTTTTGTTTGTTTGTTTGTTTTTAATTTTATTTATTTATTTGACACAGTGAGAGAGATCACAAGTAGGCAGAGAGGCAGAGAGGGGGGGGGACGCAGGCTCTCTGCCAAGCAGAGAGCCTGATGCGGGTCTCAATCCCAGGACCTGACCTGAGCCGAAGGCAGAGGCTTTAACCCACTGAGCCACCCAGGCACCCCTGAGGCGTGTTTTTTTTTTTTTTTTTTTTTTTTTTAAGATTTTAAGTCCCCTCTATATCCATTGTGGGGCTTGATCTCATAACCCCGAGATCAAAAGTGTCATGTGCTGCCAACTGGGCCGGCTAGGCACCCTGGGGTTGAGGTGTTTTTAAGGTCTGCTAACGTAGTCACCAGTGTCTGCATATCTATGTTTTGTATTTTCTCGTTTTCTTCGTAATGAGTGTGGAGTTTTAGAAATTAATCCCCCTTTTTTTTTTTTTTTTTTAAGAATAGTTTTGTTTCTTTTTTTCCAACTTAAATTGAGAGAGAGTCCCTCATTCAGACTCCCTGTGGAGCCCAGTGGGGTCTTGATCCCACAACCCTGAGACAATGACCTGAGCTGAAAGCAAGGGTCTGGTGCTTAACCTACTGAGCCACCCACGCACCCGAAGAGCAGTTTCAGGTTTCTAGAACCCTGAGTGGATAGTGCCCTACCCACCCCAGCTGGTTTCTGCTCTGTTAGTGTGGTACCTTTGTTGTAATTGCTGAGACAGTTGCCACGTGTTGTTAGGAATCAGAGCCTGCAGCTTACATTAAGGTTTCCTCTCTGTGTTTTGCAGTTCTTCAGTTTTTTTGTGTTTTTTTATTTTTTTTTTTTTAAAGATTTTATTTATTTGACAGAGATCACAAGTAGGTAGAGAGGCAAGCAGAGAGAGAGAGAGGAGAAAGCAGGCTCCCTGCTGAGCAGAGAGCCCAATGCGGGGCTCGATCCTAGGACCCTGAGATCATGACCCGAGCCAAAGGCAGAGGCTCAACCCACTGAGCCACCCAGGTGCCCCAGTTCTTCAGTTTTTGACAAAGGCTTGACATTATGCATTTGTATAGATGATCATATAAGAGTTTCAATTCTCTAAAAATCCCCTGTGCTTTATCTCCCCTCTCCTCCCTGAGCCTCTAAGCAACCAGCAACCTTTTTCTGTCTCTGTGGTTTTGCTTTTTCCAGAATGTTAGATAGCCAGACTTGTCACAGCATTTAATTTCTTCAGACCAGTTTCTCTTACTTACCAGTATGGGTTCATGGTTTGCCCAGGTCTTTTCATAGCCCCATGGCTCATGGGCTTGTTTCTTTTAACTGCCGAATAATCCTCCACTGTGGACGGACCACAGCTGGTTTTATCCATTTACCTACTGAAGGTGGTCTTGGTGCCTTTCCTTTGTGTGTGTGTGTCTGTGTGTGTGTCTGCGTGTGTGTCTGCGTATCTAACTTCATCCGTATCGCTTGGCACTAGCACAGTTTGGAAAGCATCATTCAGAATGGCTTTCTAGTTTGGGTGCCAAGTAGGTCATTACTTGAATTCTAAGGCCCCAAGAAAAAAAAAATTTTTTTAAAGATTTTATTTATTTATTTGACACACAGAGATCACAGGTAGGCAGAGAGGCAGTCAGAGAGAGAGAGAGAGAGAGGAGGAAGCAGGCAGAGAGCCCGATGCGGGGCTGGATCCCAGGACCCTGTGATCATGACCTGAGCTGAAGGCAGAGGCTTTAACCCACTGAGCCACCCGGGTGCCCCTGCCCCAAGAAAATTTTGACCAAGAAGCACCCCTTTTGGAGGGCCTGGCTTCCTCAGTTGGTGGTGCATGCAACTTTTTTTTTTTTTTTTTTTTTTTTTATTTATTTATCAGAGAGAGCGAGCTCAAGCATGAGGAGGGAGGGGGCAGAGGGAGAAGGAGAAGCAGGTTCCCTGCTGGGCAGGGAACGGTTGCGGGGCTGCGTCCTCGGACCCTGAGATCACGACCTGAGCCAAAGGCAGACACTTAACTGACTGAGCCACCCAGGCACCCCGGAGCATGGAACTCTTGATCTCAGGATTAAGTTCGAGCCCCATGTTGGGTATAGAGATTACTTTAAAAGAAAAAAAAAAGACGCCCCTGTTGCCTACTAGGCCTCCTCCCCAAATAAGATTGCTCTATATCCTTAGGAAATACCTCCTTCTCTTCCCTTGCCAGTTCTTATCGTGATGTCTATGCATGTCTATTTTCTTACAAGCCATGGCCTTTTCTGAAGCACAGAAACATGTGGGTCCAATGCCCAGCTCTCATTCAGGTGGGACCTAGTGCCCCCCAAGTGGCTGGGAGCCAGGTCTTGCCCGTGGCAGAAATACCCAGACAGATGGGTCAGTTTAGGGGACAGCGGGGACCTTGGCAGTTTGGACTCAGGGCCCTGGGGCCGGCTCACCCCCTCTCCCCGTCAGTCCCACCAGCAGTACCCCCCGTCGCACAGCACATCCCTGCCCAAGAAGGCCTACTCCAAGCTGGACAGCAAAGGCTATGGCCTGTACGAGGACTACGAGAACGAGCAGTACGGGGAGTACGAGGGCGACGAGGAGGAGGACCTGGGCAAGGAGGACTATGACGACTTCACCAAAGAACTGAACCAATACCGGCGCTCCAAGGAAGGCAGCAGCCGGGGCCGAGGTGAGGCCCTGTGGCCATTGCGGGGCGTGGGAGCAGATGGGGTGGGGGTGCTGGGGCAATGCATGGTGGAGCAGGTTGGACCTGTTCGGCCAGGCCTGGCGTGTGGGAGGAGAGACGGGTGTCATGCAGTGCTGAGAGGATAACTGATAGCTGGCTGCCCCAGCCTCCTCCCCCAGCTTCCCAACTCCTTTCGCACTGCTAGGTGGAACTGCCACACCTCTGAACTTTGAACCTGTGGCAGTTAGGAGGATGGCGGGAGAGGGCCTCTTAGAACCATCTCCTGCCCTCAAGGTTTTGCAACCCACGAGGGAGGAGGGCTCACAGGATCTTCTAGCTCAGCGGTTCTTAGCCCCGCCTAAGGTCCCGCTCATTGTCGAGTGGCTGTTCCTTTAATCTTTCTTGGGCAGTCTTTCCTGGACACCTCCCTGGACAAGCCCTGTTCTTTGGGGAGATTCTAGACCAGAGTTCAATAGAAAACTTAATGCAAGTCTCCACATAATTTAGAATTTTCTAGTAGTTAAGTTAAACATGTAAAAAGGGGTAAAAAATTGAAAAAGTAAAAGGAAACGTTAATTTTAACAGTATATTTTATATGTCTAATACATTCAAAATCTTATTTTAACACATTAGCCAAACAGATGTGGTATTTCATATTTTCTCACTCTTTGTTGTCTTTTTTGTTGTTATTGCAAAGAGGTGGTTTTATTAAAGGACGGGGCCAGGACCTGTGGGCAGAAAGAGCTGCCTCTTTTTTTCTTTTCGCTTTTTTAAAGATTTTATTTATTTGACAGAAAAAAGAGAGAGAGAGAGCACGCGTGCTTAAGAGGAGGGAGAAGCAGGCTTCCCACTGAACAGGGAGCCTGATATAGAGCTGGATCCCAGGACCCTGGGATCATGACCTGAGCTGAAGGCAGATGCATAACTGATGATGGAGCCAGCCAGGCGCCCTCTCTTTTTCTTGTTCTTTTTTTTTAAGATTTTATTTATTTATTTGATAGATCACAAGGAGACAGAGAGGCAGGCAGAGAGAGGAAGGAAAGCAGGCTCCTCGCTGAGCAGAGAGCCTGACGCAGGGCTTGATCCTGGGATCATGACCTGAGCTGAAGGCAGAGGCTTTAACCCACTGAGCCACCTAGGCGCCCCCTCTCTTTTTCTTTTTCAACAAAGTGCTGTATATACAATGTGTGGTCCCCCCTTACAGCATGTCTTAGTCTGGTTATGTTTCAGGGGCTCCGTAGCCATGTGTGCCTTGGGCCACAGTACTGGACGGTGAGTGCAGCTCTCATTGGACAGGTGCCCCTGTGACAGTGTGGCAGGCGCGCACCCAGGATGCTGAGGCCTGAGGCCCCCCACTGAGGGCATGTGGGAAAGTCAGGGGGGCGATAGGACCAGCTGCCTTGAGCTGCTAGGAAGACTCGAGGAGGAGATGACTGACCTCGGTCAGAAAACGGGCTCTCTCTTGCTGGCGGCATCTGCTCCCACTCGGGGCACTCACCAACTGAATCCTCCCGCAGGCAGCCGAGGCCGTGGCAGGGGGTACCGGGGTCGAGGCAGCCGCGGAGGGTCTCGAGGCCGAGGCATGGGCAGAGGCAGCCGCGGAAGGGGCAGAGGCTCCGTGGGAGACCACCCAGAGGACGAAGAAGATTTCTATGAAGAGGAGATGGAAGTAAGCTTTCCTCCAGCCCCCGGGGGAAGGTGGGAGGGCTGGTGGGGAGAGCCTGTAAGACTGTGACTGTGGCGAAAGGAGAGTGTTTCACGCCAAGGTTGTGTGTTTCGACGTTTGTTTCTTATTTTGGATAAAGGAAATCATACGGTTCCAAATTGAGAAGGTACCAAAGCTATGAAGACATCTCCCATTCCCAGACACAAGTTTCCCAAGTGTCTTCTAGAAAAGTTTTAGGCCTTTGCAGTCGGGTGCTTGCTTATGCACGCCCCCCACATACACATGCGCACGCGTACAACTTCCACTTTCATCGTCTGTCCCCGCCTGAGACCTTTCCGTGCCAGTCCCCAGTGAGCCTGCTCTTTGTTACAGCCGCACAGCTGTCCCTTGTGTAGGAGGCCCCCTGGTGGGTTTGCCCCAGGAACTGAGAGTCCTTAGGAGGGAAGACCGCGATGGAGAGCATTAGAACCCCCCCACCCCCGCTGTGGCTGTGGCCCCGGGTCGCTCACCTGCCCATCTGAGTCTCCTGTTGACCTGCATGAACCAAAAGGAGTGTGTGGGCAGAGAGTACAGTTAGGGACAGGGCTAATTGGTCCCCGCATGACATTTGCCTTCTCTCCTTCTGGGAATCCAGTATGCAGAAAGTGAGGAGCCGATGGGAGAGGAGGACTATGACGAGTACTCCAAGGAGCTGAACCAGTACCGCCGGTCCAAGGATGGCCGAGGACGAGGTGGGCAGGGGCCCAGGTGGCGCCGACCCGAGGGGCACCTTCCGGCGGCTGCTGGATTTGGGTCCTGGAGAGAAGCAGTCGGTGAATGCCATCTCTGTCCTCTGCAGGCTTAAGTCGAGGCCGTGGCCGGGGTTCCCGAGGTCGAGGGAAAGGGATGGGCCGGGGTCGTGGTCGAGGTGGCAGCCGAGGAGGAATGAACAAGGGCGGAATGAACGATGACGACGATTTCTATGACGAGGACATGGGCGTGAGTTGACCCTTCACCCGGATCTAGTGTGTTTAGCCAAAGCCCCTTCTTGGATTTTTTTTTTTTTTTTGGTCTCTGATGAGTCGGCCTCTGAGGCCGATCCTGTCCTGCTTCCAACAACTGTTCCCCGCTGACTGATGAGTACTATTCATCTCACGGGGGGCAGGGGGCCACATTGCTGATGACCCGTCCGGCGAGCCTGGTGGTTTTACAGGAAGGTGTGCACACTGCCTCTGGGGGACGTTCCCGCAGGGGTGAGTGGTGTTGTACCAGGTGCAAGAGCTTTTCCCGTCTGAGTGCAGGTGCTCCATGCCACGGGCTCAGACCCCGCTCCGCCTTGGTGTTGGACGTGACCTGCTGGTCACTGCTCCTCTTCCATGAAGACGCTTCTGTCGAGGGAGTGCTCGTCCCTGCTGGCCAGCTTCTCTTCCTGTCAGTCCCTCAGACCCCGTCTCTCCCAGTCTGCGTCGCCGTCCCCCACCCCCCAACCCCTCCTTCTCAGCCTCCTTTACGCTCACACTCTGTGTCCCTAACAGGATGGTGGTGGGAGCTACCGGAGAAGTGACCATGACAAGCCTCACCAGCAGTCTGACAAGAAAGGCAAAGTCATCTGCAAATACTTCGTGGAGGGGCGGTGTACGTGGGTAAGGGGCCAGTTAAAGTACCTGTGTGCTGGGGCAGGGCAGCAGCCCCATAGAGGATGCTCACGCCTCTGGGAATGTTCTCCAGGCCACCATAACGGGAGGCAGCAGTTGGGTAAGGGTGGAAGTGACGGACTAGTGAGACTCCGTTCTCTGGATAGTTTTTTGATGTTTTTGTTTCTGGTTGGTTTGGGAGGTCAGAATTTTAAGCCAGTCCAAATGGCCTCAAATGTATTAAGGTCGATACTGATACCGAAGACAAAATCTATCTTGGTTAATTACTGAACTTTAACGTCAGAAAGGGAATTATTAAGATAGAAGAGGAATTGGGGGAATCAGGCCAGCCTTGAGTTTCACAGCAGAGTTCAGCACTAGAAGCTGGGCCGATGACCAGAGTTCTGAGGCTGTAACTGGGTATGAGTTCAGCCAGCCAGCTTTTTGTTCACGGATGATGGCGATGGGCAGATCCGGGCACACACATGCCCACGGACCACTGCACCCAGGTGTAGGCCATAGAAAAAATTACACATTTGAGACAAATGTATGTGTCTATAAGATGCTCCTCGTTATGGTTTCAGTTGGTGTTCTAGAAGCTTGCAGTAGATCTGCAGAAAGACGAGTAGCTACTCTGGGGAGTAAGGGGGACCCACTATACAGAATGGTTTCTGTATTTTGTCCGCCCGGGTGTGTGTCCTGAGTGTGTCTGACTGTGCATAATGGCAGACTGAGCTCCACTAGTGTAAACACTCAGACGTTATCCCGCTGAAGGAGGTTGGTGCCCTGGTCACTGGCACTCTGGGGGGCTTCATACTTTAAGAGTGTCCGCCATCTTTGAGCATGTGGCTTTTGTCCTCATGGTTCCACAGTGGCTGCTGTGCCTCTGGCTGTCCCATCCGAGGGCTAAGAGGAAAGATGGCTAGAGGGATTTATTTTAATTGAGGCAGCATTGTCCTCCCTTGGGGATTTTGGCCTGCATTATATTGGCCAGGACTTCCAGGGAGGCTGGGGGATGTACCTTTTTGGCTGGATACGTTCTTCCCCAACAAAATGAAGGTCGTGTTAGGAAGGAAGAAGCGTAGTGCTGGATACTGGCCGCCACGCAGCAAATCAGGAAAAATAGTGAATAGGTGCGAAGAGGGAGAAGGGGGAGAATAAGAAAGAAGTGCCAAGGGCCAGTGGAGTAGAGCCCGGAGGAATGGGGTCGTGGGCACAAGAGAAGGCAGCATACGCCGCGTCAGAACTTTCCAGTTGGTGGGAAGCCATATCAGTGAGCCCTGCCCTTCCCTGTGTGGGGATTCGTGTCGTTGGTCCCTGCCAGGCTGCAGGTGGGCTTTGGCAAGGGCTATCGTACTTACCTTTCCCTTTCTTCTTTTCCAGGGAGATCACTGTAATTTCAGCCACGACATCGAGCTACCAAAGAAGCGAGAACTGTGCAAGTTTTACATCACCGGGTTCTGTGCCAGGGCTGAGAACTGCCCCTACATGCACGATATCCTTTGGTACTCACCTCTCACGGGATGCAGGGCTCATACCTCTTCCCTCCTCGCTGCTGATGGCAGCTCACCTTCGCCGCGCGTGCCGGCTCCTTGTGCCAGCGCCGGGCCAAGCTTCCGGTATGTCTCGGTCTCATTGAACCTCCACATCTGTCTTGTGGCGGAGCCGCTGTCCACATCCTGCAGATGAGGAAGCGGATACACACACGTTTCCTGGTTTCTGTACACAGACTCTCAAGACTGGCCATACTCTTGTCTGTTATCTTCCGGAGGTTTTTCCAATAGGCTGTGCAAGTTTAGGCAAATCATTGACCTTCATTATTCCTGCCCAGTGAGGATCTGTAGACAACAGGACCCAAGGCTGGTGTGGTGGGGCGGGAAGCTCTCCGGAGCAGGAGTCTCGAGAACCAGGGTCTCAACTCCAGTCTGCTGCCAACCTGCTGTGCAACCCCGAGATGGTCACTTTAACTCTCTGGGTTTCCTTTCTTCATCTCCAAAACAAAGGGGGTTGGATTCTGCCCTCGGGTGGGTTCCGGGAGCCAGTGCTTTTTGCCTTAATACGCTGTGAACGTGATTTTCCCTGTAAGTTGTACCACACGACTGGGAACTGCATTAATGGTGATGACTGCATGTTCTCCCATGACCCCCTGACGGAGGAGACCAGAGAGCTCTTGGACAAGGTAATGTCAGAGGTTGGCAGGGAGCCTAGGGCCATATAGCTGCCTCCAAGGGAGCCCCGGGGGGCGCACCTGCCACTGACCTGACCGGCCTGCCTGTCTGTCCCCCTGGCTTCTGTGCCGCGACCAGATGCCCCACCTGCCTTGATTGGGAGCTAGGCTGTTTACGGAGGGTTCGGGGCTGCATTTTTTTCTGTGGGGAGAATTGAGGTCCTCGTGCACGTGTCTTCACTCCAGCCAGGGCAGTTTGCTGGGTGGGGGGATGGGGGAGTGGGGTTCTACATAAAAGGAGTGTTGCCTGCAGATATGGACTGTAAGTTATCTTTTAGAGAGCCCTTGATGCCCGGGAAGGTGGGTTGTATTTTGATGGAAATGTCAAATGTTTCCTCCCGGTGCTTAAGGATTCTATTTCAGGGAAATTAGAGGTTCTCAGGAGAGAGAGGCCTCTGTGGTCTGGTGTGAGGCTCCCCAGTCAGCTGGAAACCCCTCCTGGTATTGGTGGTTCTCCCTGAAGAGTCGTGCGGTCTCCAGGGGCCCCAAGTTCTTGTCCTCGGGTTCCTAATGTACACGCAGGGAGAGAGAGAAAGAGACATGGGTCCTTCCAGATGAAGGCTTTCTGCCTTCCAGTGCACAGAAGATTTGAGGGGATTGGCTGGGCTTTTGAGAATGACAAGGATGGAGGCTTTGAGGGGCACGCGAGGCAGTCCATCGGTGACTGTCCTGTTTCAGTGGTGGCTGAGGCGGCGCGGGGTTCAGGGAGAAGCCTTGGAGAGGCAGAGCAAAAGAAGGCACACTGCTCACGGGCAGTGCAGTGGGAAAAATTCTCCTCTTACCAGGCCCTCTGGAGAGCTTGGTACCCTAGGAATGGGGTTTCTATCCAGTAGATCTCAGGAGCCTGCTGATCTGACAGGGTAAGGAGTGGGGAAGGTCATGGTTTCCCTTCTCACGTGGAGAGCCTAACAGTCACTGGCTCAGCACTGCCCCCTGCTGGACGTTCAGAGTTGGTGCTCCAGGCCAGTGCTGTCCAAGTAGGAACTCGACCACAACCAAGCCATGTGATTTAAGCTTTGTTAAAGTAGGAAGAAACCAGCGAAGTTGAATTCAGGCAAGGTATCTTATCTCTGTGTTCAAAGTATTGTTTCAGCAAGTAATAATGAAAAGTTAGTAAAACATTTTGTATTATTATTATTACTATTATTTTTGCTACCATGGTTTTGGAATTTGGTGCTTATTTTCTACTTAGAGCCCGTGTCGGTTTGGACTGGCTATGTTTCGAGTGTCAGTAGCCACACGTGGCCAGTGACCACCACTTTGACAGTCCGGCTCTAGCTGCCCTCAGAAAAAACCCAAAGAAAGCCAGGATCGCACATTTCAGCTTCCAGTTGCAAACCTTTTGGAAGCATCAGTATCCTCCCTGATCTAAAAGTACGTCTCAATAGGTGAAAAAGCGTTGTTGAACCTGAAAAAAACCATACCAGAACTGCATCTCAGGGGTCAGAAAGTGAGACGGAGGGCACATTCTGAGAAGGACCTAGGTTCACCCCAATGAAGGCATTTGGTCAGCCCTCGTGCTGCAGCTTGTCAGCCAGGGCTGGGGTCTGGGGATCCAGGGTGGCCCCTGGGTGCAGGCTGTGGTGCCCCTCGCACCTGGGCCTCGGCCACCCTCTCCCGGAAAGTCTGTGTTCCTCTTCCTTCCTGCCTTTCTTCAGCTCTGTTTTCCCACTTCTCAGAGACATTTCTGTCTGTGCAACACATGGGTTTCCAGCCGTCCATTCCAGGTTTGGAAACGTGCTTGCTTCCCCACCCGAAGTCCTTTGTTAGCAATATTTTGCCTCATTTGCTTTGTCACTTGATTCCATTTATTTTATATACGCCTGTGCATCTTTGAACCTTGAGAGTAAGTTGTACACATTTTGGTTCTTTACTCTTTTTTTTTTTTTTTAAGATTTTATTTATTCTTGAGAAACAGAGATAGAGGCAGAGGAAGAAGCAGGCTTCCTTGGAAGCCCGATGTAGGACTTGATCTCAGAACCCTGGGATCCTGACCTGAGCCAAAGCCAGACGCTTAACCCCTGCCACCCAGATGCTCTTTGGTTCTTTACTCTTAAATCTTTCCTTTTGCTTCACTTTTTTATAGTTCGGTTTGTCAGGGTATGGTTTGTACCTGGTAAAATTCCCCATTTAGTGTGAAGGTCTGTGAGTTCTGACAAACACAGCCACCCTGGCATCTAGAGAGAGGAAATTCACGCCATCAACCCCAAAACTCTGTGCCCCTATAGAGCATCCCCATTCTCCAGCCTCTGGTAACCACTAACCCATTTTCTGTCCCTATAATTTGCATTTTTAAGAATGTTCTTTGAGTGGGGCGCCTGAGTGGCTCAGTGGGTGAAGTCTCTGCCTTTGGCTCAGGTCATGATCCCAGGGTCCTGGGATCGAGCCCCGAATCGGGCTCTCTGCTCAGCGGGGAGCCTGCTTCCCCCTCTCTCTCTGCCTGCCTCTCCATCTACTTGTGATCTCTATCAAATAAATAAATAAAATCTTTAAAAAAAAATGTTCTGCGAGTAGGTTTATATAGTATGTAGCTTTTAAAAACACATGTGTGTGTAATCTTCTGAATCTGGTTTCACTTGCCATAATGCGTGTGGAATTCACATTGTTGAGAATAGTTCATAGCTGTTTGTTGCTGAGTAGTACTCTATCGTATGGATGATCTAAGATTTTGTTTTGTTTTGTTTTTGAAGACTTAATTTATTTGAGAGAGAGAGAGTATGAGCAGGGGGAGGGGCAGAGGGAGAAGCAGGCTCCCCGCTGAGCAGTGAGCCGGGTGTGGGGCTCGATCCCTGGACCCTGGGATCATGACCTGAGCCGAAAGCTGACGCTTACCCGACTGAGCTGCCCGGGGCCACTGGATGATCTAAGTTTGTCTGGTTACTAGTGGAGCAGATTTGTCAGATTTCCAGTTTAGGGCAGAAACTTGGGATTTTTAGCCAACTAATACGAGAGGATTATTTTGGTCTGATGAGCCTTGGCTCATGCGTGCCTTTGCGTGTCTGCAGGCATGACTGTCCTTTTCTGCTGAGAGGTTGCTGTTGACTTTTAGAAAGTTTTGGCATCAGTCAGGATCCTTCCTGGTGGAGGTGGGCCCTGGTTGTCTCGTCTGGTGAGAGGGTCCTGGGTACCCCTGTCTTCCTGGCGGAGAGGCCTGGAAACAGATGCACAGGAGGTCTGGAACAGACGTGCCTCTCTCTGCGTCTCTGGGCAAGGGCTGCGCAGACAGTTTGGGTTCAGCTTTTCTGGCAGGAATGTTGTTTTAATATGTTTCACGTGTCACTGTCTTGGCCTCAATTGCGGGTCATTCCTTGCTTTCGCAGCAACGCGCATGGCCCAGGGTGGGAGATGCTGGGTAAGGAGATGAGCATCGGGAGCCAGTTGGGTCCTGGGCTGAGGCCTGAGTGAGGGATGAGGGAAGCGAAGTCCTGGGGTTGGGGTTGTGTGGTCCGCAGGCTGTGCGGGAAGAGCTGAAGCCCTGTTTACCGAGAAGCTCAAGTCCCGAGTGTACAGGGCCCAAGGAGGTGTAAGAGCTCTGGGGAGGCCCGCTCACTGGGGAGCAGCAGTGCCCCTACCGAGACCAGCCATCGGGCCAGAGCTCCAGTTCCTGGTGTTAATCGCGAATTCATTAAACGCCCAGTATGTGGTGGCAAAGAGTGGCACAGATACCACCGTAGCCTCGCTCCCCAGAGCTGTTGGTCGAGAGGAGAAAGGGACGTTCCAGCTGATAGGTGGTGCAGAGAAGCCTGGTCTCCAGAGGCAGGGGTTGGGAGGGCCCTGAGGAAGAGAACAGCATCGAGGCAGTGCTGGGAGGAGGGATGGAGCGGGGCCTGCTGGGTGCGAGTTTGGGAGGCCAGGCAGTGTGGCCCTTTCAGTGGCCAGAGCCTGTGGCCCCTTCCCGTCCACAGCAGGGGAGGAAGTTGTGGTCAAAGTTGTTCCTGTTGAATGAGGTGTAACCTTGTCAGGTTTTGCCTGCTGTTTGAGGGCA
The DNA here is from genome assembly GCF_022355385.1 of Mustela nigripes. NCBI lineage: Eukaryota > Metazoa > Chordata > Mammalia > Carnivora > Mustelidae > Mustela > Mustela nigripes. Next base: position 7,034,089 of record NC_081573.1, read on the forward strand.
TTGAGTTGCCATTGAAGGAAGGATCTCGAGGGACAGACGTGTGGCCATGTTGGTGGTGGTTTGTGCTGTTGGTGAGCAGAGTGGTGCGGGGAAACTAGAGACCACAGGAGTTGGGGGCAGGGGTGGAGTCTTGGCCAGAGGGCAGGTGGGCTGTTTGGGAGGTCCAGGCAATAGCTCAGGAACAGCGTGTGGGAGAGGAACCCTGATCCTGTCTTGGGGCTCGGGAGGTAGAGGGGCCATCCTTCATAAGAACCCCACTCGTGGCCGGTAGAGGGGGAGAAGGCTCAGGACTGAAGCGCCATGGGGCAGAGCGGATACCTGCAGCCCTGCAGGTAGATGGGTCTGACTGAAGCTTGAGGGTAGGCGGGACCTCGGGGCTGGGGTCTCCCCTGCATACTGCCGAGGTGAGGTGATAGTGCAGGGGAGACCCCTTCCCCTTGAAAATCACACCAAATAGCGGAGCCAGGCCAGCTGAAGCTTTGAAGCTTTGACTTTGTGCCCCCAGACGGCCCAAACCCCTCACCTCTGCCATCCTCTGCTCTGAAGTCCTGGGAATGCAGAGGGAGATGCGGCTCTTAGCTTTCCTTGCTCGCTGGTCCAGCAGGGGTGAGGTGGTGCCAGGCTCCTGCCGGACTCTGGCCTGGGTGCTAGGGACACAGCAGCTAGGAGATGAATCCAGTCCTAGGGCAGATTCTGATTACACACTAGGATCGGGGCGCTGGTGGGAATGTGCAGGGAGCCCAGAGGTGCTCCAACAAACTGACTTACGAAGGCTCAGTGAGTAGGTGACCCCTGGCCAAGTGACAGGAAGAAAAAGGAGGGGCATTTGCGGAGCAAGGGACGCTGAGCCAGCAGCAGCTGCCCACCCGGGTCAGGACCCAGAGGGGCCACCTCGCTGGGCAGGAAGCATGCAGAATGTGGGGGCCTTGAGGCCTGCGGGGTCTGCGCCGGCCTGGCTCCCCGCTGAGAGCGACACACTGTCTTCGCACTGCTCTAGGCGTTTGTTAAATGTGGTTCCGGTTCCCACTTGGACCACACCTAGAATCAGCAGGGTTCCAAGGGACAAAAGGTTCCCGTTGATTGGTTGTTGGAGTATCCTAGCACCCCTGGACCCTGCTGTCTCTGGGCACAGGTACTGCTTCTGACATTGAGGAGAGAGAGAAGCTGGGAGCACCTGACAGCCTCCTGGAAGCCCTGCTGCCACTGCCCGCACTCCCGCTGGCCTCGGGTGCAGGAGCAGGGGGTGGTCTTGGGGTAGGGCCGACCCTGAGACACTAGCTAGGGATGGGCCATCTCTAAGCCCCATGTTAGGATGCACTGAGGTGTCTGTGCTCAGGTCCCAAGATGACACAGGACCAAGCAGGTAGCCACCACGGGCAGAGGCTGGAAAAATCAGGCACCGTCTTCCAAGAGTCCTCACCCCGTGTAGTCACGAGGGCCATGCTTTTAACCCTCAGGTTGTGACAGCACTTGAGGAATGTTCTCGAATGGGGGTGCATGGTCAGGGCTTGGTCAATGCCCAGGGTGTTGCCTCTGCCTGGCGTGCACCCAAATCCCAGAATCCCAGATGACATGGTATGTTTCAGCGGCAAGCACGTTGTCCATGTGAACACTTTAGGCACAGTGAGCACCTCTTATTAGTTAGGGAATGTTAGGGGATCCCTCTCCCTGAAATCTAGGTGCCCAGACACCAGCCCCAGGCCTTCCAAGGAAAGCAGCCAAGACTGCTGTGTTAACTTTCTGCGCAGGGTCCTAATTGGTGAGACGTTCTGCTCCAATAGCTCATCTCATCTGTCCTCTGCCCGGGGTCAGTGGGGGACAACTACACATACAGGCTTACAGAGCTCAGGCAGTGCTGTGAAGGGTGCTGATGGTGGTCCAGCAGTGAACGCAGAACATCAGGACAGTCACATTGAGTTGACCTTTAGTAAGAGACCCCACCATTGGGGGACACAAGCTACCGTTAAGAATAGAGGGGGACGCTTGGGTGGCTCAGTTGGTTAAGCAGCTGCCTTCGGCTCAGGTCACGATCCCAGGACTGGGATCGAGTCCCACATCAGGCTCTTTGCTCAGCAGGGAGCCTGTTTCTTCCTCTGCCTCTGCCTGCCATTCTGTCTGCCTGTGCTCGCTCTCTCTCCGTCTCTCTCTCTGATAAATAAATAAAATCTTAAAAAAAAAAAAAAAAAGAATAGAGGGAAAGGGGCTCCTGGTGGCGCAGTCATTGTGCATCTGCTTGGCCTCGGGTCATGATCCCAGGATTGAGCCCCACATCAGGCTCCCGGCTCAGCTAGAAGCCTGCTTCTCCCTCTCTCACTCCCCCCCCCTTTTTTTTTTCTCCCTCCCCCTCTTAAGTTCCCTCTCTCGCTGTGTGTCTCTCTCTCTGTCAAATAAATAATTAAAATCTTAAAAAAAAAAAAAAAAAAGAATAGAGGGAAAGACAGACACTCAGGAAGAAAGCTGGTTCCAGCCTGGGTACCGCAGAGGAAAGAACTCAGCTGTTCCCGGGATTGGCATGAGGCCAGGTCCTCAGGGTCAAGGAGCCCCAGGCGCCGCGGAAGCAAGTGAAGCCGAGGGCTGTGGCCCTGTCCTCCCAGACACCCAGCCCTGCTGTCAGGCCCTGTGGCTCAGGGTAGGGATTCGGGGTCTAATTACAAGTGTGGTGAGAGGCCCATAGGATTCCAACGGGACAATGGCATGTTAGCCCTTGTAGCATGCTACAGCGTGGATAAACCCAGCGGGCGTGCCCAGTGAAAGAAGCCAGTCACCAGAGGCCACAGGTCAAGAGTCTGGTTGTGTGACCTGTCCGGAGCAGGCAGGTCACGGAGATGACAAGCAGATGAGAGGTTGCGGGGGGCTGAAGGTGGGGAGGGGAAGTAACGGCTAACAGGTACGGGGCCTTCTTTTGGGGTGACGGGAAGGTTCTGGAACTGGTACAGGTGGTGGTTGTATAACCTTATGTCTGTACTTAATGCCACTGAATTTTTCAGAAGGGAAAACTAGTACCTTTTGTGTTCCGCATGTTTTGCTGTGAATAGGAGCAGCGTCCCCCCCCACCCCAGTCGCCAGGGGTCACAGAGCAGGTGGGACAGCGGCGTGGGACGATGATTCTTACGCCAAAGAGGCTTTGTGCTCCTTGTCTTTATGCTTGTGAGGGCTACAGGGTCCTCGTGTTTTGAGGTTTTGTGTTCTGAGAAACTTTGGCTCCCTACATGGGAAGCACGTGTCCTACGTCTCCCTTTGTTCTCACATGCAGATGTTGGCTGACGATGCAGAAGCAGGCGCTGAGGATGAGAAGGAAGTGGAGGAACTGAAGAAGCAGGGCATCAACCCCCTGCCCAAGCCGCCCCCGGGTGTGGGGCTCCTGCCCACCCCACCTCGGCCCCCCGGCCCCCCAGCCCCAACCTCTCCCAATGGCAGGCCCATGCAGGGCGGTCCCCCGCCCCCGCCTCCGCCCCCGCCCCCACCCCCTGGGCCCCCTCAGATGCCCATGCCGGTGCACGAGCCGCTGTCCCCCCAGCAGCTGCAGCAGGACATGTACAACAAGAAGATCCCCTCCTTGTTTGAGATCGTGGTGCGGCCCACGGGCCAGCTGGCTGAGAAGCTTGGTGTGAGGTGAGTGCCCTAGGTCCCCCCACCCCCCGAGTTAGGCTTGGGGGTGGCTCTGGCCTCAGCCAGGCTCTTATGCTGGGGGCCTGTCACCATGAGCCTGGTCTGGAGCCCTTTGTGACCGGCTGCGTGGATGTCTGTGGATGTCTCCGTGTCTCCTACTAGTGTGGCCACCGTTCTTGCTCCACAGTCCCTCTCACGAGCGTCATTTCTTCTCCCTAGGTTCCCTGGACCCGGAGGACCCCCAGGGCCAATGGGCCCTGGGCCCAATATGGGCCCCCCGGGGCCCATGGGGGGCCCAATGCATCCCGACATGCATCCCGATATGCATCCCGACATGCATCCCGACATGCACCCCGACATGCACCCCGACATGCCGATGGGCCCTGGCATGAACCCTGGCCCACCCATGGGACCTGGTGGTCCCCCAATGATGCCCTATGGTCCTGGAGACTCTCCACATTCTGGAATGATGCCCCCCATCCCGCCATCCCAGAACTTCTATGAGAACTTCTACCAGCAGCAGGAGGGCATGGAGATGGAGCCAGGACTCCTCGGGGATGCAGGTGCGCAGGCCGGGCTGGGGGCCTAGGGGGCCGCTGCAGTGGGCATTGGGGACGTAGTCGGGAAGACCTGGGTTTTTGCTTCCGTCCGAGTCTTTCAGAGCATGAATCCAACTCCATCTCTGTCCCATGAGTGCTTGCACGTTTTCAGTGACGGGGGATTCACTACCTGTTGAGGTTGAATGGAGTCTTGTGATCTTATCGCTGTAATTTATTTAACGTTTTACACGTTTTGATGGGTGTGCCTGGAATTGGGACCATGGGAAATCAGAGGGGTGGGTGTGGAGGGCTTTGGGCTCTGAGGCGGAGGCACTCTCTCCAGAGTGGCCTCTTTCCAGACAGTTCTGGGCTTGGGGCTGCTGGTGTTGGCCCTGTGCCTCTGCTTGTTCTGTCCCCGTGACTCACCATCTTTCTTCCATCTTTCCTTCCTTACTTAAACAAGAGCATGAGTTGGTAACGACTCGTGCCTGCCAGACGAGGGGTTGGCCGGCTGTGCCGTGGCCTTTAGGGGGCAGGGGTGTGCCTGCTGCTGCCACAGGGCGGCCGTGGTCCTTGCCTCAGCTGCACTGTAGTTGAGGGAACCAGACCGCAACGGGGAAGCTCATTTCAGCATCGATCGTTCCTCGAGAAAGCCTGGCAGGTGTTTGTGTTAGAGGGTGGGGCCAGACAGGTCAGGAGCGTTAGTAGATGGGAACAGTGTGGGGACAGTCGGCAAAGGCCTCTGAAGAGGGGAGGAGGCCCAAGTGCAGAGCAGCCGCATAGCTCGGCGAGGGAAGTTGGGGGATCCAGGTCCCTGCATGAGACTCAGACGAGGTGGCCTCATGGGGAGAACACTAGGGAGCAGGCAGAGGCATTCAAGGGTGGCGGGTAGGAGCTGCAGTGGAGTCAGGGAAGCTTCTGGGCTGCTGTGGAATCTTCTGGGCAAAGGTGGTGGCAATGGGGCAGGAAGTGGCAGGGCTGGGCTTCATGGTGTGCAGATAGTGCCTGGGGGGGCCAGTGGGCCTCCTTGGACACGCACTATAGGGTGGGAAGGAGCTGGTGCTGCTGGGTCCTGGCTGGAGGCTTAGGCCATCCCGGTGCCAGGAGTCTGCTGGAGAGAGCCAAGCTGTGGTGGGTGGGGAGCACCCCACTTTGGCTGCCTTGTGAAGCAAGAGGCGCCCATCTGACCGCCGGGTGGAGATCTGGAAGGGCATCGGGGAGGTCCGCAAGCTGCGGCAGCTGCGGGGGCATCAGCGCCAGGAGCTGGAGCTTCAGAGCTGTTCTTAAATCCATGTAATAATGTATGTGGAAAAGGGTCTGGCTGTGGAGGGCAAGCACGTGCGCAAGCTGGTGACAGCAGGTGTCTCTAGAGTAACTCGCTCTAATTCCCGTATCAGGAAATCCACCCTTTTAAAGCATGTCACTCGGTGGTGTCTCCTGTGTTCGCAGTCGTTTAGCTTTCAAGGAATTCCTCAGGGCCGCATGCTGTGTGCATGGGGGACCTGGGGCCTTTGTTCTTAGGGCGTGCCAAGCTCTGCGCTGGGCGGCCGCCCAGCATAGGCTTGCCACCAAGTTCATGTGTCCCGAAGTTCAGGGGCTAAAAGGAGGTGACCTTTCACTTTCCGCTTTATATGCTTTGTGGATGAAATATTCACAAATCCTTTGAACCCTTTAAGTTTAACCTAAATTTCGGCACTGGCCACATTCAGACTCTCGGGGGGATAGGACAGTGGTGGGCGAGTCATGCAGTGCAAGTACAGAACACTTCCTCACTGCAGAGCATCCTGGGAGGGGGCCGTGCTGAGCAGACCTCGTCTGTCTCAGTCTGTCTCAATGAGAGCGCACACACACACAGTCTCTGCGCACAGCTACCCTTCCTGGGCTCTCTTGTGGCTGGAGTTTGTGGAGGTCAGCGGCTGAGGCCAGGCACCTGCCCGCTCTCAGGAGTGAAGGCAGACCCTTCTGCCTTGTGCTTCCTAGATGCTGTGTGGGAGCAGCGCACTTAGGAACAGTGTGCGGAGCTCGGGGACCCAGAAAGGAAGGAGGGAGGAGGAGGAATCTGCCAGGAGCCTCTGGCTTGACCTGTGGCCGTAGCCAGAGTTTGGTTATTGCCTTTTGTTTATAAGTCTTCGTTTGCCATGGTTGAGCTTGTAAGATGAGCTCACTATGAGATGTGGTGTGTTTTTTTCCTGATTGTTACAAAGAAACCACAAAATGAATGCTCGTTGCCAGTAATTAGAAGAGGTCAGAAACGCGTGGGGTCAAAAGTGAAGAATCCATCCGCCCTCTCTCCCAAATCTCACCCCCAGAGGGACTGTTTCCTGTCTGTCTTCATAGCCTGTTCTTTGCGTTTTGTAAACATCTGTCTAACGTTCTGTCCTGTTTTCACTTCATGAGCATTTGCCCGCATTACTAAATTATGCTGTGAACCCCATCTTCAGGGGCTGCATCCTGGGTGGGGACACCCTCGTTGCCCACTCTGTTCCTTGCTGTTGGGCTTTCTGTGGGGACCATCCTGGGGTGGTGGGGGGGAGGGACGGGCTACACATCATCACCCATCACCATTGGGGGTGGTTCACCAATGAGGGGCGCAGAGGGGGTTGGCGTTGGTGCCGCGAGGCCCTTCCCGACATGAACCCTCGGTTCTTCCCTGCCACAGAAGACTACGGGCACTACGAAGAGCTGCCGGGGGAGCCTGGGGAGCACCTCTTCCCCGAGCACCCTCTGGAGCCCGACAGCTTCTCTGAGGGAGGGCCCCCAGGCCGGCCGAAGCCGGGCGCCGGTGTCCCCGACTTCCTGCCCTCAGCCCAGAGGGCCCTGTACCTGAGGATCCAGCAGAAGCAGCAGGAGGAGGAGGAGAGAGCGAGGAGGCTGGCTGAGAGCAGCAAGCAGGACCGGGAGAATGAGGAAGGCATGTGTCCTCCCCAGGGGCAGGGGCGTCCCCTGACAGGCACAGGCCCCCCTGGGCCACTGTGCAGTGGAGAGGTGGGGGATGCCTAGGTGGGGTTTTGTGTTGGAAAGGAGCCTGTGGTCAGGGAGGACCCCTGCCCAGGGCCGTGAAGCCAGGCTGGGGCTTCTGCATTGCCTGTGCCCAAGAAAATTGGAAGTCAGGGCTGCCCTTCGTGTCTTGGGGGTCAGGAGAGACACTGATCCCGTAGAGGAGGGAGGTGGGCTGGTCCCTGGAGGAGACAGCAGGATTTCTGATAGGATTTCCCTTCTGCGCCCTTTCAGAAGAGACTCAGAGTTGATGCTCACAGCTCCCCTTGCCCTAGACCACGTTCTCAGGAAGTCAGCAGATGACAGCAAGTCGCTGACATAAACCAGTGATAATTAGCCGTCACAGCTGGCAGGTTGCTCGGTGCCACACCGCGGAACTGGTGGCATCCAGCCCAGTAGGAAATGGGGCTGACAAATGGTGTCTAGAACCAGGAGCCGGAGGCTGCATATGGCTTTTGTAGGAGCCTGGGAGCAGGTGGGGACAGTGGGAAGAGCGGACAGTGCCCTCCCTTGGTGGCTCCGGCTTCACCTACTTGGAAGGTTTCTGAGTCGGCCCACCAGGGCCCTGTCTCTTCCCAGCCGGTGACTGCCCTTCTCCGGTATGTGGTTAACGTTTTGAAGGGCCTGGGGGCCAGTGTCCGTGGGCCCTGAGTGCAGCGAGAGTGGAGTCAGTGGTAGCTGCTCCCAGGTACCCAAGGCTGGGCCTGCCATGCTGGGACCTCAGTCCACAGTGGGTGAGGATGAGGTGGCAGAGCCCTGGGCTAGGATTCTGAGCCCAGTCCCTGCTCTGCCCCCCATCTCGTGGCACTGTCCACACTTCTGCTTTCTGGTCTGTCAAATGGGCATGATAATAACATCACCTCCCGGGTGGTCGTGAGGATTACTAAGACAGCACTTAGAGCACTGCTGGCACGTGGTGAAAGGTCTAGAAACATTAGCCAGGGACCTGCCAGTCCCGGTGCTCCGCTGTTTGTGGCGGCCCGCGGAGGGAGGGGAAACTGAGGTTCTCAGAGGTAAGAGGCAGAGGAGCCACTCACCCAGAGGGCTGCTGTGGGGTCCAGGAGTGGTTGCCGCTGGTCACTCATGTTTCTCCTTCTCTCTGTTCTTTCTTAGGTGACACTGGGAACTGGTACTCCAGTGACGAGGACGAGGGCGGGAGCAGTGTCACTTCCATCCTGAAGACCCTGAGGCAGCAGACATCTAGCAGACCCCAGGCTTCCGTTGGGGACCTGAGCAACAGTGGGCTGGGGGATCCCCGCCTCCAGAAAGGACACCCCACAGGAGGCCGGCTAGCTGACCCTCGCCTCAGCCGGGACCCCAGACTCACCCGCCATGCCGAGGCTTCCACTGGGTCTGGCCCAGGAGACACAGGGCCCTCTGACCCTCGGCTGGCTCGCTCCCTGCCCCCCCCAAAACCCGAAGGTGGCCTTCATTCCAGCCCTGCAGGCCCCAGCGGCACCAAGGGGTCTGGACCACCCCCTACGGAAGAGGAAGAAGGGGAACGGGCCCTGCGGGAGAAGGCCATGACCATTCCCCTGGACCCTCTCCCGGGGCATCCGCTGCGGGACCCGAGGTCACAGCTGCAGCAGTTCAGCCACATCAAGAAAGATGTGACCCTGAGCAAGCCGAGTTTTGCTCGCACTGTGCTCTGGAACCCCGAGGACCTGATCCCTCTGCCCATCCCCAAGCAGGACGCAGTGCCCCCTGTCCCTGCGGCCCTGCAGTCCATGCCCACCCTGGATCCCAGGCTGCACCGTGCCACTGCCACGGGGCCCCCCAACCCCCGACAGCGCCTGGGCACCTCCACAGACTCCGGCGCACCCGGCTCCAACCTGCCTGACTTTGAGCTCCTCTCTCGCATCCTTAAGACAGTCAATGCCACGGGCCCCTCAGCGGCCGCGGGCTCCAGCGATAAGCCCAGTGACCCCCGAGTCCGGAAGGTACCCACTGACCCTCGGCTCCAGAAACCAGCAGACTCTGCTGCCTCCTCCCGGGCTGTTAAGTCTGGTCCCACCGAAGCTTCGTCTCCTGCCGGCAGCCCCAGTGGGGAGTCCTCCCCACCAGCCACCGCCCCCTACGACCCCCGAGTGCTGGCTGCCGGTGGGCTGGGCCAGGGCAGCGGGAGTGGGCAGAGCAGTGTGCTGAGTGGCATCAGCCTCTACGACCCCAGGACTCCCAATGCCGGGGGCAAAACTGCAGAGCCGGCTGCCGATGCGGGCGCCCAGCCCAAGGGCCCCGAGGGCAATGGCAGGAGCTCTGCCGCCAAGGCCAAGGAGCCCCCATTCGTCCGCAAGTCCGCCCTGGAACAGCCAGAGTCCGCGAAGCCCACTGCGGATGGGGGCGCTGCCACGGCCACGGACAGATACAACAGCTACAACCGGCCCCGGCCCAAGGCCGCTGCGGCCCCCACCACCACCCCGGGCGCCCCGCCACCAGAGGGCACCTCGCCCCAGCCCGGCGTGCACAACCTGCCTGTGCCCACCCTCTTTGGGACTGTGAAACAGACGCCCAAGACGGGCTCTGGGAGCCCATTTGCTGGCAACAGCCCAGCCCGTGAGGGCGAGCAGGACGCGGGGTCCCTGAAAGATGTTTTTAAAGGCTTTGACCCCACTGCCTCCCCCTTTTGCCAGTAGTGTTAAGCTGGAGTCAAGTGCTCCCTGCACCCCACCCTGCCCAGGGCAACATTGAAGGGCAGCAACCGGAGTTGAGAACTTGGGGGGCTCGGATGTTTTTTTTTTTTCCTTATTTTTTTCCTCTCTCCATGTCTCTCTCGCTTTCTCTCTTTCTTTTTCTCTCTTTTCTTAATAGTACTTTCTTTACAACGTATAAATTGTATATAACCATTTTCAGTCCGTTCTGGTCAGTGCTGCGGGGCACCCAGGCTCCCACCAAGAAAACAGGCTCCTGCATGTAAACAGGTGTGAGTCCCCTGAGCCCCGGCCCCAGCTGGCACGTCCTCTGGCCTGGCTCAGTTCTCAGGGACTCTGTGAAGGCTGGAGCCCCAGTCTGGTGGCTGGGTGTCCAGTGGATTTTCTGGGCAAAGCTTGGCCCCTGCCCGCCCCTGAGGACAAAGGGAACTGTAGGTGTCAGAGGCACTGAACGCGGCTCGCCCCTGCCAGCGAGGAGAGAGGAAGCCGAGACAGTGAGCAGGCCTGGCGTGGAAGCAGGTCCGGGCGCTTCTAGAACCCCATCCCTTGTACAGGGTGCAGGTCCTGACCACCTGCTTCAGGGACCGAAGGAAGGAGACGATGTGAGAGAAAGGCAGAGCCCTTGGAAGCTGCCTGGGCCGGGAGAAGCAGAGGTGCCTGCTCCTGTCTGCTGCGGATCCGCACTCCGGCCTCCCCGCTGCCGTCCGTCCAGAGTTCGTCCTCAGATCCACACCCCCCACCCGCATCAGAAGACTCCAGGGTGAGAGATGGACCTGGAGGTGGCAGGGCTGGTGCGGGGCGGCCTGCCCGCAAAGCTGCCTCCAGGGGGGCAGGCTCCGCAGACTGCGTGTTTTCTGTCAGTATTAGCCTCCTGTCTTGTCCCGTCCCGTTGCGGTCACGCCTCCTCCCCTCAGGCTGGGGGTCTTTCTTGGTCCTCAGGAGCCAGAGCACCCAGTGTGCTGGCCCCAGCCCCTCGGATAGCTCACGGATCCGTGGCGTGGCCGCTCCCCCAGGGCTGCCGACGGAGCCCCAGGTGGCTCGCTCTTGGCAGTGTTTGCGCTCCCTGCGTGCTTTCAACCTCCTTGCGCCGTGTTTAACTTAGAGTCCGTGGTTTTGGCGCGTTTGGTTTTCTTCCCAGCTGACAAGTACGTGGGTTCAGAGGCGTGTCACGGTGTTGGATTTTGAGGGCTTGAGGAAAGGGCAGGAGACCAGCCAGGGCAGTGGGGGGTCTTGCCGGGCTCTCTCCCCGGAGTGAGCGCAGCAGGACCCCTGCTTGCAGGTGGAAGGTGTGGAACCAGAAACGTGCATCCCGCTTCCCTCCTCCGGCTGAGCCGGGGTGGGAGCAGACACGTCAGCACTGGGTTCTCCCACCTGCCCCAGGACCCTGGCTGAGGCCACTTGCGTAGAAGCAGGGCCCGCTGTCTCTTGCCTTTTTCTCATCCCATCACCGCACCCGCCTTGCTGAAGGCCCCGCCTATTCCTTGTTAATAAGGAGGAAACCTGATGACCCAGCTGAAGGGTTTCCCTTCCCACCTCATTGCGGTGGGAGGTGAGTCAGGTTCTTAGACCAAACCCCTCTCCCCGGAAAAAGAAAAAAACAGTCGTTGAGTTTGGGGCCGGAAGCTAGGGCCAGAGAAGGAGGCCCACAAGGTCAGTGCGCCGTGATCAGGTTGGTTTGGTTTGTCTCTGTCTTTTTGGTTTTTGTTGTTTTTAAACAATCATTAGTGAGATTTTTCTTCAGCCACCCGTGTTGGCCTTGAAGCAAAGGGCTGTAGCCCTGGATGTTTGTAAAAATGAGAATACACAGTGTGGCTGTGGGTTGTTTTTTTTTTCCCCCTCCCTCCTTTGAAAATTTTACTTTTGTAAAAGCAAAATTAAATACTTTTTTAAAACCGAAATCTGTGGATGAAATAGACGCTGGAGCCCTCCTGTCGGAATATTCAGCCTAAGAACCTCATGGGACTATGAATTCCCCCGAAATTTCCATTTGCCATCAGGCCAAGCTTTTAAAAACAAAATGTTCTCTAACCAGGATTGTAACAAAAGTGTAAATACTACTTCAGAGTTGAGAGTTGATGGTGCAAATATGTATATAGCGTACTGTATTTTTACAATGATCATCGCATGACTGTCCCAGCTCCCTTTTTGTACTCCTTATCTGTCTTCCAGAAATGTCACCTGCCCTTTCTCCTGTGGTCTCTTAATCCAATAATTGTATTACTGCCATTAAAGGATGCAGTTATTTTAAAAATTCCCGCGGTCTTGCCTCTCCATGCTGCCCGCCCCATCCCTCGCCCCCAGGATGAAAAACCCTGGATCTACTCTCTCGGTGGCCAGCCCCTGGGTGACATTCATGATGACACCGGGGGATCGGGGCCTCCAAACAGCTTGCACTTAGGATTGGAACCTGCCTCCCAGAGTTTCCAAGCTCCCACTCTGGGCCAGTGTCAGCACTCAGAGTCATAATGGTGAGCGCCACGGAAGGGGTCGGTGGCGAACAAGCAGGGCAACTGGGCCGACTGCCAGGGAGCCCTGACCCCTACAGACCGGACGTGTGTGTCTCCTCAAAATTCAGACGTTAACACACCGATGCCCCCATCGCACCCCGTGCCACCGTGTTAGGAGGTGAGGCCTCTGGGAGGTGGTGAGGTCGGGGGGTTGGAGCCCTTGTGCTGGTCGCCAGTATAAGCTGGTAAGCTCTTAAGTTCATGTCCACATTTCAGGATGCGATCTTTGAATTTCTCCCCATTCATCTGTATTGAGTGAGTTGGTGATTTCACCTGCAGCTCAAAACTCCCGACTCGGCTGGCTTAAACAGCCGGGAGTTTGGCACCTTAGCGAGAAGGTCAACAGGGCAGTTCCGGGGTGGGTCACTTTGGAGGGAACTCCAGTCACACAGGTTTGGGCTGACGTTCATACTGCTGGTCGTGCCCTCCTGGTTGCGATTTGGCAAGGGCACCTCTGCCTCACCCTGCCAAGTGCAGAAGCCAGGAAGGAACTCTCCCGGCTTCCTCGTGAGCAAGGGAGCACTTCTGGAAACCCCTCAGCACACTTCTTGTCTGGTCTCGTCCGCCCTCCCTGGTTGGTTGCCGGCAAGGGGGACACTGGAGTCTCACATTCTGTGCTTGATCAAAGATCTGGCATCCTGAGGCCAAGCACATGAACACCCACGTGGCTTGCAGTGCCGGGAAGGCACGGGGGTTGAGAGCCGCAGTGGTGACGCAGCCAGCAGCCGTGTGGTGGGCGGCCCTGGGCTCCAGCAGAGGCAACGTGCTGGCTGGGGCAGGGACCTGCACCCAGGAGGCTGGCAGGTCCTGAAGAGCCTCGAAGGCGTTGCTGCAGACATGGGCAGGGAAGAGCGTGGAGAGTACGCAGTCGAGTAAGGACCAGACTGGAGGCTAGAACCTTCCTTCCAACAGGGGTGTGGGAAATGGATTGGCTGGGACGAGATGGGGGTGCAGGGAGCCTGGTGGGAAGACAAAGCAAGAGGAGTAGGGGGCTGGGAAACCAGAGGACCCGAGACTCAGGGTGTAGGTAGGAATTGGTACAGTGACACATGAAGGATGACAGAGATGGGGGGTCGGAGAGCAGGTCTGAGCAGCCCAGTGGAGGGCAGCTCCCTCACTGAGATGGCGCTGGGGAGGACGAGGTGTTCTGGGTCAAGGCTGTGGGGGGGCCCCTGCATAGAGTTGGTTGACAACTCGAGGGTAGAGCCCTGAGTGTCACTGTTGGAAAGAAAAACAGAGCCTGAGAACAGAAGGGGCCTGTGAGCATCGGCCGGTGAGTGAGGCCAAGAGCCATGTTGAGAACCTTCTACTTCCAAGATGACTGGGGCTTCGGGATTGGCACCTGTGCCAGTGCCCTCGGGCACCTGACCCGACCCACCGCCCAGGCTCTACAGGTGTGCACGTGGGCCTATACTTGCTTTGTCAGAGGCTTGGCCATCTGCTCATCCGTCTCCACCCACAGAACACAGCCCCGCAAATCCTACAGCGTGTGTGTCATCAACCAGAGTTCAGAATTCACATTCCTTTTTTTTTTTTTTTTTTTTTTAAGGTGCAATTCCCATATCATGAAATGCATAGAACTTCCATGTACACTCGTGGAGCTTTGAGAAATGCATTCAACTGTGTCCCCCAAACCCCAATGAATACAGAGAAAGTTCCCTCACATTCCCTCCTGGTCAGTCCCAGCACCGAGCCCCAGGACAGGAGACTGCAATTATTTACTTGCTCCCCCTGCTGAGGGACCTTTGGGGCTGCTCTGGATACAGCTGCTGAACACGTTTGCGGGAGGCCCCGGTGTGACCATAGGTGTTCATTTCTCAGGTAAATACTTAGGAGTAAGGAATCAATGTTTAGTTTTATAAGAAACTGCCAGACTTCCAAATCAGTTGTACCAGTTTTTGTTCTCACCAGCGGTGAATGAGAGTTCTGGTTGCTCTATATCCTTGCCAATCCTTCCCATATAGATTTCTAATATTTATCTATTTAATTGAGGTGAAATTCACATAACATAAAATTAAACATTTTTTAAAAACTTTGTAAAGCCTAACCTTTTTATTTTATTATTTTTTTTAAGATTTCATTTTACTTGAGAGAGAGAAAGAGAGAGAGAGAAAGCATGAGACAGGAGAAGGTCAGAGGGAGAAGCAAACTCCCCATGGAGCTGGGAGCCGGATGCGGGACTCAATCCTGGGACTCCAGGATCATGACCTGAGCCAAAGGTAGTTGCTGAACCAACTGAGCCACCCAGGCACCGCTAAAAAGATTTTTTTTGAAGTAGGCTCTGCGCCCAGCATGGAGCCCAACGCAGGGCTTAAACTCACAACCCTGAGATCAAGACCTGAGTTGATAGGACGCCTGGATCGCTCAGTCGTTAAGCAACTGCCTTCAGCTCAGGTGAAGATCCGGGGGTTCTAGGATCGAGCCCCATGTTGGGCTCCCTGCCTGGCGGGAAGTCTGCTTCTATCTCTCCCACCCGCCCTGCTTGTGTTCCCTCTCTCCCTGTCCAAAAAATAAAATCTTTTAAAAAGTCCTTTTCCGGGGCGCCTGGGTGGCTCAGTGGGTTAAGCCTCTGCCTTCGGCTCAGGTCATGATCTCAGGGTTCTGGGATCGAGCCCCTCATCGGGCTCTCTGCTCAGCCGGGAGCCTGCTTTCCCCCTCTTCTCTCTGTCTGCCTCTCTGCCTACCTGTGACCTCTGTCAAAATAAATAAATAAAATATTTAAAAAAAAAAAAAAAGTCCTTTTCCTGGGGCGCCTGGGTGGCTCAGTGGGTTGACCCTCTGCCTTCAGCTCAGGTCATGATCTCAGCATCCTCGGATCAAGCCCCACATCAGGCTCTCTGCTCAGCGGGGAATCTGCTTCCCCCTCTCTCTCTGCCTGCCTCTCTGCCTACTTGTGATTCTCTCTTTGTCAAATAAATAAATTAAAAATCTTAAAAAAAAAAGTCATTTTCCTGACCATCACAGGATCATCCCTTACTCATAAACAAGGTTCCACCAGAGATGAGACGCAAACATCAAATAATATCCATAGGAACGCTTTACTGAATGTTTGCAAGAGACGCACCCGCTGTGGGTAGATGAGCTGCTTTCTCTCTCACTGGTGTTTCCCATGTTGTGAGTCTGGTGAGGAACTCTTAATACTATGAAACCTTTTCTTTTCTTTTCTTTTTTTTTTTTGGTTAAGATTTGGAGTTTATTTGTTGTATTAGTGAGGATGGACAAGGTTCTGCTGCGGAAATTCAAACTTGCAAATCTCAGTGGCTCATTCCTGGAGCAGCCAGAAACTCCGCTAGTAGCAAGACTAAGGAAGGGACCCAAGCTCCCTGAGGCTCCGCCCCTGGGACCACTCTACAGTGGGGAGAGAAGATGGAGGTTTGCCCCAGTCCTTAAATGCTTCTTCTCCAAGGCCATGGATTTCACCTCTGTTGTTTTTCTTTTTCTTTCTTTCTTTCTTTCTTTCTTTCTTTCTTTCTTTCTTTCTTTCTTTCTTTCTTTTTTTTAAGATTTTTGTTTATTTGACAGACAGAGAGAGAGAGCACAAGTAGGCAGAGAGGCAGGCAGAGAGGGAGAAGCAGGCTCCCTGCAGAGCAGAGAGCCGGATGTGGGGCTCCATTCCAGGACCCCTGAGATCATGACCTGAACCACAGGCAGAGGCTTTAATCCACTGAGCCACCCAGGCGCCCCACCTCTGTTGTTTTTCATTGGCTAAAGCGAGTCATGCGGCCTGCTGAACTTCCAGGAGAATGGGGAGGTTCTGTTCTGCTGTGGGGTCAGGAGGCGGACAGCTGGGGCTACTTGGAGACCAGCACTAAAGTCTCCCGCACCAGCGTTCCCAGGTTCTGCCAGGCGTCCCTCCTGGTTTGCAGGGGCCACGCCACGGGCTGCAGTAGCCAGCTGAGGAAGGTCCCTATCCACACTGTCTGCCACCGCAGGGAGCCCCACTCCCTCAAGACCTGAAGGGTTGAAATTCACCCCTACATTTGCATGGAGGCCACGCCCCCCATAGCCCGCCCCAGCCAATGAATGATTAGAGTGGGCATGGGGTTGCGGTGGGTGGTTGGGTCCCAGCTGCAGCCACAGGGAGAGAAGGCAATCCTGCCTCTTGGCTTCTAAAGGCGCTAATCCTACGTGGTCGAGGCCCCACCCTACTCCTTCCTCACCTCCTTAAAGCCTCGTCTCCAAATTCAACCACACGGAGGGCTAGGCCTACAGCGTCCGAGTCAGGGGAGGACACAATCCAGTCCATCGCACCTACTCTGGATTCCCGTATCCCCAATAGATGATTTGGTTTCGTTTCGGTTTTTGGTTTTGGTTTTTTTAAATATTTTATTTATTTATTTGACAGACAGAGATTACAAGTAGAGAGGCAGGCAGAGAGAGAGGAGGAAGCAGGCTCCCTGCAGAGCAGAGAGCCCGATGCGGGGCTCGATCCCAGGACCCTGGGATCATGACCTGAGCCGAAGGCAGAGGCTTTAACCCACTGAGCCACCCAGGCGCCCTCGTTTCGTTTTTAAAGATTTTATTTATTTATTTGAGATAGAGCGCCAGAGAGAGAGCACAAGCCGGTGCGGAGGGGCAGAGGCCAAGGGAGAACCAGGCTCGTCACTGAGCACAGAGCCCCACGCGGGGCCTCGATTCCAGGACCCCCAGGGGTCATGACCAGAGCACAAGGCAGACACCCAACCGACTGAGCCACCCAGGCCCTCCGCACCCGACAGATGATGTGAAAGGTAAAATCTCTTACACAGTCTTTCTTATTTCTTCTGGCGGTTACTCCGTTTCCCTCTTTTTAAAAAATTAATGTTGACATTTTAAAAAGAATTTATTATTGTTTGAGAGAGGGCGCAAGCAGGGGGAAGGAAAAGCAGGCTCAGCAGGGAGCCCAGGCTGGGGCCCGGGCCTAAATCAGATCCCAGGAACCCGGTGTCATGACCAGAGCCTCAGCCCCACTGAGCCTCCCAGGTGCCCCTGTTTCTCTTAAAATATGTCAGCTTTAGGTGTTTTCGGCCAACTTCTCCCTTCCCTCTTCCTTACTTTCTTCAGGTTGGTCTTGTAATTTTTTTTTTTAAGATTTTATTTATTTATTTGACAGACAGAGATCACAAGTAGGCAGAGAGGCAGGCAGAGAGAGAGGGAAGCAGGCTCCCCGCGGAGCAGAGAGCCCGACGTGGGGCTCGATCCCAGGACCCTGAGATCATGACCTGAGCGGAAGGCAGCAGCTTAACCCACTGAGCCACCCAGGCGCCCCTGGTCTTGTAATTTTACCTGCTGTGACACACTCTGTTGCTCATTCTCTCAACAAACCCCACCCACTAGAATGTTCTGTAGGGATGGAAATGGTTTCTCTCCTTGTCTTACAGGGCAGCCTCTGGGCACATATAACCACTAAACACCTACACCCCGCCCTGGATTTTACTTTTTCACTAATGTGAGTTTAAATTTAAGTGAAGGCACATGCGCCCAGCGGCTGCCATGGTGGACAGTGCTGCCCTAAACCCTAGATACAGCCCAGGACTTTCCACTTGTTAAAAGGATCAGTTACAAATCACTCCCTTTCCTTTCCTCTCCAGTCCTCCCGTCTGCTGTCACCCGTATTCATGCTCAGGCTTGGTAACTGTGTTTGCTGCTGTAACAAATTTGCACAAATTTAGGGGCTTAAAAAGAATGCAAATGCATTCTCTTATAATTCTGAAGATCAGGGGCGCCTGGGTGGCTCAGTGGGTGAAGCCTCTGCCTTCAGCTCAGGTCATGGTCCCAGGGTCCTGGGATCGAGCCCCACATTGGGCTCTCTGCTTGGTGGGGAGCCTGCTTCCCTCTCTCTCTGCCTGCTTCTCTGCCTACTTGTGGTCTCTGCCAAATAAATAAAATCTTTTAAAAAATAATTCTGAAGATCAGAAATCTGAAATCAAAGTGTCAGCAGGTTGTGCTCTTCCTGGAGGGTTCGGGGGGACAATTCATTTTTTTGCCTTCTCCTCCAGCTTTGAGAATCCTTCTGCAGTGCTTGGCTCCAGGTCCATTCCTTACGATCCTCTAACCACTGGCTCCTGTACTCACATCTGCTATTTACTGATTCTCCTGCCTCCCTCTTCTGAAAGTCTCTCTAGCGCACACCCTAATTCCTGGAACCCAAGAATGCTATATTGCTTTGCAAAAGGAAATTTGCCAGTGTGGTTAAGGGTTGTGAGATGGGGAGATGATCCTGCATTTTCTGGGTGGGCCGGAGGTCGTCACAGGGCTGCTCATAAGAAAGGCAGAAGTGGGGCGCCTGGGTGGCTCAGTTGTTAAGCATCTGCCTTCAGCTCAGGTCATGATCCTGGGGTCCTGGGATCGAGTCCCACATCAGGCTCCCTGCTCACCTGGAAACCTGCTTCTCCCTTTCCCACCCTCCTACTTGTGGTCCCTCTCTTGCTGTGTCTCTCTCTGTCAAATAAATAAATAAAATCTTTAAAAAAAAAAAAAGAAAGAAAAGAAAAGAAGGAGGCAGGAGATCAGAGTGGTAGGCTGGGAGTTCCAGCCTCTAGAAAGAGACCGCAAGCCAAGGAAAGCAGCCAGCCTTTGGCCCCTGCTTCCCACTGAAACCCCAAAGAACGGAAAGCAGGTAATTTCTACATGTGTGTTCATAGCAGCATTATTTTTTTAAAGGTTTTATTTATTTATTTGTCAGAGTACAAGCAGGGGGAGCAGTGGGCAGAGGCAGAAGGAGAAGCAGGCTCCCTGCTGAGCAAGGAGTCCAATGTGGGACTCGATCCTGGAACCCTGGGATCATGACCCAAGCCAAAGATAGATGCTTAACTGACTGAGCCATACCAGCGGCCAGCAGCATTATTTATAAGAGTCAAAGAATGGAAACAACCCACAGGGCCATCTACTGATAAATGGACAAACAATGTACTATATTCCTAGAAGGGAATATAATTCTGCTGAAACAAGGAATGAAGCCTGGACCTGTGCTGCAACATTAAAACTTGAAAACATTAAGCTAACTGAAATAAGCCAGACACAGAAGGCTGCATTTTGTAGAATTGCATCTCCCTATGAAGTGTCCAGAACAAATCCACAGAGACAGAAAAAGATTAGTGTTTACTGGGAGGAGGGGGTAGGGGGAGGGTGGTTGTAGGGAGTTTTCTTTTCTTTTTTTAAAGGATTTCATTTAGGGGCACCTGGGTGGCTCAGTGGGTTAAGCCTCTGCCTTTGGCTCAGGTCATGATCTCAGGGTCCTGGGATGGAGCCACTCATCCGGCTCTCTGCTCAGCGGGGACCCTGCTTCCCTTCCTTTCTCTCTCTGCCTGCCTCTCTGCCTACTTGTGATCTCTGTCAAATAAATGAAATCTTTTTTTTTTTTTTTTTTTAAAGATTTTATTTATTTGACAGACTGAGATCACAAGTAGGCAGAGAGGCAGGCAGAGAGAGAGGAGGAAGCAGGCTCCCTGCTGAGCAGAGAGCCCGATGCGGGGCTCGATCCCAGGACCCTGGGATCATGACCTGAGCCGAAGGCAGAGGCTTCAACCCACTGAGCCACCCAGGCGCCCCCTTTTTTTTTTTTTTTAAGATTTTGTTTATTTATTTGACAGATAGAGATCACAAGTAGGCAGTGATAAGAACTATAAGGTATCTAGGAGTTAATCTAATGAAGAAGGCACGAGAACTTTCTGGAGATGTCAAATTAAAAAAAAAAAGAATCTGAGTCGAGAAGTTTTATTCAAATTTTAATCAAAAAGACCATATTAGAGCATGTGACTCTTGATCTTGGGGTGGAAGTCCGAGCCCCATGCAGAGAGTGGAGGTTACTTAAAGATAAAATCTGTAAAAATAAATAGAGAAAGAAAGAAAGACAGACAGACATAGCACCACCGTGGGGAGAGGCTGCTCTGACCTCCGAGGTCTGCAAGTATGTCCAAATCAAAGAGAAAAGGGCATTGCTTTCCTCTGGCAAGTGGGGTTTGTAGTAGATGAAGCTGCGTATGTGAGGGGAAGTAGTAAGCAACGGGGTTTGACAGGAAATGTGTCCTCCTGTGGTCAGCCGGTCTCAGAAGAAGCTGATCAGCATTTCAGTTGGGAGGATGGGCTGTTTGGGGCCTGGGGTAGGGAGAGGAGGGAGGGGGCAGCCTGACTCAGGGTTGGTCAGTGCAAGACAGACGGGTGACCCATGCACACGGGCGCAGAGAGGAAATGCTAGAGTTGTGTGTCAGGGCTTAAAGGGAACCCGAATAAATGCTGGATGGTTGGGTCATGTGACCTGCCTTATCCTTCCACTCCAGACATAAAATGTCCTGCCACAAAACCTAAGGCTTTATCCAGCTCTCCCCACCCCCCACTTCATTGTTGTGACCCCAGTTGGAACAGTGTCTGATATCTGGGGTCAGCTCTTCATAAAAATATGTTCTTTAAAAAATTTTTTAAAATTATTTATTTATTTGATAGACGAGATCGCAAGTAGGCAGAGAGGCAGGCAGAGAGAGAGGGAAGCAGGCTCCCCGCCGAGCAGAGACCCCGATGCGGGGCTCGATCCCAGGACCCGGAGACCATGACCTGAGTCGAAGGCAAAGGCTTTAACCCACTGAGCCACCCAGGCGCCCCCCAAAATTTTCTTTATTGAGATGTAATTGACATCTAGCATTGTGTAAGGAAGGTAGAACAATTTGATTTGGTACATAATTGTGTGTATGTATACATAGATACACACAATTATATACAATGTTGTAATAGGATTACCCCTGGAGCCTTAGCTAACACCTCCATCATGCCACATAATTGCCATTTATTTTTTGTGGTGAGTCCCCATATATTCTGTAAAAGGATCCCAATGCCTGGTCATCCCTCCCATCTGCAGATACACCTGCATTGGTCTGGGGTGAGGCTGGAGCGTTAACGTCTAAGGCTCCTGGACAGTCATGTATGAGAACAACTAATCAAATCCCAAGTGCAGAGGCAGCCGGCCAACACTCTGATCTGTCTCTTTAAGGAGGATTTGTTTTCTCTGCCTTGACCCCTTGCTGTCATTCATTTTTCTCTCCCTTCTCATCAGCCTAAATCATTCAACGAGCCAAGAATGTGAGAAATGTGTCTCAAGTATTTTCAGTTCCACTTAATCCCCTTTAATGCTTAGGGTTCACTGCCAGTAGCCAGGCTGTTCCAGCCCATTTAAACTCCCTCCCAAGTTTAACCCCCTCCAGAGTTCCCAGCTGGCCTCCCTCTCCTTAAAGTCCAGGCTCTTCTCAGTGGGAGTTGAAGGAGCAGGTGAGGAGCAGCCTGGCCCAGCAGGTCTCGGAGCCAAGATTCCAGAGGGTGATGGAAAGCTATGGAAGGGTTTCAGCTGGGGAGAGACATCTTTAGATGTTCATTTAAAATAGCCTCTGGTGGGGCTCAGTGGGTTAAGTGTCCGACTCTTGATTTTTGGCTCAGGTCATGATCTCAGGGTCGTGGGATCAAGCCCTACGTCGGGCTCCATGCTCAGTGGGGAAATCTGTTGGAAATTCTCTCCCTCTGCCCCTCCCCCAGTCCTGCACACTGTCTCTCTCTCTTTCTCTCTCAAACAAATCTTAAAAAAAAAAAATCCTCTGGCTTCTAAGTCTTTTTTTCCACTGAGTAGTCAGCACCACATTCTACAGACGAACGTCAGGCTATGCTACCACCCAGGTCAGAATGTCCGACTGGCTCTCATCACACTTAGCATAAAATAGGAAGCCTTCAACATGGCCCCTGAGATACCAAGCATCCACCTCATCTGTCTCTTACTGTTTTGTCCCCTCTCCCCTTGCTCACTTTGCTCCAGCCACACAGGCCCCCCAGCACTTCCTCCAGCATGTCAAACACACTGCAGCCGCAGGGCCTTTGCACATGCTAAAGCCCTCCTCCTCCTCTTCACCTCATAGAGGACTCCTTGTCACTCTAATGGCTACTCCAATGTCACATCCTCAAAACTCAGCAGCTTAAGATAAGAAACATGTATTATTGCCCATAGTTTCTGTGGATCAGGGAGTACCCACAGGAGTAGCTTAGCTGGGTGGTTGTGCCTTGGGACTTCTCATGAGGTTCAGGCCAGGGCTATGGTCGTCCAAGGACCTGACAGGGCCTAGAGGAATCTTCCAAGGAGGTTCACTCATGTGGCTGGCAAGCTAGTGCTGGCCATTGGCTTCTCCACAAGGCTGCTCGGGTGTTCCACAACATGGCAGCTGGCTTCCCACAGAGAAGGTGATCCAAGAGAGCATGGCGGAAGTGGCAATGTCTTTTATGACTCAGCCGTGGAAGTTACAGTTGGTCATTTACACAGTGTTCCCTTGGCCACACAGAGCAGTCCTGATTGGATGTGAAAGGAAACCACACAAAATGTAAAGATGGCTGACATCCTCCTAGAGGCTGGCTCTCATAGACTTTTGTCATTCTCTCCCTCATCACCTTGATTAATTTTCTGCATGGATTTAACATTTCCTGGATTATATTAATTATTCCTTTGTCTCCCTTGCCCAGTGTTGTCATGCCCATAGGGGCCGGGACACGTCATTTTTCTGTCTAGTTCACAGCTATATCCTCAGTGTTTGTTTTGTTTTAGTTTAGAGAGAGATAGGGGGAAGGCAGAAGGAGAAGGAAAGAGAATCTTAAGCAGGCTCCATGCTGGACGTGGAGCCTGACAGGGGGCTTGATCTCACAAATCTGAGATCATGACTGAGCTAAAATCAAGAGTCAGACACTTAACAGACTGAGCCACCCAGGTGCTCCCATATCCTCAGTTTCTTAAACAGAGCTCAGTACATAGTAGGTAATAAATATTTGCTGAAGTAATAAGTGGAGAATCTACCCTTAGGGGGTTCTGGAGACCAATAAGTGGGCTGGTTTCAGCTGTCCAGGTGAAAGATAGCAAGGTTTGAACTCAGGAAGGAAGGGAGAGAGAGAGATAGCTATTGATGGGGTCACTTCTCCTCTTGCAAGTTTCTGATCTCTTCCTGATACAATCCAACCTTTGTAGGGAGGTGGTGTGATCCTTTTTTTTTTTTTTTTTTTTTAAGATTTTATATATTGGGGCACCTGGGTGGCTCAGAAGTTAAGTGTCTGCTTTCAGCTCAGGTCATGATCCCAGGGTCCAGGATCAAGCCCTGCATCGGGCTCCCTGCTTGGTGGGGAGTCTGCTTCTCCCTCTTCCACTCCCCCTGCTCCTGTTCTCTCTCTCACTGTGTCTCTCTATCAAGTAAATAAATAAAATCTTAAAAAAAAAAAAAGGAAAGGAAACCATTTCATGATGGTAAATAATTGTTTATGTTCAGTCTTCTGCACTCACTGTAAGCTTTGCTGGGCTCCAGATTCTTTCTGTAAGCCTCTGATCATGCTTTATCTGGTCCATGCCTACTTGGAGTTCAGGTTTCAAATCAGGCACTCCCTTACTGACTCCATACCGAGGCTGGGTTAGGTAGCCTCTCTGGGCTCCTCTAGTCTCTTGGACTTTCCTAAGGATTTACTTATTTAGCATGTTTATTGCTTATTTTCTGCCTATCCCTCTAGAAAGGAAGCTCCTTGAGAGCAGGGAGTTTTCTAATCCATGAACATGGTATATCTCTTCACTTATTTAGATCTTCTTTAATGTGACTCAGCAGTGTTTTGTAGTTTTCAGTGTAGAAATCTTGCATATCTTTTTTTTTTAAGATTTTATTTATTTATTTGACAGACAGAGATCACAAGTAGGCAGAGAAGCAGGCAGAGAGAGAGGAAGAAACAGGCTCCCTGCTGAGCAGAGAGCCCGACACGGGGCTTGATCCCAGGACCCTGGGATCATGACGCAAGCCGAAGGCAGAGGCTTTAACCCACTGAGCCACCCAGGCGCCCCAAAATCTTGCATATCTTTTGTTAAAACATTTCTTAAGTATTTCTGGGTTTGATACTATTGTAAAGGAACTTATTTTCAATCTCATTTTGCGACTGTTTCCTGCTAGTTTGTAAACATAAAATTGATGTGGTTTTTTGTTTGTTTGTTGGTTTTTCAAGTAGGCTTTATGCTGTGTGTAGAGCCCAAAGCAGGGCTTGAACCTATGATCCTGAGATCAAGACCTCTGCTGAAATCAAGACTGAGTTACCCAGGCACCCCTATTTTGAAGATTTATATCCATGTAAAGCAAGAGCACAGCGTCTGTTACATGGTTCGTGCCCAACAAACATCAACTTGTATTATCTCACTTTTCCTTCCCTATAAAAGAGGGAACATTCTAGTTCGTAACTCCCAGGGTTACAATGAGAATTAAAGGATATCATGCACAGACTGTGCATAGCAGAATTTTTGGCACTGGGAAAGCCAGTGGTATCTATTTGTTTTTATTGTTTACCAAGTCCCCTACTTATATTGGGTTGGGGGCCATGGAGATGTTTCAGTCAAGGACCCAGTCCACTGAAAGCTCACAGCCTATTGGCAGAGACAGGTAAGTATAGAGATCATTACCACACAGTGTAGTAGGGAGATATACAAAGCTATGTGTGGACCCAGAGACAGAAGCTGACTGCTGAAATTTGCAGTGGGATCAGGTCCCTCCTGCCTCAGACATAAGTTTCAACTAGAAAGGAAACAGCAATTGTTTATCATAGGGAAAATCGGAAACAACTTAGTAACGAGGATCCCCTGTGGTACCTACGTATAATGCATCTGTATGAACCATTAAACTTAGTGCCATGGAAGGGAAGATGGGGATGGTTGGCTGGGGCGTGGGGTGAAAATTACTTTTCATTAGACCCTTTTCTATCTTTTGCATCTTGGACTGTGTTCAAAATAAGCAGTATTTTTAATGTAAGAAAGTATGCTGTGAAAAGTATTCAATGCCACCAATGTTCACGACTTATTGTTATGTGAAAAAAGTTAGTCAAATGACATCTCGTTTTACATTTACCTAGATAAAAAGGGCAGGAAATACAACTAAGTATTAGCACTTACTTCATCAGTAGGATTAATTTTAAGTTTTACTTTCACTTCTAGACTCTTACAGATTTTTCTAAGATTCTACATTAAGCAGAGTTTTGTTTTGTTCTTGTTTATTGGCCATGAGAATTAAAGTTCTTAACAAAAACTACAACTCCCAGCAGACATCGTGTCCCCAGCTTCTGAAGACCTGCCTCTTAATGGCGCAATGTTCGCTGGGATTCGTAGTCCAGTAGCAGAAGCTAGGCGGGACGCGCAGTACCGGCACAGATGACAGAGGAGGAATCACCACGGTGTTGACCAATGGACAGTGGGGGCCAGCCTGAGTGATGTTCACAAACCCAAATGGTGAGCCAATATGCCTGAGTGACGTGTTCTTCAGCCTACGGATGGCCTATAGGGGCGGGGTGGTGAGCGGCAGCCGTAGTGCGAACCATGGGAGGCGGCTGGTGGTGGGCTCGGGCCGCCCGACTGGCCCGGCTCCGCTTCCGGGGGGGCGCTGCTGCCGCCTCCACGGCCCCGGAGCGGGGGTGCCCGGGGGTCTTTCGCCCCCGGCCATGGCCCCCGCGCCGGGGCTTCGCCGCCCCCCGTGTCCGAGCTGGATCGTGCGGACGCCTGGCTCCTCCGGAAAGCACACGAGACAGGTCTGAGGCTGGGGTCCGTCACGGTGGGAGACGGGGTTCAGGATAGCCGAGCTGTCGGTGGGCGCGAGTGGGGGGTGGGGGCAGGGCTCCTGCTGGAAACTGGGCTGGGGCTCCGGAGCGAGAAGGGCTTCCGTGTAAGCGCAGGGAAGTGCTTGCTGCAAGAGCGCAGTGTGTCCGCAAAGACGGGCTTGCAGATGGGATTGTATGTCCGGTGCAGTAGGGATCCAAGAGGTTAGTCGGGCTAGGACAGGCAGCCTTATAAGATTGCACTGCCTTGGGGAGAGAGGTGTCCAGAGAGCGTTAAGGGGTGGGGAGTTGCCTACTAGAGGGGTCCGTGTTGGAAGAGCCAGTTCAGCTTGGAGGTGACCACTCTGCATTAGGCGGGAGCGGGGATCCCCACGAAGAGGGGGCGAGTTCCCAATTGGAGGGAGGAACAACCAATAAAAGCAAAGCTCTGTGCTGATTGGAGGGCTGGGTGATCCAGGCTGCAGCGGGCGGGGCGTCCCGTGCAGAGAGGGTAGATAAGACGCTGGGGTAAGGGTGTGGGGTTTGTAACTCCCACCAGCCGGTTAGGGCCCCACAAGGGTCTTGAATGGATGTAAATAACAAAGAAGGACAACGCAGATAGTTGATGTTGGAGGGACACTGAATGGGGTGGTGGAGAGCGCCCTTAATTAAGTGAGGGAACAGTTTGTCCTGGAGGGAGATGCACGTGTATGGGGGTGGGACATGGACCAGGGTGACCTCTTGGGATCTGCCTGCCCTCAGATTTAGGTCCTGCATTTTTGGTTCCTAGATGCTCCTCCAGATTCTAAAGACTGTCTTGGCTCTTTGGTGCTGCGGACTTTGGGAGAGAGGGCTCAGAGGGGACAGGAGCCGACAGTTTGGAGGAGGGGGATAAGGTTAGGTGGAGGGCTGCCAGGACTAGGCCAGGATCCGGGGTGGGATGACACGGTGGGATAACATTGGACAGAATGGGGGTGGGGGCAGGGTTTGAGCTAATGCTGACTTCTTCCCCCCACCCCACCATTCCCCCTCCTGTAGCCTTCCTCTCCTGGTTCCGCAATGGCCTCCTGGCATCCGGCATCGGGGTCATCTCCTTCATGCAGAGTGACATGGGTCGGGAAGCTGCTTATGGTGAGTGCAGACCTCCACCCTGACCCCCCACTGGGGAGGTAGAGCCCCCATCTTCCCCAGTGGGTGTAGATCCCTCCCTGCCCCATCCCAGCCTGCCCATAGTTAAGTGTAGAACCCCTCATTCTTTCCCCTGCCAGAAGCCACCTCCCCCACACTTGTGTTCACTTTCCACCCACCCACCCGTACTTTGAGGACACTGGATCACCGTCGTGGGTGCCCCCAGGGAGGGCTTTGGGTCCTTGCCCCCTCCTATCTGACTTCTCAACGGAGTCCTGACTGAGCCCCTCATGTTGGCTCAGCCCCAGCCCAGTCCCACTGCCGCCCCACAGCTCTGTTTTTGCTCTCAGCCCAGCTCCCCACTCTTCCTCTGGTCCTGAAGCCCAGCTCCACATCCTAGACACCCCCTCTTGACACCTTCTCAAGCCCCTGAGCTTGGCTCTGTACTGACCCCTACCCTGACCTTGACTTTGTCCCATCCACTAACCCCACCTCAGTCTCCTGACCCAGCTCCGCCCCTGGGTAATCAGGTTCCCACACCCAGGCCCCCAGCCGCCCCACAGCAGGCAGCCCCTGCCTGGGAGCTCAGGCCCTCCCTCCTGCTGACTGTGCCCCTCCCCCCACCCTCTCCCCCTGCACAGGCTTCTTCCTGCTGGGCGGCCTGTGTGTGGTGTGGGGAGGCTCCTCCTACGTGGTGGGCCTGGCTGCACTGCGGGGACCCATGCAGCTGTCGCTGGGTGGTGCAGCAGCGAGCGTGGGGGCCGTGCTGGCCGTAGGCCTGCTCTGGGCTTGTGCCGTCGGCCTCTACATGGGTCAGCTGGAGCTGGACGTGGAACTGGTGCCCGAGGACGACGGGACAGCGGCTGCTGAAGGCCCCGATGAAGCAGGCCGCCCACCGCCAGAGTGAGTGGCTGGGCCACGGGGAATGGCCGGGCGCTGGATGGCCGGGGGGCCTGAGGACTGAGACATTAAAACCTGACCCTTCGCCGGCTCCATGTTCCGCGTGGTGGTTCCTAGGACGGGGGGGGGGGGGGGGGGGGGCGGGCGTGGGAACCAGCGGAGGCAGGCGGAGGGAACCAAGGAGGAGAAAGAAAAGGAAAGAGGAGCCCCGAGGCCCCGGAGACAGAGCCACAGAGAGGGAGAAGGTGTTTAATTTTCCAGGCCCACCAACTGGGCTGAGCTCAGCCTTCTGGCGGTGCCCTCCAGGCCCCATCTGTCCCTCAGGGTCCGGCTCTGTACGCAGCCCTCCAGTCCTCAGTCCCCCTTCCGCTGCACCCGGGTCCCGGTGGTCCCCGGGTAGGACAGGCCCAGGGTGGGGTAGAAGGCCTCGGGGAGGGTGGGGCCCGGGGCCAACCTCTGCAGGTGCGGGTACACAAGGCCCAGCTCCGCGGGGCCATAGCGGATGGTGCCCGGTGTGCAGAGGCCCCGCACGACGGGTGGCAGGAAGCCCGCATGGAGGAGGGAAGGTGAGGGGTCCCCGGGAGGCCCCAGGCCCCAAGGCCGCACCAGGTCCTGCTTCAGAGCCCCTGCCCGGATGACAGAAGTAAACTCGGGTCGTGGCAGGGCCAGGTGGCCAGACAACTCCTCGTCCCCACTGTCCTCTGGGTCTTTAGCCTGCCCTGGGCCAGGCTCCACTTTGATGCGTTTGCCCCGGCTCCGGGGGGCCTCGTCCTTGTCTAGGGGGGCAGCCTGCTTCCCTTCCCCTGGAGGCTCTGGCTCTGGAAGAGGAAGATACGAGGGAGCGGTGTGTGCGTGCCCCCAGCCCTCAGTCTTCCCATCTGTGGAATGAGCTGAGCTTAGTGGTCTAGAGCTGGGGGTCTCAGCTGGGGCCATTCTGTCCCCCAGGGGGACACGTGGCAGTCTGGAGACATGTGTGGTTGCCACAGCTAGAGATTGGGAGTCCTGCTAAGTACCCTACAGTTCCCAGGACAAGCCCCCAGAGCCGAGAAGGATCTGGCCCTTGATAGCAGCAGAGGGGGGATGGACAAGTGCTAGCCTAGACCCGCATTGCCCGACAGAACTTTCCTCGATGCTATTCCCTTTCTGTGTGCTCCAATGCAGTAGCCACTGGCTGCGGGAGACTGCTGAGCCCTTGGAACGTGGTAAGGGTGACCAAGAAACTCAGGCTTTCGTCTTTAATTAAACGTAAGTCACCACATGTGGCTAGTGGCTTCCAGACTGGAAAGCTCAGGTCCCCGAGACCCCTTCCCTGGGAGGTCCCCGGGATGAGGAGGGAGGTGGGGCTCACCTGTGGGCTCCGGCTCAGGGCTGGAGGTGTCCTCACAGGCCACGCTGGCCGGAAGCTGGAAGGCATCCAGAGGGGTCTGGCCACCCTCGGCTTGGCTGGGGACAAGACAGGTGGGGTAGAGTCCCCACCCCATGGTACTTAGGGCTCATCATTGGAACCTCAGACTCCAAGCTGGGTTCTAGCCCCTTAGCCCTGTCTGGTGAGGCCAGACCTGGGCAGCCTATGCCCCCTGCCCCTCGAATACCACCACCTGGGTGTCCGCTGGGTACTGCGTGCCCATCTCCTCTCAGCGCCTTCCTTTCAGACGGCGCTTCTCTCAGGAGCCCCAGTCCAGGCCATCAAAGCCAGAGATAGGGGGTGTGAGCGGAAGCCATGTCCCCTCCTCCACCGCACTGCCTGGCATTTCCCAGACCTGTCCCAGCCTCTGCCCTGGGCTCCCAGCCCCTGTCGTGTCCCGTGAAGTCCCCCACAGCAGCCAAGGAGGTCTTGTCACAAACCGGATGGGACTGTGACGTTCTCCAGCCTTACACCCTGCCATGGCTCCCAGTGCCCCAGAATCCAGTCCCTATCTTCTGCCTGGGGCTGAGGCCACTTCAAAGCTGCTGCCTCACTCCTCTCTGCCCCCTGAAAGCAAGGTCACCCCACCTCTGGGCCTTTCCTCTTACTGTCCCCCTGTCTCCTTCCTGTTTTCAAAGCCTTCTGGGCTTGTCCTCTTTGAGAAGCCCTGCCCCCTCGAAGAGGAGCAACCCCCCAAGTTGGGGAGAGATGGCAGAGTATGTGGAGGGGTCCTGAGTCCCCTGTGGGGCCCTCACCTGAGCACGTAGCTGACCCAGAGCACGTGGCGCTCCCCGGGGCTCTTGCCGCTCACGGCCACGGTGGCCACGGACTGAAGCCACACGAAGCCTCCAGCCCGCTGCAGCCAACGGTAGTAACCGGTCATCACCTGCCCCTTGTCCAGCACTGGGCCCAGCCCCGGGGCCGGCGGAGGCAGTCAGAGACAGATGGACAGACAGGAACATGGGGCGGAAGAAGGCGGCAGGACCAGGGAGAGGGACAGTAGGGAGGAGACAGGGCAACAGTCCAGAGCGGGGGATGGAAAGAGACCGAGTCAGGAGGACTGAGCATTAGCTGGGCACAGGGGCCTTCTGGATTTTTAAGGGGGGGGGAGCGGCTCAGAGAGACAACACAGCCCCTTTCTACGTGCCCCGCCTCTGAACTGTGGCTCAGGGTGCAGGGGTTCTTACGGTCCAGGTGGCTCTGGCGGATCCTTGCTGCGTCCTGTCCATGGACAAACTGGTAGCAGCTGCGACCCACGAGCTCCGACGGCCCCAGGTCCATGTGGTCGCTGACTCTGAGGGCAGCGGGTGACAGAGAGAGGTGAGAAGGGGTCTGCGATCACGGAGGTCGAGGACAAGAGGCGGGACTGGCTCTCGAATCACCCTCGTACAAAACCAGGCTCTGGAGTGCTTTGGGCCTCAGTTTAACCCTGGGTCAAATGGGCATAATACTCCGAGCATGGGGACGACGGCCCCGTTTCCTTTTCCCCTCTGCGTGGCGCACGAGACAGTGGAGGAGAGGAGAGGCAGAGAGACAATGTGGGTCGGGGAGAGGTGGGGCTCCGCGAATCCGCGAAGGGGGCCTCGGGTACGCCCCGCCCCCCCTCGCCGCCGGCCCCGCCCCAGCCTCCTCCTTCCGGTACCTCCGCCCTCAGTTGCTCTTCCGTGCCCCCCCCCCACTGCCCCCCAGGCGCCCCAGCTCGGCTTTGACTGCCGCAGCCCCAGCTCTCCCGCGTGGCCCCATCCGCCCGCCTCGGCCCCCAACCCCGGTACCTGCTCTCACAAGCAAGGATGGTGAGACCCAGGCTGAGACGGAAGACGATCATATGTCCGTGTAGTGGCAGCTCAGCCAGTGGGGCGGGGGGCAGCGTGTGACCCAGAGCCACGAGGCCCAGGGAGCGGGCCCGAAGGCGCCCCGTGACGTGGATGACCTGCAGGTGGCAGGCGGGGTTGGAGCAGAGGCCTGGAGAGGCCCGGTCGGGGCGGGGGGAGGGGGGCACGGGCAGGAGGACCACAACGCGGCCACCGGGCCTGGCTGTGGCTGTCACCACAGGTGCTGGGACACAAGGACATGGCTGGCGGGAACGCGCGGGGAGGTCTCCCCAGGTGGTTGGGGGGACTCCGGCGTCAGAAGCTGGGGCGGCAGAGCTCACACTCACCTTGTACCCCGAGGCCTTGACGTGCAGCCCCCTCTTGGTGAGGGTAGACTTCATGCGGATGAAGAAGGAGCGCTCCTGGACCCGGGAGAAGGGAGGCACCTCAGTCGCGCTGGCCTCTAGGGTGGGGAGTGAAGGAAGGTTAGGGGGTCTGAGGAAGAGACATGGGCCCCTCCTGCCCCCCATACACCTAGCCAGACAGGGTCATGCCCACAGCCTAATGGGTACATGACCTCACTGAAGTCTATACCAACCTCCCCTCTGAGCTACAGCCAGCTGGGTCTCTCTAAAGCTCAAATATAACCCTTTCCCTCCCTGCCCTGAAGCTGCCACAGCCCCCTAGGGGTTAAGCCCAGCTCCTCACCTCTCAGCCTAAAACTAGGGCAAGAACCGCCTCCCGCTGACAACATCTCTAGCTACAAACTCCAGGTCTCAAGTGGGATAGCTCCTCCTCCAGGAAGCCCTCCCTGACCCCCAGGCTGGGTCATGCGTGCCTCTGGGGTCTTCCACCCCAGCCCTGACCACTCTGGACCATCATTCTCAAGGGACTGGTCAGTCTTCCCCACCTGGACTGTGAGCCCGGAGGGTAGGGCTACTGTCATCGATGTGTCCCCAGCCCTCCCCAGCACAGAGCAGGGGCTCAGGGTATAGAAACAAGACCCACAAATACAGATTATAAATCCAGTGATAGTCTTATAACTGCTCACACCCAGACGAACCTGTGCCTGGATCTTGGGTGCAAACCTAACCCCACTCTCCAGTGGACTCCCGTGTATCACAAACCTCTCCCAAGTTTGCACACGCTGCTGATAGCTCGGAGGCTTTTAGTGTTAAGCAAACCCAATATAAGCGAATCCTACTTAACCAGAAAGTTCACTTCTAGTCCCCCAACATCCCAGGCCCCCAACACTTCAAAAGGAACTTTCAGGGTACTCTCCCAACACTCTCCCTCACCAACATGGAGTGGAATTTTCCACTGGAGGAAAGGCCTGGGAGCGCAGATGCTGCAGCCAGAAGAACCTGGGCTGGAGTCCAGATTCACCACTGACAGCTGTGGGACCCTGGGGCAATGAACTTAACCTCTCTGTGCTGTGCCTCAGTTTCCACCTGTGCAAAATGAAGACTGTGATAGTTCCTGCAGGCGGGGCTGTGATTAGAAGTCAGTGAAACTATGCCCTTAAAGACACAGCACCTGTAAAGGCCAGGGAGTGTGCGCTGTTTTATTATTACCAAAGCCGGGCTCCAGGGGTCACCTACAGGCACCCATCTCCACTTGGCGGCCAGAGGGGGTCTTTCTAAAACTCAAGTCTTGGGGAGCCAGGCAAACATAGGCAGCTTAGGCAAATATTAGGGAGCCAAGACCTGTTGCCTTGGTTTAGCTTCTGATCAATTTACAAAAATTTGCTTTGCACAGCTCAAAGGAGAGCGGGTTTTGTTTAAAGAGATGGCAGGTTACCGTGTACCAGGTGTCCCTTGACCTACCCTCAGCCGCATTCTTGGGGGCCCTTGGAATTACCGATCTCAGGGGTGTCCGCAAGCGAGGAGGAAGACGAAGAGGAGGAAGAGGAGGGAACGGAGGGCGGGGTGGGAGGCCCCGGAGTCGGAGCCCGGAGCCCCAGTTGCTCCAGCACCTCGGAGTGGTCTCCGGGATGGATGTAGTCAAAGACGCTGCTACCCGTCAGCTCCACCTGTCGGCGGAAGAGGGGACCGCAGGGAGCGCGTAAGATGGGCGCGGTCATTCGCCCGGGCTTCAGCCTTGCGCTCTCTCGCCTGTGTGGCAGGCGCGCTTCAAGCCAGTTTTGTGTTTTATTTTTATTTTTTAATAAGATTTTATTCATTTATTTGACAGACATATATCACAAGTAGGCAGAGAGGCAGACAGAGAGGAGGAAGCAGGCTCCCCGCTGAGCAGAGAGCCCGATGGGGCTCAATCCCAGGATCCTGAGATTATGTCCTGAGCTGAAGGCAGAGGCTTTAACCCACCGAGCCACCCAGGCGCCCCAAGCCAGTTTTGTGTTTTTATTCGAATCTTTTAACCTTCCCCCCCCTTTTTCTTTTTTCCTTTTTAACCTTTCCCCCCCCCCCCCAAAGATTTTATTTATTTATCAGAGAGGTAGGGGGAGAGAGCGAGCACAGGCAGACAGAATGGCAGGCAGAGGCAGAGGGAGAAGCAGGCTCCCCGCTGAGCAAGGAGCCCCATGTGGGACTCGATCCCAGGACGCTGGGATCATGACCTGAGCCGAAGGCAGCTGCTTAACCAACTGAGCCACCCAGGCGTCCCCCTTTTTAACCTTTTTTAAAGGAGATACAAACTTGGGCTCTTATGCCTTCTCACTTCAAGGCTGGTGGTCATTAAGGATTTTCTGCACCTGCTTCCTCTCTAGAAGCCGCGAGCCTGCTTCTCACAGCCTCCCTTTGCCACCCCACACAGTGAGCAATGGTGCCCCGAAATGAATCACACGATATCCAGCAGCGGGGGCGACGAGGATACACGGCAGTGGAATGGCTTTCTAACTCTTAGAGTTAGAACTTCTCAATCAGACAGACTACCATCCAGTTCACCCCCAAGTCTCCCAAAGCAGTCTCCCTTTGCTCCACACCTCCCCCAGTCCAGTCCAGTCCAGTCCAGTCCAGGTCCCCACCCCCCCACACCCGGTATTCCTGCCCAAGCGTCCTCCCTGCTCTTCTGGCTTTCAGTCTCCACTCAAATACGCCTACTAAGTTACTCAGCTGACTATGCCTCCCTCCCCCAACCTGAGAAACCTCCCAGAACTCCCACTGCCCCTGGGTTTGGGCTCACATGCTTCCCTCTGTCCCTCATCCCTCCGAACTCCTGCTTATCAAACCCTTCCCTGCACCAGGTGCAAGCCTTTACTCCATGCCCCCCACCAAACCCTTCCTCTTGTCCGTATTCCTCCTCCAGGCATCTCCAATAATTCACTGAAAAAGTGCTCACAAAGGCCAAACACCGAGCACGGACTTTTCTAAATTTACCATTTGGTAAAACCTTGGTCATAGCAATGGGAGGGTAGCAAATTGTGCTGAATGGACTGGGGAGGCCTAAGATGCCACCAGGAAGAGCCAGGCCCCCCCAGGGGTGGCGATGTGCGGTTTCTGCTTTTAGCTCTCAGTGCCAGCTGCGGGAGCCGGGGCAGAAACAGCTGGCGGAAATAAAGACAAAACACAAGCCAGTGCACTAAAACACCACAGAAAATCTCCCACAGTTGCCAAAACCCAAGCCCTCCAATACAATGGCTGCAAGTCTCTATAATTGTTAAGCAAGTTTGGGGGAAAACGGTGCATTTGGCAAAAGCTCATTGACAAACTGATCTTTCTGCTGATCGGTTTTCTTCAAACTGACTTGTTACTTTAACATAACCACCACCTCCTGGGGTTCCCACGGGGTGCACTTTGAGAACCGTGGATCCAGTTCACTTTTCAGGCGGGGATGGTGAGGCCAGGAGAAAGGGCATGCATGTACAGCAAGGGAGGGGGTAGCTGAGCCCATCCGGGCAGCCTTCCACAGGCCCCTTACCTGTGAGAGACCTAGATAAATGGAGACGGTCTCAGAGATGTAGAGGAACTTCCCTTCTTGGTTCAAGGCAAACACGAAGCCATCCAGGGACTAGAGTGGGGAGAAACAGGGAGAGGGGAGAGGAGGGCTGGGCATCTGTCTGTCCAGAGGGTAGGTGGTAAGACATTCTGAAATCTGGATCTCCACCTAGGATGGATTAATCCTGGGGCGGGAGGGCTTCCGTGGCGGTGGGAGCCCCCGCCCCCATGGATGCTGGAGAAAACCGTGCTGCTCTCCGGAGGTGGCCACCAGGTGGCAGCAAGGAGCAGCAGGCAGGGCGGGGCCTCACCTGCAAGATGTGTCCTCCCAGGTGCTGCTCGAAGACTTCCGAGACCAGCGCCACGCGGCCCCTGTGGCCTGGGGCTGAGGACAGAGGGAGGGGTGAGGCCGGGGCCGTTGATATTCGAGCCAGTCTACAGATCTGCTTCTCCCCAGTCCTGGAGCTGTCTTGGGGGCAGGTCGGGGAGAAACTTGGGCTTGTGGGGAGGGGTGGAAGGGGTGGAAGCAGGCTGAGAGCCAGAGGCAGAGAGAGGCCAGAGGAAGCAGGGAGCCGTCCATCCGCCCATTCATTCGGAAAGTCTCCCTGAGCCCCAGCTGTGCAGCCGCCCCTGTGCTGGTGACACGGAGGCGTCCAGGAGGGCCTGCCCCTCCCCTCATGAAGAGCACACAACACACAACATGCAAGAAACTAACAAATAAAGAATTATCATCCGTGCCGGTGCCTTGAAGGATTGAGAAGGTGGTGTGAAGTGAGGGCTGTTGAGGGAGGGGGTAGAGAGTAGAGACTAGAGATGACAGAAAGACAGAGAGACATTCGTCCAGAGAGCCAGAGAAAAAGAAACAGATATTGAGAGACAAAGTCACCAGACAGACAAGCAGATGGACAGAGAGACATACAGAGGGATATAAAGGAATACAGAAAGAGAAAAGGACATTGCAACTCAGCAGAAAAAGGACAAGCAGGTTTGGGTGCCCGGCTGGCTTAGCCGGTGGACCAGGTGGCTCTTGATTTTGGGATCATGAGTTTGAGCACTGCATAGGGTGCAGAGATTACTTAAGAATAATTTTTTGGTAAAAATTGTATTTAGGAGCGGCAGAGGGAGAGGGAGAAGCAGACTCCCCACTGATCAGGGAAGCCTGATTTGGAGCTCGATCCCAGGACCCTGAGACCATGACCTGAGCTGAAGGTAGATGCCCAACTGACTAAGCCACCCAGGTGTCCCAAGAATAAAATCTTTAAAAAAAAAAAAAAAACACAAAACCCCTAAACCCCAATGAGATGTCATTTCACACCCCACTAGGAAGGCTAGAATTCAAAAAGAAATGGTGGGATGTGGAGAGATCAGAATCCCTGTGTGTTGCTGGTCAGAGTGGAAAATAAGGCAGGCGCTCTGGGAAACAGGATGGAGGGTCCTCAATGAACCACACATGGGTGGCACCTGGGGGGGCTCAGTCAGTGATGCGTCTGCCTTTGGTTCAGGTCATGATCTCAGGGTCCTGGGTTTGAGTTCTTCATCGGGCTCCTTGCTCAGCAGGGAGTCAGCTTCTCCCTTTCCCTCTGCCCCTTGCCCATTCTTGCTCTCTCTCTCTCTTTCTAGTGCTTGCTCTCAAATAAATGAATAAAATCTTAAAAAAAAAAAAGTCACACACACAGTCCCCTGCCACACAACCCAGCAATTCCACTCCTAGGTATAGACTCCCAAAGAACTGGGAACAAGCGTTGTAACAAATATTCCTTCCCAGATGTTCACAGGGGCACCATTCCTAACAGCCAAAAGGTGGAAACACCTCAACAGTCCATTGATGGCTGGACAGATAGATAAAATGTGCTGTATTCATACAGTGGAATATTATTCTCAGCCAGGAAAATGAAGGAAGCGGGAAATGCAGGCTCTAATACGGATGGACTCTTACAATGTCATGATGGGGGCACCCGCCGGGCTCAGTCGGTGGAGTGTGGGACTCTTGATCTCGGGGCATGAGTTTGAGCTCCACATCGGTATGGAACCTACTTTATTTTTTTAAAATTATTATTATTTTTTGGCATCTACTTTTTTTTTTTAAGATTTTATTTATTTATTTGACAGAGAGATCACAAGCAGGCAGAGAGGCAAGCAGCAGAGAGAGAGGAGGAAGCAGGCTCCCTGCTGAGCAGAGAGCCCAACACAGGGCTCCATCCCAGGACCCTGAGATCACAAATGAGCCACCCAGGTGCCCCTTTGGCGCCTACTTTTAAAAAATGTGAAAACATTACACAAGAGGCCACACACTGTGTGATACCATATCTATGAATTGTCCGGAACAAGCAAATCCACAGGGACAGAAAGCAGACTGGTGGTTGGGGGCAGGGGTCATGGTGGCAGGAGGGAGTGGGGATGGGGAGAATCTGCTAATGTGGGGGGGGGTGTGTTTTTTGGAGGGGGGAATGAAAATGTTTTGGAACCAGATCGAATGGGGGCTGCACAGCCCTGTGACTGTACTGAGTACTGCTGAATTGTGCACTTTAATTTTAATTTAAGTAGGCTCCACACTGGAAGCCTTGATCTCACATCCCTAAGAAGAAGACCTGAGCAAGAGTCGAACGCATAACCTACTGAGCCACCCAGGCACCCCCTGTACACTTTTTTTAAAATTTATTTTTTAAAAAGATTTTATTTATTTATTTGACAGAGATCACAAGTAGGTGGAGAGGGAGGCAGAGAGAGATGGAGAAGCAGGCTTCCCACTGAGCAGAGAGCCTCATGCAGGGCTTGATCCCAGGACTCTGGGATCATGACCTGAGCTGAAGGCAGAGGCTTTAACCCACTGAGCCACCCAGGTGCCCCCCCCCCCACTTTTAAATGGTGAATTCCATGTTATATAAACGTTACTTCAATTTTTTTTTCTAGTATTTATTTGTGTGTGTGTGTGTGTGTGTGTGAGAGAGAGAGAGAGAGAGAGAGAATACAAGCATGGGGAGCAGCAGGCAGGGAGAGAAGAAGGCTCTCTGTTGAGCAAGGAGCCCGATCGGGGGCTTGATCTCAGGACCCCAGGATCATGATCTGAGCGGAAGGTAGGCGCTTAACTGACTGAGCCACCCGGGTGCCCTACATCCAACTGTTGATTTTGGCTTAGGTCATGATCTCAGGGTCATGAGATTGAGTCCTGCGTAGGGCTCCGAGCTCAGAGGGCAATCTGCTTGAGATTCTCTCTTTCCCTCTCCCTCTGCTCCTCCCCCCTGCTCTCTCTCAAATAAATAAATCTTTTTTAAAAAAGATTTTTATTTATTTATTTGACACACACACACACAGATAGAGATTGAGAGATCACAGGCAGGCAGAGATAAAGGGGGAAGCAGGCTCCCCGCTGAGCAGAGCCCGATGCAGGGCTCGATCCCAGGACCCTGAGATCATGACCTGAGCCGAAGGCAGAGGCTTAACCCACTGAGCCACCCAGGCGCCCCTCAAATTAATAAATATTTTAAAAGAGATAGGGACATGTGGTCACAGAGAAATTCAGACAGAGACAGAAGAAGACTGAGACACACAAAGAGATGGAGAGAACAGAAACGAGATGCCCAGAGAGACATACAGAGAAAGAGAGTGACAGGGGACATGGAAAATGAGACCGCCCGTTCCCACTGGGGAGCCTCTCCCTGACCCTGCAGAGAACCACCTCCCAAGGGGCCCTATGTCCAGACTGGGGAGCCAGGGGACTCAGTGACCTTGAAGGTCACCAGGTCTGGTGCCAAGGGTCCAGGTCTGGGACCAAGCCCCAGGGCTGGCCCTCGCTGGCTGTGTGCCCTGGGACCAGTCCCTTTGCCCCTCTGTGCCTCAGTTTCCTCCTCTGTCAAGTGGCTTTGCAAAGAGCGCTAACCTCATGGGTGGATGAGCATTCAGTCAGTTTAAGGAACAGAAAGGGGCCCCGCCCCCTCCTGGCACGCGGCAGGTGCTCCCAGACGCAGAGCCGGGATTAGTATTAATAGTGTGATTACTATTGTTATTTCCAGACCATCAAAACACCAGGCGGTCAAAGCCTGCCCCCCGCGGGCCCCTCGGGACTCGGCCCCCAGCCCCGCCCCCAGCCCCCCCCCCCCCCCCTTGTGCCCGCCCCCCCCCCCCCCCGGGCCCCCCCCCCCCTGTTCCCCCCCTTTCCCCCCCCCGGCCGGAGCCTCCGGAACAATTAATGGGGGGGGGGGGTTGATGGGGACCCCTCCCTCGAGATGCAGCGCGAACCAGCGAACCAGCCGGGTGACAGGCAGGAACAATGCCGCCTGCTAATTGTCGCAATTTTCCCCTGTCATTTCTGCTAATTCCTTCATTTTCCCGCTCACAGGATCAGCCCAGGTCAGACTGAACGGCTGCAATTAACAGCCTTAATGGGCATGTCGGACGGGGGTGCGCAGGGGGAGGGCTTGCTGTTCCCCCGTTGGGACGGGAGCTTTGGGGTCGGTCCCCATCACGGGCTGATGCATCTTATCATCCCCCAGCCTCCCCCTCCCCAAACCCAACTCCCCAGACTCCTCCCCCTGCATTCCCCCCTCTCCCGGCAAATGCCTCAACTCCTCTGTCCCCCAAATTCCCCACGTGTGTCTCTACTGCTCCCAGATCTGTCCCCTCCTCACATCCAAAGCCCCAACCATCACTCACTCATTCAACAAACATTTCCTGCCTTTCTCACTGCAGCCTAACTGCTGGAGAAGAAAATTGTTGCAGTTGTCATCACAGAGCGGGGACTGAGGGGACACGGGGAGAAGGCTGCACCCAGGTCTTGGGGATCCAGTCACCTCCTACTCTCAACTGGCCGGAGAGAGAGTTTTGCTCTCTGGGGAGGGGTAAACTTGGCTCCCTGGGGGCAGGCCTCTGCTTGCACCTCCTTACGGGGCTCCCTGCTTCTACCTTCACACCTGCCACCTCTGTCACCTCCAGCTCCCATCCCACTTGGAGTAACAGTCAAGTCCCCACCAAGGTCCATGAGACCCTGCAGGACCTGGTCCCTGCTGTCTACCTCCTGCCTCACCTATTCCTCTCTGCCTTATTGTGGCCTGCACCCAGCAACCTGATTCTGCCTGCCTCAGGGCCTTTGCACTTATTCCCTTAACCAAGACTGCTTTTCTTCCAGCTTTTCTCAAGGATTGCTTCCTCACCTCCTTCTAGCTCAAAGTTCCCTTCCTCAGATAGCTGTGCCTGATCTGAGAATGAAAATGTCAACCCTCTTCCCCTCATTCTGTTCCACAGACACCCAACAAATACTTCCTAAGCTCTTACTGTGCCCCCAGACAGTGTTCTAGACTTAGGGAACAAGGTGTCAAGGGGAAGAGACACAATGAACAAGAGAAAGAAGAAATAGTGTCAGATGACAATAGGTGCTCTGGAAAGAAATAAGGCAGGAAAGGGAGACAGGGAGCGCTGGTGGGGTGGGGGGAGGCCTTCCTGAAGAGCTGATGTTTGGAGGGAAGGGAGTTCCTGCAAGAGAGCACAGCAAGTGCAAAGGCCCTGAGGTAGGAATGTCTTTCTGAAGAACAGCAAGGAAGCCTGTATATGTGTGTGTGTGTGTGTGTGTGTGTGTGTGTGTGTGTGTGTGTGTGTCGTCTGTCTGTCCAGGGGTGGGAGGGAGTGGAAGAGCTGAGAGGGGTAGAAAAATGAGATCAGAGAGGTGGGGGGCAGTGGGCCTTCCATGAAGGATCTGTAGGCCCACCCCTGAGGTCAGGGACTTTGTCCTGTCCCCGAGGGTGTCACTAGAACAGGGCTTGGCAGGGGGAAGGTGCCCTGTGGGTGTTGAATGAATGAATCCTGACCACTGACACAAGATCCAGGCTATCTCCTCCCTGCACTTGGAGGTCCCTGGCTAGCCTTCAACATCATTGTGCTGTTTCACCCACAGCCGACTGAGGCCCAGAGACTG
The DNA here is from genome assembly GCF_022355385.1 of Mustela nigripes. Classification (NCBI taxonomy): domain Eukaryota; kingdom Metazoa; phylum Chordata; class Mammalia; order Carnivora; family Mustelidae; genus Mustela; species Mustela nigripes. Next base: position 7,074,976 of record NC_081573.1, read on the forward strand.
GGACCTTCAAGCTCCCCAGAGACCTATGAAAAGGCCAAGTCTGGAGGCTGAGAGGGTGCTCTCTGAAGCCAGTCTGAATCTCAGCTGGGCCCAGCTTGGTTGACGAGACCCTGGGCAAAGAGCTTCAGCTCCTGGGGCTCAGTTTTCCACTTCTGTAAAATGGGAATCAACACTGCTTTTTCCTCCTGATGTTTTTTTTGAGAGGCTTAAGTACGTTTTGTGGTTTGTTTGTTTTTTTCCACATTATTTGTATATACTGCTCAACACAGTCTGACATGGATTGGCTATTTTGGTATAAATGAGGAGGAGAGGGCAGCACGTGGCCCTTCAGAGTGTGGGAGGCATCCTGCTTTGCTCTGACTAGCTAAGATGCTGTCCTCAGTTTCCCCCCCAGGGGCGACTAAGGAAGCAGGCACTTGACCTCTTGCTGGAGACCCTGCAAAGCAGGAGACGCCTCCAAATTCCTACTTCAGGGGCTACAGGAAGGAGTCCATACAGTACCTCCAACACATACTGTCCTGGACGGTCTGTGTTGGTACCCCCTGGGTAGGGGGGCCCTCCAGGGAGTAGGGGCTGGGGGCCCCCAGGAAGTCCACGGTCTGGCCCCTCAGGGCAGTGTCCTCAGCAGGCTCCGGTCCCCTTCAAGGGCCCAGCCAGGCAGTGGTGGTGGGGGGAGCTGGCCGCTGCCAGAGGGGCTCCCTCGGCACCCCCTCCCTTCCTTTCTCTCCCCGCGTTCGGGACAATAGACAAGATGTTTATCCCCCGCCTGCGCACGTGTTGTTCGCGGTAATGACAGTAATCAGCGGCCCTAATGCCGCATTCTCTCGGCGCCAGTCAATTCGCCTAATTACCGCCTGGGAAGCCGGATTATTTAAATTTAAATGGTGATTTATTGCGAGCTTAATCAATGCTATTTTCTCTCCCCCCACCTCCTCCCCTGGGACTGGGGCAGGAGGGGAATTGGAGCCCCTCCAACCTCACCCTAAGGACACCGGTCCCCTCTGGGGGGACTGTAGCCTGCGGTGCCCCCGCCCTGTCACCTGCGACCTCGGATTAACACAATTCACGGTCTTCTCATCGTTGAGAGAAGCAATAATAGTCAAACAGAAGTAATAACAGTAACATAACACTCCTGTGCATCTATCAACGATAAAGTTGAATTATAATAAAAGGAGCTAGCTCTCTGTGTCTGTGTTTTACCTATCCTGTATTTTTACATAATGTCTATTTCTGTTCTCGGTTTATCTCATTACGGGGTCTTGGCTACTAGGGTGTCAGCCTGTCGTGTGTGTGTGTGTGTGTGTGTTTGAATCAAGTCTGTTTTCTGCTGGATCCTGACTGCTCAGAGCAGCAGCCGACACACAGTAGCTGTTTAATAAACCACAGGCCCCAGCAATTCTGCAAGGTCACCCCTGACCCTAAGAAGTCACTAAGTATTGACTGCACCTGGATCTTTACACGCATCACCTCGTTGATTTTCATCTCAGCCCTCTGGGTATGCTTGTGGACTTTCATCAGGATTCCCATTTCAGGAGGCACAGAGAGGTCAGGCGGCCTGCCCCGGGTCACAACGCTTGGTGGTGGGTGTGTGTGTGTGTGTGGCCGAGTAGGGACAGGGACCCAGGAGTCTTTCTGAAGTTCTCCATCTTACCTGCCCCCTTATACTGTCTCCCTCCTGCTTTCCCAAACTGGGAATTCAAACTTCAGGGTCCTTGGGCTCCCTCCTGGGGCCCCTCAAGTTTGAGTGAGGGGGTTTCTTGTCCATGAGTGGATGGGGAGGCCCAGGCGGCCCCCCCCAACCCCATCCGGCCCATGGAGTTGTGGACCTTCTTTGTGATAATAACGATTTATCTCCCCTAATAAAAATAACCGTATTGGCTAGTGGTCGGATCCCTGGTGTTCCCGGGGCGGGGGATTGAGGGGGGAGTTGCTTAGTTGGGCCAGAATGCATGAAATCACCCCTACCTCGTGTGCCCGCTTTACAGATGAACAGACTGAGGCTTGGAGACTATCAAGTCTCCGGGTTCGGGCACACAAAATGTCTGGCTGACTCCCAACCCGGTGCTCCCTCTCAGCCAAGAAACTAGGCAAGGGCGGGCGGGCGGGCACCTCACAGTCCCGCTGTCTGGCCTTAGCTAGGGCCCTGGGACCCCCGCCCCCCGCGCATGCGCACTCACCGAGGCCGGCCGGGGGCCCTGCCGCCCGCAGTCCCCAGGGCGGCGCCCCGAGGGCGGCGAAGCGGCGCAGGCGGAGGTAGGTGACGCTGAGGCGTACGATGGACGCCTTGTCCAGCTGGCTCGAGATGGCTCCGGGCAGCGGGAGCAGCTTGGCCAGCTCGAAGAACTCCAGGTTCTCCTTTCCGCGCCGCGAGCGCGCCGCGTTCCGGGACTTTTCCTTGCGCTGCGCCTGCAGGCTGGGCGGGCGGCGCGGAGGGGGCGTCAGCCGGACCGCGCAGCTCAGGGGGCCGCGGCCTCGGGGAGCCCCACCCTCGGGGCCTCGGAACCGGGCTGGACGTGAGAAGTGGATTCAACATTGGAGATGGGGGCAGAGCCTGAGTGTGAATTCTGCACCCGGCCGTGAGGACAGAACCTTGGGTGTAAATAAATTCTGGAGGGAAGGAGCTGGAAGAGTGGAGAAATTAAATGTTGAGTATGAACTCAGAGGAAGGGCAGTGGGAACGGAACGCGGTGGGGGCTGTTTGTAGAACAAAGGTTGAGCTGCTCTGGGTAAGAAATTCGAGCTCCAGAGGGCGGGGCTGCAAGCTGAGTGTGAATTCTCCCAGGACGCCCTTGGGGGCGGGGCCACGGTCCGAGGGGGCGGGGCTTTGCTCACCAGGGTCCCGGAGGGGCCTTGACCACCAGCCCAGGCAGAAAGTCCCACGGGACGCTGCGGCCGCGACCTCCCCCGCACTTGACCTCGCCTCCGCTGCCACTGCTGGGGTAGGGGGCCGCCATCTCCGCGGGGGCGGGCTCAGGCGGGCCCAGAGCAGCCTGCGGGACTCGAGACCCGCGTCTCCTGCCGCGGAAAGGAGCCAGAGGCAGCGCTCGGTGCCCGAGGGGGGCCCCCAGGAGACCTGCTAGGGAAACTGAGGTCCGTGCGGGGTTCGGGGTCCCAGCAAGGAGCTGGGGCTGGATGGTGCCTCAGTTTCGCCTCCCCGGAGGCCCCAGGACGGATCCCGCTGTTCTCACCCTGCCCGGCCCCAGGCGAAGCTCGGGGCGAAGACGTGCCCCGCCGCTGCCGCCGCCGCCGCCGCCTCCCCCGCGCCGCCCGCCAGCGCGGCCGCCTCACGCCCGCGCCGGGCCGGCTCCCGCATACCAATAGGCGCACGCGGCGCGCATACGGATCCGACCGGCCCGCGCTCTGCGTGCCAAGCATGCCCAAGCCAGGCGGGCGGGGGGCAGGCGCCTCGCCGGGGCCCAGGCGCGCCCGGCTCCTGCCCCCAGAGCCCTCTGTCCCTGGGATCCGCTCCCCCAGTCCATCCCAGGAGTCCGTGTGCCCGCATCCGCGGTGCGCCCATTTCCCTGGCTAGGCTAAGGAGGTAAGGGGGCAAAGGGCAGGAACCCCACCCCATGCCCTGCCCAGGGACCACCACCTCCCGCCCTTGGGGTGTGGCCATGTGTCCCGGCCGCCAAATATCCGCAATCACAACTTCCTTCGCGAAGACCCGGGCGTGCGAGCCACAGCCCCCGACGCAGTGGCCAGAGCATCAGCCAGAGGACGCCCGCAGGATGGACCCAACACTCGGGGCCCAGGTGTTCTGGTATTCAGATCCTCCAGAAGCAGGAACGTGTTCAGTTAGGTCTTCATCCCTCCGGGACTAGGCGTTAAAGATACCCTCTCCCCCCGCCCGCCCCCTTTAACCAGGCCGCCCCCAAGCCTCTCCAACCAGGTGTCCAGATGCCCTAGACCTTGGTGCCCAGGTACCCAGCCCCCTATATCTCCGGGATCCAAACATCCGTGTCCCCCTACCCCCAACCTCAGGCTACCCGCGTCCCGCTACCCTAGCCCCCCCGCACACTGGAGTTCGGCCCCCTGTTTCTTCAGGACCCAGTAGTTCCAGGATCCCTCCTGCCTGCCTCCCGGCGTCCCCTCCCCGCAGGACCCACAGCGGCCTTACCTGGCCGCGGGGCAGGCTCCGGGCGCGGCGTGGGGCCGGCCGGGCGGCGCAGAGGGGTGGCCCCATAGACCCCGGGGCAGGCCGGGCTCCGCGGGGCGCGCGGGCTGTGGCGGCAGGTTCTCCGCGCCCACCGCGGCCTCGCAGACTTGGTAGACGCGCGGACCGCGCCGGCAGGCGGGGGCGGTGTCTGCGGAGCCCCGCCCACCCAGTCTCCGCCCCCTCGGGCCAGCCGCGCGCCCGCCTCTCCGGCCTTTGCCGGTTCCCAGCGAGGGACTCCTGAGCTGCCCCGCGGTCCGAGTCCTCTCCCCTGGCGACAGCTTCGGGGGGTCCCACCCCTCACCAGAATGAGCCTCGGAGCCGCAGCTTCCGCATCTCGAGAGGGGAACACCGGAGTCTCCATACTCCATCCGGAGGAACTAGCACCTTAGTCCCCCAAGATAACCCCGTGCTCCAGCGGCCCCTCGGGACAAGGCGCGCAGCCACGCACCCAAGCTCCCTGTAGGGGCGGACACTTAGCCTTCAGTACCCGCGCAAGGGATGCGAATCCAGGCGTTCGAGACCCTCCTTTCCCAGGAGAGAATTTCGGGGTGTGAACATGCCCTCGACAAGAAGGGAAGCCCCGCACCCGAGACCCCTTCCCCTTATAAGGCCAGGCTTTGGCGTCCGGACCTATCCTCTCTTAGGGACTGAAACCCAGACCTCCGGAGATCAGGATCCTGGCTACTGCTACAGGATTTCTATTCCTCTAGTGCCCGCGGTTCTTGGTCACGCAGCTTCCAAAAAAGGAGAGGTAGACCAGACGAAGAGTGATGGGGAGCAAAGCAAAGGCTATTGAGCAGTATAGCAAAAAGCTCCCAGAGAGGGAGGGGGCCCGAGAGGGTTGCCCTTGGAGTTTCTGTGTGTAGGGGGTTTTATGAGCTCTTTCGCGGAACTATCTTAAGCAACCGGGTGTGCTCAGTGGGGCCAATCAGGGTTTTGATGGCTATCCGTCTACCTCCGAGCTTAATGCTTAGGTGGGGACGGTATTTTGGGGCTGACATCTGGGGGCTTATCTCATAACCGCCCCTTGCTGGTGATAATAGCAAACTCTTTGTGGTTGTTTAATATAGGACGTTTTGCAGAAGCAGTTTCTGCAAAGGCTGCAAAGCACAATGGTAGAGTGGTCCTCTCTCCAAGCTACAAAACAGGATGTCGGAGCTGTTTCGTCTTAGCTGTCCCGACTTCCGTATTTTCTTGCTGGGGACCCTGGCCCTGACTCCCGCACTGTCCAGCTCACTGCTGACTTTATCTCCTTCCCCTCATCCCACCACAGGGACGGGAACCCCAACCTCTGAGCTCCTCCTAGGAGACCCCAGTGCAGTGCATAAGATGGGGTCTTAGGAGAGCCAGGCAGGAAGAGAGGCCTGGGCAACCAGGCATGGCTCTGCCTCTGGTTGGACAGATGGGGAAACTGAGGCACACACTTCTGAACAACACTGGCTGATAGAAACTAATTTTTTTTTTTTTTTTTTAAAGTAAGCTCTCTACTCCGGATGGCAACTGCAAGTGTGGTCACAGTGGCTCAGTAGATTGAGCACTTGCCTTTGGTTCAGGTCATGATCCCAGGGTCCTGGGATCTAGTCTGGCATCCTGCTCCTTGCTCAGCAGGGAGCCTGCTTCTCCCTCTGCCTGCCGCTTCCCCTGCTTGTACTCTCTCTCTGTCTGACAAATAAACAAATAAAATCTCACAGGAAAAAGAGTTCCGTGAGCTACCGGCTGAGCCTGCCTGGTGCCCCGATAGGAACATTCTTCAACCCACTCATGACAACCACAGCCAACAGTTCAGGAATCCCTTTTGTTTCCCTCATTCTTTTCTCCATAGCAAGGTTCTATTATGAAGCCCATTTTACATCTAGGGAGACTGAGGCCTGGAGAGATACATAGCTTGGTTATTGTTGGTCTCTTCAGCCAATAATATTTTCCTGTTTATCCCCAGAGAGACTGGATGGGGTGTCAGGGTGGGGATTCCAGATCAGATTAGCAGCTTCTGTCTCCTGACCTCACTTCCTGGCTCTATGGTCTGGACTGGTGCTCTCCCAGGCCGTGAGAGGTACACTCATGCGACCCAATTGATTTAAGAACACACACACACAGATTTTGTCAAGGGAAGGGCCTGACTGCTGAGGTTCAAGCTGCAGGTCTGCCATGTGCTCCTGTGTGACTCAGAGCAAAGAACGTCCCCTCTCTGGGCCTCAGTATTTTTTTTTTTTTTTTTTTTTTTTGTAAAATGAAATTGATTCCTACCTAGTATATACCTCATAGCACGGGTGTAAGCATTAAATAAGTTTATACAGAAGTTCTTGAAGCATGACCTGGGGACTGGTTCCCGAGACCTTCTCAGGGGGTCCGCTAGGTCAGATTTTCATATGGAGATATTTTCTGTCTTTTTTCACTGCATTCTCACACTAGCGTCTGGTGGAGTTTTCTAGAAGGCGCATAGCATAGGGTATTACAACAGACTCAATGCAGGAGCAGCCTTGAGGATCCGGCTGTCTTCTAGAATACCAGACCTGATGGACATTAGCAAAAGTGTAAAATAATGGCCCCTTCCCATTAAATCGTTGTGGATTGGAAAAGACTTTTTTTGAAAATATATTTTTCATAAAATGTGATTAATGTTAACTGGTAATAGGTTTATGATTTCTGTTTAAAAATAAATGTCATCTTCAAAAAGAATTCTCTGTCTTAACATCTGATAAGGCTTATCAATCAAAAATAAAAGCTCTTTGGTCTTCCCTAAGAATGTCGAGAAGCCCTGAGACCAAAAATCTGTACCACTCACAGAGTCACTGATAGACTCCCATGCACACCACTAAGGGCCTCTGCTTCCCATCTGTGAAATGGGTGAGTGGCCCTGGAGTATCTGCACCCTTTGGCGGCTCTGAGGACACGTGTGGGAAGAAACAGGACAGCTTCTGGGCCAGGCTGTGTGTTTCAGGCGGGGGCCCTCCAACTGGGAACTGAACATTTCATGAAAGGCTCTTGGCAAAGGTTTGGGAAAACCAAGAGGGCTGGTGCAGCACCCAGGGTAGGCAGAGCAGTGAGCAGTTAGCACCTGGGGCCTAAAGAAGGAGGGGGAGAAAAGATGGTGGGGGATCCCAAGACTGCGGTGGCTGAGACCCTCGTGGTCTCCTACCCAACACCTCTGCTAACCTGGCCTCCCCACCACTTAGTTGCATCTGTATGGCTCTCCATGGCCTCAACTCCACTTTAAAGACACTTCTCAAAGCAGCTGGGTAGAAGAGATGGGAAGGATAGTATGCCCCTTTGGGAGATAGTGAGCACCCTGTCCCCAGGGAAAATCAAGGAGAGGAACAAGCATTTTGGTGGGCACTGAGAGTGTAGTGTGTGTGTGTTTTTTTTGTTTTTTTTTGTTTTTTTTAAGATTTTGTTCATTTACTTGAGAAGAGAAAGAGCACGTACAAGCAGCGGGAGCAGCAGGCAGAGGGAGAAGCAGGTTTCCTGATGAGCAAGGAGCCCGATTTGGGACTTGATCCCAGGACCCCGAGATCATGGCCCGAGCTGAAGGCAGTTTCCCAACTGACTGAGCCACCCAGGCATCCCAAGTGTGTGTGTTCTAATGACTTCTACTTAAACATTCTTATTCTTCCCAGGTGGGAGGTGGAAAAGTGGAGAGCATAGGTTTAATCTTAAAAAAAAAAAAAAAAAAAAAAAGATTTTAGGGAGTGTCTGGGTGGCTCAGTTGGTTAAGCAACTGCTTTAGGCTCAGGTCATGATCTCAGGGTCCTGGGATCCAGCCCCGCTTCAGGCTCTCTGTTCGGCAGGGAGCCTGCTTCCCCCTCTCCCACTCCCCCTGCTGGTGTTCCCTCTCTCACTGTGTCTTCTATCAAATAAATAAAATCTTAAAGAAAATAATAAAAAATTTTAAAGAATTAGAAAAATAAAAAGATTTCATTTACGTATTTGAAAGAGAGAGAGAGAGCATGAGCACAGGGAGGGTCAAAGGGAGAGGGAGAAGCAGGCTCCCCGCTGAGCAGAGAGCCCGATGCGGGGCTGGATCCCAGGACCCTGGGATCATGACCTGAGCCCAAGGCAGACCCTTAACCAACTGAGTGCCTCCAGGCGCCCAAAGAGCGTAGTTTTAAGGAGGTGACTCAGTGGGCTTAAGTTCTAATTCTGGCTCCACTTGTGTAGCTTGGGCAGCTTCTTTCCTCCCTGTGTCTCACTATCCTCATCTGTAAAATGGGGATAATCTAACAGTCCTTACCAAATAAATGAACCACATGAACCCTCCTTGCTACATTGATATGAATCTCAAAACTAGAATACTAGTGAAAGAAATAAGTACTAGAAGAACGAAAGCAGAATGAACCCATTTTTAGAAGGTCCACACACACAAGCAAAAGACACAACCTATTACTTAGGGACGTGATCCCGGGCCCTATGAGAATAGCAAGTAATACATCAAGAGAACGATGAATGTGACGTTCTGGGAGGTATCCCAGTCTCTCCAAAGACTCTGGAGGAAGAGGACACCGTTGGCCCGGGGGTGGGGGGCAGTAGAACGAGTCTCCCCGCCGACGGGAGACGGCGAGAATAGTAATAGTTACTATTACTACAACAAGGCAGCTGCATTTTGTGTAATCTCTCGTTTGTACGATCTAGTTTACAATAACAATTAGGAAGTGGGGAAGGGAAGTATTATGGGTCGATTTGCATTCCTCCCCCAATAAGATACATTTGGACTATAATCCCCAGTACCTGGGGAAGTGACCTGATTTGGAGGCAAAGTCTTCACAGAGGTAATCAAGTTAAAATACCGTCATGCCACGGGTCTTAAACCAGTAGCACTGGTGTCCGTAGGAAGCAGGGAGAGGGGAACACAGACGTGCACACAGGGAGATTGCCCTGTGAACAGAGGCAGAGATCAGGGTGACATGTATGCAAAAGCGAGGGACAAGGAAGATGGCCAGCAGGCCACCAGAGGCTAGAGGAGAGCCTAGAAGATTCTGGCTCAGCCCCGGAAGGAGCCATCCCTACCGACACCTTGATCTCGGATTTCTGGGCTCCAGAACCGGGAGACAGGTTCTGTAAGTTAAGCCCCTAGATATGTGATGCTTTGTTAAAGCAGCTGTAGCAAAGTAATATAGGGGGAATGGGAAACAACTACTAGTTGTATAGGATTTTGGGGGGGGGGTGATCACAATATTCTAAAATTGACTGTAGTGATGGTCCCACAACTCTGCAACATGCCAGAAACCATTTTTCAAAGGGTAATATGGGGGCGCCTGGCTGGCTCAGATGGAAGAGTTTGTGACTCTTGATCTTGGGGTCGTGAGTTTGAGCCCCATGCTGGGTGTAGCAATTACTAAAAAATAAATAAAAATTTAAAAAAATAAGTACAAGGGCAAAAATGTATGATATGTGAAATATCTCAGTTACGCTCTTATCAAAAGCTAAACAGGAAAAAAAAAAACCGACAAGGCATTCCTTTTGGGGTGCTGTCAACACTCAATGAATTATTCCAACAAATATTTCATGAGCATCTATCAGCACTATATGCTGAGCTCTGTAATCCGGACAGAAATCCCAGACCTTCTGGGGCCAGCACGCATGCATGTGACGTGTGCATAGCACACGACAAGTGACTAACAAAGCTGAGCATTTGTCATTGTGTGGGCGGGTCCCGCCTTCTCTCCTGACATGTCAGAAAGGGGCTGCTATAAATCGTGGTGTTCCTCAGCCTCATTTCTCCAAAGGTGCTCATTCACTTATTCTTTCAACAAACATTAATGAATGAACAAGTACAATAAAAGGGAAAATAAACAACCTTGGACTACCAAGGGGCTGTAAACAATGTTAAATAAAACACTAGTGCCAGGATGGGGGGAAAAAAAGATGCAAACTATTTAAGAGACAATAGATTGAGATTTATCATAAATAAAGAGTTCCTACCAATCAATAACAAAAGGGAGATGACCCAATACTGATAACTCAACAGAAAAAAAAGGTCAATACACACAAAAGCAAGTCATAAAGAAATGTTCATGACAAACACATGGGGAAGATGCAAAACTAGAACAGTCATCTGAGAAACTGAAATTAAAAAGCCAACAAGTCATCCTTCTTTGCCTGTGGGTGGACTTCAAAACAAAACAAAACACGGATAATCTCCAGATTTAGGGAGATTTCAGGAAATGGGTTCTTTTTTTTTTTTTGAGGCAACTCGGTTGCAAGGGAAGATTTATTTTTCATCGTATGGCTTTCAGAATTCTTTTAATTGGACCATGGATGCATTTCATGAGAGTATATAAGTAAACATCATCCAATTCTTCCATCCTAAAAAAGGTATGGATACCTACCATGTGCCAGGGGCTGGGGAAACATGGCGAACCAGACAGACCAGGTCTTTATGGGATTGGGGGAGGCAAACCAAAGGGGGCCATGTTGAGGTGACTGGATGGAAAAGTCCAGACAGGAGGTGACAGTGGCAAGGCCAGGAGGCAGCAGAGTGGGGAGAAGTGGTCAAGTTCTAAAAGGCAGAGCTGCTGGGATTGCCTGAGGACCGGAGGTAAGAGAGGAGGAGACGAGAGGAGGCGGTGGTTTGGGCTGGAGTTGCTGGAAAGTGCAGACGCCCTGAAGGAGATGTGTCCCCTGGCCCAGGGGTGCTAAGGGGGTGCTATGCCCTAGGAATGTGCTCCTCAAGGGGACAAGGTCATAGGTGGTTATGAGAGAGGGAATGTAATAATTTAACGCACATTAACGGTGATGGGCGGTCGTTTGGGACCTGGGCAGCCCAGTCTGGCCCCAGAGTTGTCCTACTTTTGTTCCATCTGTCCACAGACATTTATGGAGTGCCTAGTGTGTACCAGATGCTCTAAGGCCCCAGCAGGGAAGAGACAGGCAGGGAGTCCTGTCACTTGAGTGCCTGTCCCAGTGGGGGTGTCGGACAATAGAGAACACAAGAAAAAAATGTCAGATGGAGCTAAGTGCTAGAGAAAACAAAGAAAGCAGGCATGCGTGCGTGTGTGTGTGTGTGTGCGCGTGCGCACAAGCACACACAAGTTTAGGTCGGCTGGTCAAGTACTGACAATTACTAGGAAGAATAAATTGGGGATGAAAGTAAAGCCCCACCCACCAACTCCATAAATGCCCCCCATCGAAGTGTCCCTGGCTGGAGATCTGGATGTCTCCTGTGTGTCTGCTTCTGCCTCAACCCCTTTGCTGCCCAGGTGGCCTCCCATCTCCTGGCCCCTTGTATTGGCCGCTTCAGGCCACCCAAAGTGTCAGGGAAGAACTCAAAGAAGATGGCAGGGGCCAACCTGTCACCTGTCACCTATCCACAGGTGCAGAAAGACAACAAGCCTCGATGGAACGACACAAGATGCATTGCTGGGTGGGTCCTCTGCCCCCAGGGGACACTAGGCAAGACCACGGGGGCCCCCACTACTTCCGGTAGCAAGCAGCAAACACGCCAGTGCGCCCCTTGGGTTGGGAGCAGCCCATGGTGGTCACCCTGACCCACTTGCCTAGAGGACCAGCCACAGAGATGGCGCAGGGTCCGGGATGGTCAGGCACAGCCAGCAAGCATGTGTGGGGATGCTCAGGGCGCCTGGCCGACTGCCTCTCCCAACCAGAGGGCACCCCTTCCAGAGAGAGAGGAACTTTCTCTCCGTGACCCTGCAGATTCCCCCCCGGAGGGAGGGCAAGAGCCTGAGCACTAGCTGGGGAGACAGCAGGGTGAGGGAGAAGGTATCGTGGAGAAGAGGGCCAGGGGGTGTGTAGTGGCCCCCCGCCCCAGAGATCTGACTGTATCCTAACCCTGGAACCGGTGAAAGCGATCTTACTGGACTTTACTGACAAAAGGGTCTCTGAAGATGTAGTCAAATGAAGGATCTCAAGGTGAGATCATCCTGGGTCATCCGGGTGGGCCCTAACCCCAGCGACAAGTGTCCTCACAAGGGGCAGAGGTACAGGCTGGAGAGCTGCCACCTCCAGCCACAGCGAGCTTGCAGCCGCAAGGGATCTAGACCATCCCAGGGCCTTCGGAGGGGTGCGCACGACCCCGCCAGCACCTCGATTTGGGGCTCCCGGCTGCAGAAACGTGGGAGAAGCCATTCCTGTTGCTGGTCACTGGCAAGGGCAGCCATGGAAAGAACCAAGGGCTTCTGGGTCCGAGAGCTGGCCTTCAAATCTTGACCGCCCCTCCCTCGCCGGTGAGTCCAGATAAACCACTTGGCCCTTCTATGCCTCAGTTTCCTCCTCTGGAAAATGGGGCTAATGATAACGACTGCGTCTTTGTGTAAAAATTGAGTTGCAATGATAAAAGATGATTAAAACCAGGCCTGCTGCCTTGTAAGTGTCCCCCCATCTTAGCTTTTATGATTTGCCTTGCCAGCAGTTACATCAACACCGGCCAGGGGGCCTGTGAGCCTGTATCTCTCCAATCCCCTGCGCTCCTGCAACTCCAACCCAGTCTCTCCCTTTTCAAACCGCGTCTCTGGCTCTCCAGCACCCTGGGGACACTCTTGGGGCTCACTAACCTGCCCTCCGAGGCCCTGTGTTGCCTGGCCCCCACCGCTGCGGCGGAATGACTAAACGGATCCGTGGGTGGATGGAGTAACGGGCAGTAGCTCGTCCCCCTGCTTTTTCGGGTCGCTTCCAACTGCATTTCTCAGAACCTGCCTCCTCCCCAGTCCCCGTGGGTCCCTCTAACCCTCGTTTCCTGACTGCCCCCTCCCTGAAGCCGCTACCAACCCAGGGGCCCTCGCGGCCCGGCTCGGCCAGGGCTGGGCAGGCAGCGCTCTGCTGACCCCTGGTGGCCGCGTGCAGCAAGGCCGCATTCTCCGCCGCGGGGCTCGTGAGCGCCTAGTCTGTGCGGGGGGGTGCCGGCCTCGCTTGGGGAGCTGGCTCTGACCGCTGGGTTTCGCGGGGTGGTGGGGTGGGAGTGGGGGCGGGACAGAGGGAGACCGGATGCCCGGCTGTGTCAGACCTCTTCTCTGCCCTTCCACGGTCCCGCTCCCGGCTACAGCCTGGGTCTTACCGCTTTCTCCTTTTGCCTCAGGCTTCAGTACGGCTCAGCACGGTTACGGATTGTTTTTATCTAAAATTGTGAGCACCAAGGTTTTTTTTTTTTTTTTTTTAGGAGCCCCTTAAGTTTTGCACCTGAAGCCAGTGCCTACTCACTCACCTCACCTTGGTCCCAGAGGGAAGTCTTCCTGCCCACCCTAAATGGCATTCCTGCTCCCCCAAATCCACATCCTTAACTCCTTATCCCTGCTTGATTGACAATACGGCACACATTCTTTTGCTTGTTTGCTGTGTTTCTTTTGCTAGACGTCAGTCAGTTCCCAGTTTTGTCCCCAAACTTGGCACAGAGTAAATGCTCAGGAAATACATGTTAAGTGGCAAACCGAGATGGTGCTCTTAGAGGAGACAATGTGTCTTTCCTTGAAAGCAAATGGAAAGCAAATGGGTCCATGTTGGTTGGGGAGGGCTGTGCTGAGGAAAGAGGTGGGCTGAAATAGAGGACAGTGTTCCAGGAGGGGACAGCCCTGCAGAAGGCCTGAGGTGGGGGGGCCCTGAGGAGTAGAAAGGCTGGGAGTGCATGGGGGGGAGGCTCCCTGGGGGGGAGGCTCCCCGGGAGGGTGGGCAAACTGAAATGTTGGGCTTTCCTCTAAGAGATTTGGGGAGCCCTGGAAGGTGTAAAGGCGGGGGGGGGAGGCAGGGCCAGATCTGTTTTGAAAAGGTCCCTCTGGGCGGCGGGGGGGGGGGGGGGGGGGGGGGGGGGGGGGCTGAAGGCCAGGGACAAGGCTGGGACAGACATCTAGGCGAGGTTCAAACAGGATGGTGACAGGGAACGTGGCGGAGAATGGCCAGACTTGAGAGCTATGTGGAAGGTAAAGCAGACCTTGGAGTTGGTCTGGGTTGATGTGAAAGGGAGAGTGACAGGCGGAGGGTTCCAGGGTTTCTGGCTTGTAGGGGACAGCAGGGGACAGATGGTCAGGATTTTGGCTGTGGGAGGGCCACAGGCAGGTGGAGCAGCATGGGCTTCGGAGCAGAGGTCTGGGCTGCAGACGCACACTGAAGAGGTCGGCTTACAGATGGGGAAGCAAATCAAGGGTGAGGCTGAGACCACTGTGATCTACAAACCGAGGACCTGCAAGTTCAAGGCAGCTTGGGAGGACATGGTGGTGGGGGGTGGGGGGGGAGTCACAGAGCCTGCCCCCAGAAGCGCTCCACTTGGAGGGATGGAGGCCGAGATCTGCAAGTATACTTCCACACACAACCTAAACACGGAGAGTTAGAGAAAAAAAAGATAGGTTTACGCCAGCACACATACTTAGTACCAGCTGTACACTGTAGAGAATTCTACACTGTAGAAGCATTTATGGGGAGTCACATGAATACTCAGGGCAAGCAAATGATAGATGTTGGGCGAATCATTGTGGGATGTTAGAAGAATTTCTAGACAAAGGCTAGCTTGGAGGAGTGGAGAGGGTCTGACGGATAGAGCTCGCATTTGGGGGCATGAGGACAGAAGGAATTCCAGGCGGGGGTGGGAGGAACAGCCCAAGGAAAGGCCTGGATGTAGCAAGCAACCACGTGCATTCAGAGAACGTGAGTGACTGTGACTGACGCCGGGGATCTGCCGGGAGGAGCGTGGGAGACCGGTTGGATCCAGAGCGAAGGGTCCCAGCATGGCTGTCAGAGTGCCTGCTTCCCTGTGGGCATCTCTTTGAGGGACTCCCCCCTCCAACCAGAAGCCTATGCGAGCAGGTGGCCTCCCCGGTGCCCTGCTGATTGGCAGCAGCTGCCTGGCGGGAGGGGTGCTGGGCCCGAGCTCCATGGCGTCCTGATCAAGCCACGACTGCCGCGGGCACAGGAAGGGGGAGGGGTCTTGTACGTGGACTACTGCCCACTTCTGCCATAGCTAATGCAGAGCCAGGTCTTCCTTCTGGAATAACTTTGGGGTATGGAGCAGTTGGATGGGAAGGGGCAAGACTGAGGGCAGAGGGGCTGTGGGGCTGCCCATCAGTGGAACTGGGGCTTGGGCCAGAAGGAGGTACTAGGGACAGGAAGGTCATGGACCCGAGGAGCCAGCGGTCCCTGGAGGCGCTGTCCTGAATGAAGGTGGTTAAGAGAAGTTAACCTTCCACAGCCCCCCAGGAAGTAAACCCCTGGCACCACCCCTGTGGCCTCAGACACCAGTTTGGCATGGGGTTGGACAGCAGGGCAGGAGCTGCTGACTTTGGTGTCGCCTGCTGGGTGCCTGTGGCCACAGGGGTCTGTGCATTGGGCTTTGGCTAAAAGAACCTGAGCAGCAACTCACCCCCCCCAATACCTTCTCCTGGGGGTGCTTGGGGAGTCTGGTGCCCTGTGGCCAGAGAACAGACTCCTCCCGCCTGCTGGGCTTCTGAGGAGGAGCTAGGGGACCCGTGGGGCCTGAGGCTGTGCCCGTTGCGGGAAGGACGCTCAGGGCCCTGGGGGGGGGGGGGCACCTTCATCTCTCTCAGGTTTGGTTTTTTACAAGATTGATTTATTAACTATGATACATATCACATAAGGCCTTTTCAGTTTTTTACACCATTCCCATTGAGACGAGTACAATACTTTGTAGCAAATACATGATTTTAAAAAACAAAACCAAACAAAACCACCTCAGTCAGAGATGCCTCAGCCTTGACAGCTGACCATGCACTAATCAGTTTGGAGCCTCAAAAAATTCACGACGTGTTTAAAAAAAAAAAAAAAGTCTGGAAATGAAGCAAACATTCCTAACACCAACTAGAAGATGTCCTGGTTAAAGCCCCTAAAATACAAAGAAATAATTGTTATACTTTCTTTACATACAGTTCTCCACTTTTGCTGCAAAACAAATTTAGGCACACGGCCAGACTACTAACACATTTCAATACCATTAATACGCTTTTTTCTCAGGAAACTCAAAATATTTGTTAATTCAACATATATAAAGATCATTTAACATGTGAAAATACAAGTACCAGAAAAATAAGCTGGCAGCAGCACTATTCCAAATTTTCAAACAATTTTTATTCTCATACATTGTTTTTTTTTATGTACACAGGGGACAGGATATTTTTATGGAAACAATAACTTAGGCCCTGTCTCTACATGAAAATGTAACCTCACTGTGGTGGGCCCAGACCTGGCTCCCCGGGAGGGCAGGATCCCTCCTGGCCACAAGTCAGAACCTGCGGAGGGGAGAAGGGCCTTTGCCCTCACAACGCCCGCCTTGGCCAGCAGTCCCAAAGCGACTCCGTCCTTCCTTCCACCTAGGCGCAAACGAGTGGCTTGAACCTGCCAAGCAACAGGAGAGCGACTCCTCCACCGTCTGCGGAGTCAGGGGGCCTCGGAGCGAGTGCAGTGCCAGCTGTCCCTGTCCCCGGGGCACACTGTGCCCACTGCAAAGGACTGTGGAGACCAGCCCCTAGAAAGTCGCCCAAGTCCCTGGGGCTTCCTTCTCTTGGAGACACAGCAGCAGGGCAGAGCCCCCAGTGGCAGCGAGACGGTATCCACTCCTTTCTCAGAAACCTCAAAGCAGCGTAGCTGTCCTTGTGGGAGTGGGAAGGGGGCACAGAGGGACAGGGTTTTTACCAATGCAGCGTGGTTTTCAAGTTTCAGGGCTGGGGATGGACCGCCCTCCAGGCCTTCCTCCCCACCCCGAGACCAGGGGACCAGGGCCCCAGGCGCAAGGCCAGGGGAAGGCACACGCTCTGGGCCCCTCGTGGACAGCACGCTGCTCCTATGATGTCACCCTCTGTCCACCTGGCAAAGACCAACAAATTCTGCCAGAAGAATCACAGCCGGCAGCACGTTCCCACCTTGCAGCAGAAGACCAAGGTGGCAGCTCGGTGGAGAACACAGGAAACAGTACCAAGTGTTTCCCAGCACTCCAGAATGTCAAGTGATGGCAAGAACAACTCGACGGAGAGCAGGAATAAATGTGCCGTGTGTGATCCCCAGTAGGCAACACAGCCAAGAATTCAGAGCTGATTCGCAAGCCCATGCCGCTCGATCTTGGACCCCTTCCACGGCGGAAGTGCCCGGGTCAGAGCCGGCATCAGCCCTCTGCTCCCAACCAAGGGCTGTTCATTTCCACCAAATACGGCCAATCCTATCTGTGGATGTCAAACACTGGCCGGGGAGAGAGCTCCCGTGGAAACCTATTACCTCTGCCGACCTGCTCTCCCACTCTGGCCAAGGCTGATTCCTGCCTGCCCTTCCCTCAATTCCAGAGCTGCGGGGGCCACTAGCTCAGTGAGAATCGTGGGGGAGCGCACTCTTTAGAGCTTCGCATGCTGGATGGCCTTGAGGAGTGGGAACGTCCCATTTAGGGCAGCCTGTCCCAGCACAGACCCAGGGACCAGGCGCCCCCTTCGGTCCGGGTGCTAACCCCTCGCTGGGGACTGAAGGCCAGGGCCTACAATGACCACGAATGGCAGCGCCAACCCAGAATGACAGAGAAACATCCCCCAGTTCAAGTCAGTCTGGAGCAGAAAACTAGAAGCTAGACTTGACAGAGGAAATGGAAACAAGAGGAACCCCTGGTGCTTCCTGTCTTCAGCAGCTCTTTGGGGCATGAACCAGCAGCTCCCCCCGGGCACTCTTAAGCCTCTGGCAGGATGCCGAACCCAGCCAGGGGAATGGGTCCTGCGGCTCCCAAGCTGGCTGGCATGGGGTAAAGCTGGCCCAGAGGCTATCCCGGGGAAGCCGGGCTCCCACTACTTCGTGAGGGCAATGGCCTGCAGCCGGTGTCCCGCCATCACCCACACACTCGGGAGTCACCACCTGCCCATCTGCAGTCTAAAGGGTGTGGGGAACTGGGGGGCTTGTCCAGTTGCTGGGGCACAGCCCAGGCATGCAGGCAATGGAGTGGGGGGTGGCCCCACGGAGACGGCGGGTGGGCAGGGGACTGGCTACTTCTATTTCGGTTCACACAAGGGGTGGTGGTCCCGGAGCACCCCCACCCGGTACCCTGAGAGGCTGCCTCGGGGCGGGTAGATGAGCATGATCTAGAGGAAGGAGGCAATCCATTCAGCAGAGTGATTTCCTCACCGGTCTGGGGCTCAGAGCAGAGGGGGCTGGACCACCAGGACCGTGGGGCCAAGGGCAGTCACAAATGACCCATCACCTTCCTGCCGACCTCGACCGAGCGCATTGGGGCGCTGAGCCACGGAGACCCCCCACCCAGCACTCCCATCACCATTCAGGTACCTTAGGTTTGTGTTTTGACTAGTGTTCTTAAAAAGAGGCGGTAGAAGTTGCAGGGACAGTTTCCCAAGCACCTTGCTCTGGCTTACAGGAGCCGCGAGCAGTAAGGTATCCAGCTTATTCGGAGAAGTCAGCGAGCGCAGGGCCTCCCTTCCCTCCCATGGCCGAGCGGGAGAGTGGGACGAGAGGGGCTTCTGAGGCAGCTGTCACCCAGCCGAGGGGACCCAGGGCATCATCAAACCTGCCACAGGCGTTGCTTAAAGTGCGGAGAGACCTGGAGGCTGCATGGCCTATAGGACCCCGAAGCCCATGGTCAGGGCGCCTCCGTGGCAGGCTTTCCAGGGGCAGAGGCCACAGCCTGGCCACGAGGAGTGGGGGCAGCCAGCAGCTGTAGCAGCCTTAGCACGATCGCTGCGTCTGGGGAAAGAAGGTGGGGCACGCAAAGAGTTCCCCAGCGGTCAGTGGGAGGGCCTGGAAGCTGAGGGGAAGGGCTAGGGAAGGCTGCGTGACAGGCAGGCCCAGCACCCTCCTCGTGACTCTGATAGCTTCTGTGACTTTTGCTCCTCCAGGCCCTCCTGGTCCTGGGAACACAAAGGATGTCCCTGCATAGGCACAGGTGACCACTCTTCACACATCGCCCACCTCCCACCAATTCCCCTGGGCTGGGGATGTCCTGCGGCCCGGGATGATGACTCCATTCCAACACCAAACACACGAAACTGAACCCCAGGTGCACCGAGTGCCCCAAGGTGTGCCCTCTCCAACAGGCATACACCCCCCCACGTGCCCACCCCCACACAGAGTAGTGTTTCCATAGCACTGTAGTGTGTTCCAAGGCAAACCAGGATTCAGGCTGGTCTGTGGGTCTCCCAAGCGCTTCCCACCAAGGGCTTTAACTGTCTTCTTGGGGAAAGGGGACCTGGTGACAGGGCGAAAGTGGGACCCCCACAGCTCCTCTGGCCACCACCCTCCGGCATCCTTGTTTCGCTGTGACCATTTGAGTGCCTCTCCGAGACGTGGGGGGAGGGTCAATCTTGAGGTCTGTAGTGTTTTCCTCTTTCTTTTGTAAGTTATTGTAGGGGTTTTTCCACATTTCTTCCAGTGTTTTTTTTAAAGGGAATGTATCCCAAAACCTGTGATGAGGGACGGCCATGTGGGAAGTGGAGGGGAAGCCACACACTTGTGGTCCAGGCGCAGAGCTGCCCTCCCTGTCCTGACCTGGCGGGCCAGCACTCGCAGCACTGTACCTTGGGCTGACAAAGCTGTGGCCTGTGTGTTCCCGAGGCTGTTGGACAGAGGCTCCCCTAACAGGGGCAGGGGTGCAGACATGAAGGTAGAAACAGACAGATGAAATGGACGGGAATTGTTCTCTGCGGGGGCTGCCGGCCCTGCCCCGGGGCGGCCCAAATCTCGGAGCCTCCTCCTGTTGGCGGAGGCCGGGGCTCTGTCCAAGCAGTGGGTGGGTGCCCCAGGGCTGGTACGTGGGGACAGGTGGAGGGGGTGGTCTGGGGAGCAGTGAGCGTGTGGAGGGCCACGGGGGCTACTGCCTGGCCAGTTCAGTCCTCAAAAGGGTCCAAGTCAAAGGACAGGGGCGCCCCCTGGCTGCTGCCTGTGAACAGCTCCAGGTCTGCAGCGCTGGGCTCAGGGGGCCTGACAGCCCTGCCCTCGGGAGACTGGGGCTGGTGCTCCTGCTGACTTCTTCAGAAGGTAAGGGGAAGAGGGGACACTCTCCCCACCCCAGTGGACCTGGTTTTGTTCAAGGCCAAATGCCACCCCGTGGAAGAGAGAAGGTGTCCTTTTGCTCCAGGCCTTGGTGGCTCACAGCGTGTGTTCGGCTTGAAGCTGGGAAGGGAGCAGGGCCTGCATGGGGGACTGGGGGGTGGGTGGAGGGGACTGGGGGGGTGATGGCTGACTTGTGACAGGTGTGGAGGTGAGGAAGGGGACAGTGGAAGCCACGGCAGAGGGGGAGCTGGGCGTGGCACCAGGAGGCTCACTGATGGGCCGATTGTGGAAGAAGAAGGGGCACTGCTGGATGAAGAGCTCGATGATTGTCTGGTAGGTCCGCGTGGCCGTGAGGGCGTCCATGGTGCTGAAGTCGGGTCTCATCAAGGTGGGCCAGAAGCAGATGGAGAGGTTCTCACTGGTCATGAGATTCACCTTGTTGTTGTGGCTGACTCTGTGGGAGACACCAGACTCATGGTCAGAGGTCAGCAGTTCAGAGGGCCGCTGCCCTGTCCCCTGTGTGCTCCTGGTCACCCTTACCCCGACTGCTCCCCCTGCCTGCCCAGCCACAACCTGAAAACAGAAAAGGCCCAAGCACAGGTCTCTGTGGCCTGGCCTGGACGTTGAGGTCTGAGACCTTCTGTGGCCGGTCATCTGCTCCCGTGTCACCACCAGGCCATCCCCTAAGGAGTGGCTCTTGAGGTCTTGGCTCATGTGATGCCCTCATCCACAAATGACTCTCATCCAGACACCAAAATGCGTCATGCCGCTCTGGCTGATGAGAGAGGGAGTGTGTACATCTGGAGCTCGAACTCCGTACAATACCACTCTGCCAAGAGAGGAACAGGTTTGCCTGGAAAACCCACCTTTTCTGTCTGTGAAGGAATGTGGGACACAGTCCATGGACAGGCTGCCTGCCCGCAGGTCCTGCACTTACTCGCCAGGCTTGAGGTTCTTCCCAGCGTTGCCATCATGCCCAGGGTTGTGTCACATACATAGAGGACTTGGGGCACACTCAGGGCTGCGTGGGACCCTCGGACAGGACCAGGACGGAAATGGGAGGTGGCGGCAAGAGACCAGGGTACTCCCTGGGGAGCCAGACATGCCCCCGAGGAGGAGGTGTGGCAGTCCCTGGCGGGCCAGGCTGAAAACACGGCCCGGCCCCACCTCATTCTGTGGCTAGGGGGCCCCCCTTGGCAATTTCTGGAGGAAGACCAAAGAGCAAGCTCCGGGACATACTTGTTTAGGTGAGAGATGACATATTTGAAGACTTCGTGGTTTTCCTTTGGAAATTTCTTGAGTACCTCCTTAAGGGCATGTAACTTCTGTTCCCGGTCATTGATTTCTGAGGAAAGAGAAAACCAAAGACTTTTGTGGCCATGGCTGGTGGGTGTTATGGGCTCAAGACAGTAAGATACTGCTCCTGGGCAGGTGGTGAGGCTAACGGGCTGCAGGCCGCCTCGGGGTACACACTGACCAGGGGTTTCAGACAAGGTCAATCCCAGTCTTTCCCCCGAAAGCCTCTGCCCAAGGCAGGCACACCTGGCAATGGGCACTGACCCAGCAGCCAGGCCTACCTCTGGGTCCCAGGCTCTTGCTGAAGGGGAGCACTGTGTGCCTGGGGCTTCCTGGCCCCCACTACAAGAGACTCAAGGACCACACAGAACCCGCCATAAAGAACACCATTCTTTGCTCATCCGGTTGCCCCTGGAGACAGGCATCCCAATGCAGAAAGCCTGTGTGCTTCCTGACCAGACGGGTGAGCGCCGACACCCACCCACACCAACAGACTGTCTAGGGAGGGAGTCTGTCACAAGACCAGGGCTCTGTCCTTTTCCTAGAGACACAAGGACCCTCTACACATCTCCCTATTGGAGGAGCTGATGCAAACAGTGGGGGAATTCTCATGCAGTTCATCAAAGGGTCTACATACCCCCTTCCCCCACTACCGCCCACTCTCTGCCCATCACGGAATCCTAATGTAGTGGGAACATGAAAACAGGCTAACTCAAGTTGGTGCTCATCCACACCAGGCCGGGTCGTCGGTGCCCACTGAGGGGGTAAGGAAGGTGAGGCCCAGAGAGACTGCAGGGCTTGGGAACCAGACCCCACTGACAGGCTGCGGAGCCTCGGTGGGGCCGGTCATGCCTGCTCCCTGGGGTCCTGCCTGGCCCTTCTCGAACATGCCTGGCTTGCCTGGGCTGGGAGGGCCAGCCCAGATTTCTCTGAGCATGAAAGACCTCCCTATACCGACTTCTCAGAACTGAAGGTGACACCTAGGACCCAGAGAAACCACAGTTGAGCCCAGGAAAAGACAACAGCTATCCCACCCTGACGGGGGTAGGGGTGGGGGAGTGGGCGGGTTGCTAAAAAAATATGATAGTTCCTGACTGGTCTGGGGTACAGACTCTATTGTGATGGATGTAAGCTCTGGAGCCTGTCCTCAAACATGCTGTGTGCAACTCTGCCTCCAACTTCTGGAGGTTCATGGACTCCCCCAAACTCATCATGTTCCTTAGGAAACCTATGGCCTCCAAGCTAAGAACCTCTGCAGTACGCGATGTGGGCCCAGGGTCAGAGTCTGGGGAAGCGCGGGAGGAGCCTGGCTAGAGCCAGGCCAGGAGTAGACAGGTGGAGGATGCACGGCTGGAGGGGATGGCGAAGTGCAAGGTGGAGAGGCTGCACAGCGGGTCAAAGCCCAAACCCTAGCCAGGCAGTCCTTGGTTCAAATCCTGTCTCTGACGCGGACCAGTGTGTGATTGTGGCTGTGTGACATTCTGCATGTGCACTCCTTGTCTGTACAAGCGGCTGATGACGGTGTGGCCACATGCTGAGAGCCAGAGCTCACACACAGACACACACTCAGCACCTAGAGGCAGTCTAAGGGGCAGGATGCGAGGGAAAGGGAGGCCGCAAAGATGGGCAGGGCTGGAGTGACCCCGAGTTTTGGCTGACAGGCTCACGGGCCTGGAACTGGTGAATCTTTCAACTCAAGAGTGGGACTTGATAAAAATCGTGTTTTGCTAACAGCTACAGCTGTCTGGTAGAAAATGACCAAAAAGCCACAGGAACTAATTATGGGGGGCCATTATCACCTGCAGTGCTCTGCACCCAAACTTTATTTTAAGGGTTCAACCTCGAGAGTTTACTTTCTCACTGGCTGTGAATTTCAAAACTCTTTCCTGTTAAACTTCAGTACAAAATTTACTTACAGTAAGTTCACTGCCCTCATCAGGAGGAGTGACTATCCTGACACCCGAGAAGCATGTGTGGGGCTCAGAACCTCCTTCAACAGAACCATCACACCCCCTTCCAGCTGCGAGTTCGGCCCAGGTCTCGATGGGCCGAGGCTGTGTGTTTTCGTTACGCAGTTGACCCCTGGGGCACCTGCGTCCAAGAGTGGGCCTCACTCGTCCTCCTGGCTAGAGGCCGGAAGCAGGGCTGGCAGTGACAGGGTCCTGGGCCCCACCGAGCCACAGGGATGTTTGCTGCTGCTGTCTTCCCTGGGCGGAGGAGGAAGCAGAGGAGGGAGTGTCGGGCCTGTTGTGACAATAACTCACGTGCTGTCCCCGGGAATGCCAGCCTCCCTCCTTACGTAGCGTGGCAGCAAGGTGCCCAGCAAGGCCCTAGAGGGTCCCCCGCCTTGTGCTTCCCCCCTCCTTTTCTCCAGCTGGCTTCGAGAGGCAGGTGCTCACGAGTGAGGAGGACCCCTGAGTCTGGCAGGAGGAGGTGGCGGGAGGACGTCAAGAAGAACAGGAAGCCTCTCAGAGCAGAACCCAGCCCTGCCTCTGTCTCGTGAACCTCATGGCCCATCCTACTGACCTCACCTCCTCCCTCAAGCAAGGGAGCCTTCCCTCAGGTGCTTGGGACACCAGGTTCTTACCTCTGGACAGTGCCAGAGTGCTAAGGGACAACTTCAGAGTCGTTCCAGCCCTCACCACACTGGGCTCCCCCTATACGCTGGCTGAGAAAATGCCAAGAGGCCGAGCCGCCGACGGGAAGACTAGGGAGAGGCATGGCGGGCGGGCACAGGCCATCTCCCAGTCTAGCAGGCCTGCTTGGGGTCCCTGGCCTTCCACCATGCTGTGGGGCGCTCCAACTTCAGGGACCCTCTCCAAGGGAAGACGTGGGATGGCGAGGGCACCTCCAGAGGGCCAGGGCCTCCCTAGCTCACAACCTGTGCTTGTGAAATGAGGTCTCCACCGAGAGAGCAAGATAGGTTCTGGAGAGGCATTTCCAAGCCAGCAAAATCCGGACACAGACCAGGTGACTGAGAACACATCCAGAACTAGCAACACCCCCAGAACTCAGGAGGAAGCAGAGGCCACGGCTTAGAGGTAAGCTAGCCACTCCTCATGGCACACAGATCAACCAAGGCCCTGAGGAGTAAGAGCGCTGGTCCAAGGTCTCACAAGCTGCTGTCAGGGTTCGTGATCCCAGACACTGTTCTCACCCTGGCTGGGGCACTCTGCTGCCACCTTTAGTCCAGGATCTAGGCTGCGATGTGCTGCCACAAAACTCAGGGCCTGGAGGAAAATCTCAGATGGCCTTTGACCATCTTACACACCTGCATCAGCAGAAAAGGAAAAGCCTGCCTCAAGGCCCTCTCACTTTCTTGGGGGCGCACAAAGGCCCGTATAGCATGGAACCCCCCACCTCTCCCTCACATGTGAAACAAGTCTGAGGCCAAGATTTCACTCTGTTGGGCCTGGAATAGAAGATTCTGGGTGTCTTTCTGCAGGAGGCAGGACCTTGCCGTCACCTGTTCTGTGCCTCCTACCCCATTAGACCGAGGCGGCAGGGACCACACACTCATCCGTCCATGCCATCTGCCAGGTCCTACACAGGGTCTGGCAGGTGCCAGGCTGTGAGCGAGGAACACCCCGTGAACTGACGTGGTCATTTCGATAGACAAAAGGAAGCAGGATCTCAGAACTAGTTTATCATCTCTAGCTGTGAGCCGTGCCACCTCTCGATGGGATGGTGAGACGGTGAGCCAGTATCCTGGGGCACACCTCCCCCAACCTGGGGCACACCCCCCCCAACAAGCTATTGAAAGCTACCGCTCTTCTCCAGAGACTAAACTGCGCACAGAGCTTCAGAAGCGGTAATGGGGCTAATGAGGCCCTAGAGCCAAAGGTCCTCGGGCTCAGGATGTCTGGGACAGCATTAGCTCTAGGATGCCTTCTGGCATAGAAGACGGCGGAGAGGCCTCTGAGGGGCTGGCCAGACTGGAGAGAGTCCCCTCGGTGGTGTTGGGGTTGGCGGTGTCATGGGAGAAGGGGAAGACGTGGGGCAAGAATAAATGGTAAGAGATGCTGAAGGCCCGGGTGAGAAGGAACAGGGAATGCAAAGCCCTTTTCTCTGCCTCCTGAAATCCTAGTTCTCCCTGAAGCCACAGCCCAGATGCCACCTCTTCCATGAAGCCCTTGCCCCTAGTTCCCTCTCACTGCATTTTCTGCGCTTCTAGCTCAGTTGGCTTCCTGCTGTCTGGCAGGTGACTGAAGCCTGCACACTGGGAGAGCAGAAACGATGTTCATGCACAGAAGGTCAAGACCCAGCATGCCACTCCCTAAGCGGTATGGGTCGGGGGGCGGCTGCTGCTGTCACTCAGCTCCGAATCACCCACACGTCACCTTGAGTACGGTAGGAAGATCACTGGCGAACAATCCCAAGTATCTACTGGTGGGCATATTTTCGGCAATATTCAATATTGTGAAATTCTGGAGCTAACAAAACAATTTGATAGTGACCTTGATATTTGTTGTGATAGGATCTGAAACCATTTCCAAGCCCAGAACACACAGACACAACAGCTCTCAGGTATTAAGTGGGAAGAGCTGGTCAAGTTGATGTTGCCATGGAAACCCAGCCAGGCTGGGAATACCTACTTTTGGGCTTGAGAATCTCCGTTTCATAACGTCCCTTAATACTAATGCTGGTCCTGCCTGGTTGGTGTCTCTGGCTCAGTGAACCGCCCCCTCCAGGACACGCACAGCACCAGTGGTCTTGGAAGGTGCCCAGTCAGCGAGATCCTCCCCCTACCCCCCACCTTCCACCCAACCCAGGTTCAAGACAGTGCAGCCCCAGCTGAGGAGCTCCAGCTGACTAGCTTAGGGCACAGGAAACACACAATGGGAAGAGGAAGCAGAAATCTCCACCCTTTTCCAGGCTGCAGGAGCAGCAAGAAGCTCCCTTCCTCAGCAGTGGAAGCCAGGGACGGCGCTAGGAAGTGCAGCTGATTCCCTATCAGTAACACCTCCCTCCCCTGCCCCCCCAGGCCCCTCCAAAACCCAAAGGGATGCTATGTCAGCAGCTCCTGCAGAAACAATGGAACTGTCAGGAACCAGGACTCTATGAGCCTCTAGATGGCGCCAAGTCAAGACAAATGCTGACAGGAATCCTCCCGCTAGGGCGCCTGCACCTTTTCTTCCTAACTTCCGCCCAGGGAGCTCAGGTGGAAAGCAAGCTGGCTCCAGAGGGAGAGTGCCCATGCGTTTCACATCTGGGCCAGCCTGGAGCCTGCGGGAGGAGGGATCACTGGGAGGGCTCTGTCTCTGACCAGCAGGAGCAGAGCGGGAGCCCCACCCAACTGGTCTAGAGAAAGCCGGACTCCTGCTAGGAAAGAAGGCCAGACCATCAATGACCATGACTGTGCCAGAACTCTGCACTTCTGCTCCAGCCCTCACGGGCTCAGATGAGTTCCGGAGCCTCGAGAGATTCTGATCTGCCGAGACCATGGGATCAAGTACGGCCAAGGCAGTGCCCAGCTTGCAGGACCAGACGTCGCAGGAGTGCAGACCAGGGAAAGGTGGCGCGGTGTGTGTGTGGGGGTGCTGCAGTCCCGGCAGCAGCCAGGTTCCGATAGGGGCGCCTCTGCAGTTGGGGCTGGGCTGCTGTTAGCACCCCCATTTCCCAAAGTCACTAAAAAGCCCGTGATCCAAGACTTAAAATCCTGGTTTGTAACTTCCCCCAAACTGCTGCCCACACCATCAGCCTTGTGAGTAAATCATGCTGGCTTAAAACTCCCTCTTTTGAGGTGGGCAGTGATGAGACGAGACTAAGGTCCTGTGGTCTAAGGAACGCAGCTCCCTTCACCACCCACCCCCGCCCCCACCTGGTCACTGGCCAAGACCCTCCCTTCTGCAGCTGCACAGTAATGGCTCCTTCTGGGGGTCTTGGCCCACCAGGCTTGCAAAGCAGGGAAAAGGGAAAAAGTGCCACAAGGTGGGAAGCTGCAGCACAGCACCAAGTCCGGGAAAAACTGCCTGCTGGGAAGGCTCCGGATACTGAGGACAAACATCTCCCGAGAGCGGCAGGCCAGGGCGGAAATAGCTGTCAGGGCTGGCAGGATGGCACGCAAAGGTCGCCAGTAAGCCATAGGGGCTAACCTGCTGGAGCCCCCAGGGATCATCTGGTAGGGGCAACTCAAGCCATCCCTTTCCCTCCAGAGTCTGGTTTCCTCTGAGGGGAGAAGAAAGGCCTGTTACAGTCCTGCCTCTAGATCTCTCCTAATTGTCCACACATAGGAGGAGGGGCTGTGTGGGAGGAAGCTAAGGGTCAGGGAAGGCTGTGCTTGCCACGCCTCCACTGGGGACAGGCAAAGGAGCAGGGATGTGACTCAAGGCTGATACAAACCCAGGCTCTTAACTCATGAAGTTTTGGGGAAACCTGAAACTCTCTTGACAGAACCCTTAGAAAGCCCCTCTGGTGTCATCCTGAGTTCCCTGCCCTTCCGTCCTTCCGACCCCAGCTGGAGAGCCAGAGCGTCTGCTCCCAGAGCACAGGACGCAGTCTGATGCTGTTGCAGCCGCGCGGCCTCAGTGCACCCCACGGCCAGCCCGGGCTGCCGGTACTCACTGTGCGCCTCCACCAGATCGATCTGCATGCTGTACGGGACCAGAGGGTCCGGCAGCTCTGAGAAAAAGCTCTTCATGGCCCCAGCCACGGTATTCACCGTAAAGTCCTTCTCTGCCAAGTCCAGGTTGTGGTCTGAAAGGAAGTTGGGGAGAGTGAGGGCATTATAAGCTGGACAGAAGCCAAAGGAAAACCCAGTGCTTGGGGCAAGTCAGAGAAACCTCGAAGACCCTGGGATGCTGCCGAGGGCGGGCCTGGCCTGGGGCCAGGGCTAGGGATTATCACAGACCGAACAGGAGGTGCCATCCCTGGGCACTGCTAAAAAAAGGAAAACTGTGAGATCTGCAGATAAAGGCTGACACCCCATACCTCCGTCCGGATCATACTCTGTATAGAGTAACTGCACCCTGTCATTCCGTGCCACCCAACTCCCCTTGTCTGGCTGGGATGTGATGCTACATTTTCCTCACACCCTCCCCTCTGGAAAAAACAAAGGACTTCCCTGAAAGGTTGGCTCACTTTTCATGGCAGGTTACAGAACATTACCAACACTTTTGACCGCTGCCTCTATCCTTGGTTCCTTAAAGCGGCTGAGTAGACTCATCTTTCTCTCTCTGGCCCCTCTCAGCCTATGGCATTGCGGTCTTCACTTTTTTTTGAATACTTCACTGCATTCCTGGTTTACAAGAAATCACCTACTGTTAGACATGAGCTGTTTCCATTTTGAGGGGGTATGATCTGTTAACAGATTCTTGCATATACACAAGTACATACCCAACTGTGTGGCTACACCCTCATTTTGACCTCATGCTTCCGATCCTGCAAGATACACAGGTGTTTCCCTTCCCTAGTGCATGCCCACCCCCCACCGCCAGCTAACAGAGACTGGCCATGGCGCATCCAAGTGCTGTGGCTCCCCAGGAGCTCGGGGGCAGGATGCCTGTTCCTGGGTGCTGCCCTGTCCTGTAGGCCCCCACAGGCTGCCTGGCTTCAGAGTCTGGCTTGGTTTCCTCGGGCCCTGCCACATGCTGAGTTGGACCTTAGTTGGATCCTCAGCTTTCTTTCCTCTCTGGCTGGTGACATCTGAGAACTTCTATTGCTTTGGCTCGTTTGCTTCTGGCAGCAGTGGGCGCGACTTCTCATCCTGTAGTGTGCTCAGTTCTAGGACTTAAGAGTTTGGCTCTCTGGCTCTAGACCTCTGAGACCTAGCTTAGGAGACAGCAGTCCCTGCCAAGAGCCAGTCTAACTCAGGAGATTTCAGCTTGGGGAGACCGGGTCCCAGTGCTCAGCTGATCTTACATGTGCCCTTGTGCTGTTTCTCGTGCAGGGACTTTGCGAGGAGAGTCATGTGTATTCCTGGGGCCCCGGCAAAATAGGACCATGACTGCAACCCCACTTAGTATTAGATGTCTGGAATTCCCTTTGTCGGGCCCACTGCAAGGGATGCAAGGCCCCCAGAGGTGACCCAGGTGCAGCCTGGGGCGACCTGGAACAGTGTCAGTGGATGGTGACAGGGTGTGGGGGGGGCGGCTGACGTGGGTCTGGCAGGGACGCTGCCTCTGCTTGCTGACAGGGCCCGTTCCCCTGCCTCCACATGGCAGTGTGCGCACGGGGGCAAGGCTAGCCGGTGCCAAATGTTTTCTCTTTCTCAGTCACCAAGACTGGCTGAAACCATGTGCCTTGACCGACTCCAGTCTCCAAGGCTTGGCCAGGCTGTGGCCTTACCTTGGTCGAACTGTCTCTGCAGACTCTCCATCTCAGACTTATTCCCGCTGACCCGGTAGATGCCTTCGGTGCTCAGTCCTGAGGAGAAACAAGCAGGTTTCTTAGAAGCAGAGAAGGAGGAGGACTGGACTTGAGTGAAGATGGGGCGAGTCCACAAGGCACCCACCCGCCAGAGGAACAGGGTGAAACACTCTCAACTTTCCCATGTGCTTCAACCCACTCTCCCCCATTTTCTTTCCCACTTCAATATTTAAAAATACTTTTTGTAAAAAGTAAAATTGTATGTAAGTACCTCAGCTAATTTCTGTCCACATTTTGATGCACTTCTGAATTTGAATTTTATTTTTTTTTAAAGTAGCTCCAATATGGGGCTTGAACTCACAACCCCAAGATCAAGAGTCACATGTTCTACCACGGAGCCAGCCAGGTGCCCCTTGAATTTTAATTTTTTTTAAAAATGGAGATAATACTGTATTTTAACCTGCCATTTTCACTTACAGAGTATGCTGTGAGTTTATTCTAATCATTACTCTTTTTTAAAAGACATCGAAGCATACAATAATTTAAAAAATAATCCTATTGTTAGTCTATTTAGGTTTTCCCTGTTAAAATACCCCACAATCACGTTCCTTATGTTTTCAGGATAGCTAGAGTGAGTTTAACAGATTCTTGGCACTGTGTTTCTTACTTTGTGAATTTCCTATTTGTGTTCTTGTCATTTTTGTTCATTTCCCTATGAGTGGTCCCTCTCACTGTGTACTTAAAAGAGGCCTCTGAAGAGTAAGGAACTGACTATGTTAACGTTACATACTTTTACATTTTCCTTCTTTTTGTTATCTGTCTTCTCATTTTGTATATTGGATATTTTAAAGTACATAACTTAAAAATTTCAGCCTTTTTTTTTTTTTTTGAAGATTTTATTTATTTATTTGACAGAGATCACAAGTAGGCAGAAAGGCAGGCAAAGAAGGAGGAAGGGAAGCAGGCTTCCCACTGAGCAGAGACCCTGACCGGGGCTTGATCCCAGGACCCGGAGACCATGACCTGAGCCTAAGGCAAAGGCTTTATTTAAACCACTGAGCCACAGAGGTGCCCCCCAAAATTTCAGGCTTTCAAGACCAATTTCTTTATGAGGTCTCCCTTTCTTTTTATCTTTGGATAGATTTTCCTATTCTTAGAGCAGATACTCTATCCCCCCGCCCCCCCATTAGCTCTGTGGTCCTTCTCTGATTTAGTATACAGAATCAGGTAAGGAAAAAAAACAACACTTAAGGGCGTCTGGGTGGCTCAGTGGGTTAAGCCTCTGCCTTCAGCTCAGGTCATGATCTCAGGGTCCTGGGATCGAGTCCCGTATCGGGCTCTCTGCTCGGCAGGAAGCCTGCTTCCCTCTCACTCTCTCTTTCTGCTTGCCTGTCTGCCTACTTGTGATTTCGCTCTGTCAAATAAATAAATAAATTAAAAAAAAAAAAAAAAAACAACACTTAAAAACAATACTGAAATGTAGTTCAGTAACACAGAAGAAGTGTCAAGTGAGAGTCTGCCCTGCCCTTTCACCCCACACCCCAGGAAGCACTGCTCAGCCTGGCTACAGAGCCCTCCCTACCCCCTCACCCCCATCTGGAGGAAGGAGAGCCCACTGCTGCACTCCTAAGATCACAATTCTAAAGCATGATGAAGTCACAGTGAAGACCAGAGTGGGATCCCATGGCTAACCCAAACCTGGCCCCTTCTGAGACTGCAGTTTCGAGCAATTCTGCTTAGCTGAAAGGGCACTGAGGACGTGCCCAGGAGAGGGCATGTCCTCACCTAACATCCACGGCAGCATGGGCAGCAGAGTGAGGACCTGGCCGCAAGGCGATCAGTAAGCTCTAGAGAGCCAAGGGTCTCAACGTCAGATGTCACTGTGATTAGCGCCTCTGAGAGGCACTCATCAGGCAAGATCGAAGATGCAGTTGGCCTATTTCTGGGGCCCCAGAATACTGGCACGTGGACCTTTAAAGAACATTAAACCCAAAGTCATCAATTCTCTGGCTTAAAAGTTGTTAACTGCACACAGGCCTCCTCCCCCTCACAAAGGGGTATTACAATAGGCCAGCCCTGAGGACATCTTACTGTGCCCTGCCTAGCTACCAAGGAGCTGCCCTCACTGCATCTGGAGGGAGGGAGAAGTATGTACACTTGCCAGCCCCAAGGCCCGGATGTAGCCTGTCTCTCTTTGGAGGCCACCCTTCCAGAGTGTCTCTATGCCGTGCATGGAGCTAGGTGCTTTCCCACATCCACCAACCACTCACTCACTTACTGAATCTTCAGCCCCACCTGGGAGGAGCTCCGGGACAGAGAGGACACAGGTGAGAAAAGCAAGGATCCGAGAGGTGAACCCCCTGCCCCAAACCGCATGGACACTGAAGTCTAGGTCCAGGCCCTCTGCCACGCTTGCACCTCCGCACGGCTCTAGGAGACAGACGTGTGACATCTACCCAACAGGCTGGGGTCCAGAAACAGGCACCCCCGAGAAGACACAATGCACCCGAGTGAAGCCCGCAGGCCCGTGGGATTCTGGGTGGCTTCTGAGATGGCACTTCTGCTGCTGCTGTCAGTCCTCAAAGGCCAGAGGGATGGGCCTAGAAGTTTTACGATGGTCTCTTTTCTCAGTGACTTTCCCAAACTGTCTTAGACATATTTAAATTTTCTACCTAGTTCTCATCCCAGGTAACACATATCACACACACAACATCATCCCCATTTTGACAAGTACGTGTGAGCAGGTGCCAGGCTTCACCCCCTAGGGCGGAAATACATCTGTGTTCTACACAGCCTTCCCTTTACCAAGTATCCGTCCCTCCAGCACAAAGACAACAAAGACACAAATGGCAGGAGCTTAAGAAGTCCTCGAGAATGTAGCAGTGGCCACAGCACCTGAGCTCCAGTGTGGAGACCACCCGTGTGGACCGCAGACCAAAGACCCCGACAGCCGCCTTTCACCATTCACCAGCCTTTGGCAACTTCGGACCTGCAGCTTGGAGAGGAGTCCTCCACAGGGTCTCCTCGTGGCCAGCTGCCCCCGCAGCACCAGAGGGCAGAAGACAAGCTGCGTATCAGCTCTCTGGAAATGCTCGGCGGCAGGGGCCTGCTGAAGCCTCACTAGACGGATGACCACAAGAGCAGAAGCATTTAAAAGCACAAGGCCAGCTCCATGGCGTCAATTAATCATCAACTTAGTACTTCCTATAATTGGGACACGTGTTTATTTTATGAAATCTTGTTTTAAAATAGCGATTCTTCCCCTGCCCTACACAACACCACAACATAATTTAGGAAAGGTATCATTTGCAGGCCGGTACCCTTTCTCACAGCTACTAATCAGACATCAACTAAACAAAAATGAAGGCCTTACAGCAGATTTCGCTCACCACGGAGGCGGCTGCTGCTGAAGCAGGGCAGAGGGCAAGGGGCACGGCTGGGAACGAGGGTGCCGGACACAGCCAGCCTGGCCTCCAAGGGCCCCGCACCCCAGGGCCCTCCCAGAAGCGCACTCCCGTGCCAACTCTGGCTCCTGCCTGCCAGCATAAAGCAAAGGCACCCCCCCTGCCCCCCACTGTACATCCCTTCCAGATCCACAAGTCCACTCGAGAAGTTTCAGCCTAAACTCTGAGGCATCTCTATGCACCAGAAATCTCCAAAGACCTACTACCAAAGCAGAGTCTCAGCTCTAGGCCTTTTTTTGCTTTCCTTTCTTCAAAAAGCCCTACTGGAAAAAGCCCTTCAAATATCTTCTGTGTTAAAGTTAATCTTGGGAATAGAAAAAGAGAATGTTCAGCAAGGCCAAGGTCACTGTCTTCAAACACCTGAACAACGGCCTTGTAGAACAGTCTCCTTCCAATGGCTCTAGGGAACAGAACCACGACTCGCAACGGAAACCGCAGCAAGGGAAGCGTCAGTAGCTCTGGCTGTCACTCGCTGGCATCGGTCAGAGCTTCTGAACTCCCTCTCCGCCGGAGAGTCATTTGTCAAGGGTTGCTGTTTAAAAACCATAATACGTGATCTAGGAAGATCGCTAACGAGCATCCTAAGTCCCTTCCTGAACACTGCCCACACGAGAGGCGCATACTGCTGGTGCTCGCTGTGTGTTCTTACATGAGTTCTCCCCACAGCGTCTTCAGAGAGGACACTACTCACCCACGCTATGGACGGGGATGCAGAGACTGAGAGGCAAAGGTCAGAGAGCTGCGGAGTGGTGACCTGAACCCCGTCTGACTTTAGTCTGTGTTCTCCAACTGTGGTCGAAATCATCAGTTCTCCAAACTGACCCTGCACTGGAATCCCCGGAGGCCTGCTGCTGGGACGCAGGCGCTGGGGCCCAGGAATGTCCATTCCTGGCACATCCCCAGAGGCCGCTGGCCAGGGAACCAATCATACTTTCTGATAACGGCTATTTTTTTTTTTTTTTTTAGTTTTTTAAAAAGATTTTATTTATTTATTTGACGGACAGAGATCACAAGTAGGCAGAGAGGCAGGCAGAGAGAGGGGGGGAAGCAGGCTCCCCACCAAGCAGAGAGCCCGATTCAGGGCTCAATCCCAGAACCCTGAGATCACGACCTGAGCCGAAGGCAGAGGTTTTAACCCACTGAGCCACCCAGGCGCCCCTAAAACTGCTATTTTAGAAGACGGCCCAGACTTCTAAGATTTCTGACTCTTAAATTGTATGTTTAATAAAACTGGAGTGGGGTGGTGGTGTGGGGAATACATATTAGGAGAAACAGCGGCTACTTTAGAAACAAAGCTTTTTCAAAAAGTATTATAATTGGTGCTTTTTTGTAATATAAGCAGGCCCTCCCTCAATGCATTATTTAAACTTTATCCATGGCCACATATGATTTTCATTAAATGTTAAAAAATATAAATGAGTGGGACACCTGGGTGGCTCAGTCAGTTAAGAGTCTGCCTACAGCTCCCATCATGATCCCGGGGTCCTGGGATCGAGCCCCATATCGGGCTCCACACTCAGTGGAGAGCCTGATTCTCCTCCTCCCTCTGCTGCTCCCCCAGCTTGTGCTCTTTCAATACATAAATATCTTAAAAAATAAGGGTAAAGAGAAAGGCAAAGGGGCCTTATTCTTTCTTTCACTGAATGTTCACTGAGCCCCTACATGGCAGTTATGTGCCCTTCCAGAGCCCTTTAGTTGTGGTCTTCCTCAAACCCCTCTTGATGACCTAAGAAGGCTAGATGGCCCAGCACCACTGGCCCTGAGGTGCTCCCCATGCAAGAACTGGCACATTTGAGCCCTGAGCCCGGCTCCTCCCTGGCACTTGGCACACAAGGGGCACCAGGAATTTGGAAACCAAGAAGGAGAATCACCTGCCTGGGCACGTGTCTGATTTTCTGAAATGTCCAAACAGGTTTTTATTCCTGGATCCCAAGCACCACTTCTCACACCAGCGTCTGTGGCCAGGAGTCTTTCCGCAGCCAGCCTGGGTAAGGCTTGGCCTCTGCTCGTTCACACCAGGGCTCATCCCTCCTCAGTTTCCTTTCTAACAACAAATCGATAACCTCTTCCAAGACAAACTCCTTGTTTAGTTTTTACATTCTATATTTAGATATTAAAAACTCAGCACTTTCGTCCTTTAAAAAAAACCCTTACTTGGGGCGCCTGGGTGGCTCAGTGGGTTAAAGCCTCTGCCTTCACCTCAGGTCAGGATTCCAGGGTACTGGGACTGAGCCCTGCATCGGGCTCTCTGCTCAGTGGGGAGCCTGCTTCCTCCTCTCTCTCTGCCTGCCTCTCTGCCTACTTGTGATCTCTGTCAAATAAATAAATAAAATCTTAAAAAAACAAAAACAAAAATAAAAAACCCTTACTTGGTGCTGCTGCCACTCTACAATGGCCCACACCAGACAGGCCTGAACTACGAAACAACTTTTGTTCACTTTTCTGGGGGCTGAAATCTAAGGGAGCATTCTTCTCTTTCATGCATCTCAGAAGGCTCAGGGGGGCTAAAATTTCAAGGCCAGAGGGGTGCTGAGAACTCCGGGAGAGAAGGCAACTCCCTTGACCATAAAATCTAAACTGTCTGGAAGAGGGCTGACCTCTGGGGGAGTGAGATCCCCTCCTTTTGGGTGAAAGGCCAGCAGCGGGTGTAGGCTCTCCTCCAGAGCACTGAGCACCGAACTGCAGCCCCCCACCTGCATGAAGGATGTCAGCGAGGGGGTAGGTGCAGGGGCGGGTGGCCCTGAGGTCAAAAGCAGAAGCTACGTGCTTGTTGGACCACCCTGGGCAGCTGCGCTTCCCTCTGTGGTCCCAGCCCACGGCCGAGGGGCAGGCCTGAGCACAGGGATAAGAGAGCAGCTATCGCCCGCATGATCAGAGTGGAGAGCAAGCTGGCAAGTGGAGGAACCCCTGAGTTTTGCTGTCCGGGAGACACGGGTTCGAATTCTGCCCCTGACTTGGGTGCACCTGACCGCCGAACGGATGAACGCCTCCCTTCTCAGGCTGCTTCGAGGGACAGCTGGGAAACCTCAGCAGAACGGAGCCCACAGCTTAATGCCTGCGCTTTTTTTCACCCCTTGCTCCACTCTCAACAAGCCTCAACAGCAGCGCCCGCCTGGAGGCACGGAGGGCTCAGCCAAAACAAGCCAGCCAGTCGGCAGGAAAAATACTTTAAAACATGCATGGGCTTTCACACTAAAGTGACCTCAATTCTTCTCCTGGCTCTGTCTCACAGCTGGCTGGGTGACTGAGGACAGATCACCCCACCTCTTGGAGCCTTGGTTCTTCATCACAGACGGGTTGCGTATTCACGACTCTTGCCAGGACATGGTGAAGAGCGAGGCTGCGCGTGTCACCGCGAGTCATGCTGGTGGTGGCACACCTAGTGCGCGAGGCTGAGATAGTAGCGATGGGAGGCGACTCTGGCTGAGGCCTGGCTCTGGGCTGGACACTCTTCTCAGTTCTTCGCGAGGACCATGAATCCGCCCAATAACTCTCTGAGGTAAATAGTGGTTTTATTACCATTTTACAGGTAGCGAAAGGAGGCTCAGCGAGGCTAAGGCATCTGCCTGAGGCCACGGGCTGGGTGAGCAACGGGGGCAGGCCCGGCACTGGCTCACTCGGGCTCCGCGTCAGGACGGCACGCCTCTACCGCCTGGGACGCTACCTCCCAGTCCCTTGTCCTTGCCTCCGTGCTTATGTCCTGTAAATGCCAGATCCATCATGGGCTCTGAGAACGATCCCCTTGTGCAGCCTATGCATTCATCTCTCATTCACACCCCACTCAGTGTTCTGAGGGTGAGGAGGAAGAGCTTCAGAAAAAAATGCTGCCTCCTCGCTGGAGAAAAAAGCCAGCCAATGGCAAGTGTCCTTGTTTCATTCCTGCGATGCAATTCTACTATTGACGACCTGAAAGAATCCCTACCAGATCTCCCTGTTGCCTTCCTGTTTTGGATGTGCCTGGAATGATTTTCTGGCTCTTCTATTACTCGAACACTAGGGTCACTCTGGCCCCGCCAGTGCCCCTTTGTTAGCTGTCTTCTCTTGGTAATTCCCTCGTCAATCAAGTTCTGTTTCTGGCAATGCCAGACCTCCTTTCTCCCCGTGACAGAATGCCACTAACACTCTATTATGACTGCTTGACCGGGTGTTAGCCCCACAAGTAGGCACTGTGGCTTTATAAATTTCCAATGCTATTGTACATACACACAGTCATGCCATAAATCTCAAGGCTGAGGAGGAAAGGAGAGAGAGATCTGGAGAGAAGAGATGAAAATATCACACCAGGTCTGGGGCATCATATGGCTCTAGCATCTGGCTGATCCTTTGTAAGCCACCCATGTATTTACTGCCATTAACTGTGAAAGAGGGCTTCTGGACCCTGCTCTGAGCCAAACAAGGGGCTCTGTATTTTTCCCGATTTTCAAGAAAATGCACATCCCAACATATGTGTTTAAGAAACACTGACAAAGTGAGCTTTAGGTCAGCTTAGAGTTGATGCTGTCTGTTTCAGGCAGCCCACGATGCAGGGAAGAGGAGAGTGTGACCCATGATCGAGGTGAGCAGACTATACCCAGCAAAGCAGCAATCAATGCTTCAAGCCAGGAGCAGCTGGGAGACCCTTCTGCCAAGAATTTGAGCATCCTTGAGGCTCTGGGTGTGACTGTCGGCAGTCACACAAGCCCCATGGCACAGGGGTGATAGCTGTGTGACTCTGAGACAAGCTGGTACCACCACAATGAGGGGTCTCACTGGCTAAACAAAGAGCTACCAACAAAGAAACAGCCCGAGCTAGCACACAGGTACCACATGTCACCACCAGCCCCATGTGTATAATGCCAAGTCCCTTTCCAACAGGCCCCCAAGTAGAAAGGCCCCTGAGGTCAAGGCAGATTCTTCCCAAGTGTTAATGAGGGCAGAGGTTAACTTTTTTCAGGTTCCTGATTCCCAATGAACCATAAAAGGAACAAAGATGTCACCAATCACAGCCCAGTGTCCTTCCTTTCCTTGCTTCCCTTTCCTCGCTAAGAAGAGTAATTTTCATAGGTTAAAAGCCTAAAATCTTCAGGCAGAAAAGGGGGTTGTAGTCCCCACTGCGTAGCAATCCTCTGCTCTGCATCCAGGATTAAATACAAACTCTACCACACATGGCCTGTGTCGTGGCCTGAGCCTGCTTCCTGGCCTTCCTACAGGTTGTTCCTTCTACTTTTACCTCCATTTTTTTTTTTTTTTTTTTTTTTTTTGGCTGGCTAAACCTCGCTCCCACAAAGAGGGTTTCCTTGACCCTGGATCTAAGTGAAGTGTGTTATGGTAACAGCTTCCATTTACGTGATGCTTCCACCACGGGCCAGGCTCAGGGACAAGCACTTGATGTGCACCTTCTGGGCACAGCCTCACAACCACCTGTGAATGGTATACCACTATTAGGAGTACCATTTTCCAGAGGGAGAGACTGAACCACACGGCAAACAAACTGCAGGGCTGCCCTTGAACCCAGGCCGTCTGGCCCCAGAGTCTGTGCTTAAATCCCCAAACCCCACTTGCCCTGCACTTTCTCACGTGGCACCAACAAACTGGCCAGTCCCTGTGCAGCTTTAAGGCTGGCTGCTGTGCCCTTGCTCCCGAGGAGGCCATGGGAGCACGCAGGGTTTGCTGACGACCCTTCCAGGGATCTGGATTTGGCCCAGTAGCTCATACCCAAAGAAGGCATTCAGCAACTACCCCCGGAAAGGAGGGAAGGAGAAATAAATTCCTGAAAATAAAAGTGCGGTTTCTCTGGTTGAAGAAAGGGAGGAAGAGGAAGTGGACTGAAGTGTGTTCTCAACAAGCCTCGTGCCTCCTGGCATCCTGGCAGGACTTCTCAGCCCCTGGAATGTGGGAAACTGAAAGCCTTAGGCCTGGCTGGCACAGAGAAGGGGTTTCATAAACAAGCGTGCCCAACTTCTACCTTCCTTTATGTACTTCCTTTATTCCCTGCCTCCACTATTCCCCGCGCAGTTCCTGGGAACTTAGTGATAAATGCATTATCTCACCGAGGTCAGTCATGTGCTGTTGTGTGTGCGGCTTCCCGATCTGGGCTGTTTACTTTTATAGGGGAGGGCCAGAGTCTGGCTTTGGTTGGGGTCCCCCACCAGGGGGCTGCACCCCTTCCCACATGCTGGACAGAAAGCCACCCGCACACGCGCACATGAAAGAGAGGGTGGGATCGAGGGCTGAAGGAGCTCTCCTTGGGTCATGTTCAACGGCACAGGCAGATGGGGCTCTGCAGAGGCGCGGAGTGGGCACCGTGGGCCCAGCCCCTCTCCCCAACAACCTGCCCAACTGACTGGAGGGGCAAACACTACCCCTCCTCAGTGAGCTGAGGACCGAGCAGCACGGCTAACTAAGCTCCGTGCTGAGAGGGAAAGCCTGACCGGAACAGCCGGGCCAGGCAGGCCTGTCGGAACTGTCTCAGGGATTTGGGCTTCCACCCAGACTATTTATGTCTTGGATGGAAGGGTAGGATTACTCTGCGAAACAAGCTTTCTTTCTCTTTGGCTGCTGGGCGCTCCCGGCAGCTGGCCAGGGCCTGCTGTTCTGCTCAGGGCACTGGGTCCTGAAGAAGCCCGCGAGCAGCGCCGAGGCCCAAGCTGCATAGACTTACGGTGGGCAGGCATTTTTAGGGTGCAAGCGGCTTGCGTCTGACTTACAAGTGAGCAGAAGATCGGAGGGTGGTGGGAAACGGGCAACTGGAAGTCATCAAAAAAAGTGGAG
Organism: Mustela nigripes; assembly: GCF_022355385.1. Taxonomy (NCBI): domain Eukaryota; kingdom Metazoa; phylum Chordata; class Mammalia; order Carnivora; family Mustelidae; genus Mustela; species Mustela nigripes. The sequence continues at coordinate 7,114,867 of NC_081573.1, forward strand.
AGACCTTTGTTTGACAACTGTTTAGATTATGGGACAGCAACTCGCTAACGAACCCAAACTACAGGGGGAGGGAGAGATTAAGTAACAAAGAACCCCCCATAAAGCCCCGCAGACGGAACCGCACTTCTATTCTAGCACTTCGCCATTGGCTCAAAGCGGGATGAGCATGCCGATTACTCCCGCAAAGTGTGCTCCTGCTGCAGCCACGCCTGTTGAACTATTACAGTGACGGATGGGAGCGTCTCCTTGAAACCAGCTGCCTGTTGCCCGAGACAGAGTCCCAGAGGCCTGTGCCCACCTCAGGGAAACAGCTGATTGGCTCGAACAGCTCCAGCCCCTCAAATCTCCACAACAGCTCCAGAAAGTGACTATGACGAGTATGGACAGAACTGTGGAGGCTTTTGAGGGTAGCTGCCTCCTTCCAAGTATAAAATATTTAAGAAAAAAACAAACAACAACAACAACAAAACGAAGAAAAAAGAGCTGTAATGTGGGTCCTTCCCATCCGGACCAGATGTGAGTGGCTCTGCCCAGGGGCTCCAGGATTTGTTTCCTCTCTTGTAAAGACAGATTAGTGGTACTTTGAGATTAATACCGTATAAAGAATGTACGGTGATCTGGGAAGAAAGAGCATGGGCAGATGGCTCTCCCCACGCTGATGAGAGGCAAGCAGGCCCGGGGTGAGCTCTTCCTGCTGCTCCTTCCCAGCCTTGGAGGAGAGCTGCCACCTCAACCCTAGGTGCCCACAGAGGGGCAGAGGAAGCCTGTTGGCAAGATCTTAACCTTAGGAACCCCACGGGAAGGGCAGGGGCAGTGTGGTATCACAGCAAATATAGTTGGTCTTTGTCTCCAGTTGCTGGCACAGAGCTCCTAAAATCCTTGGAATTTCCTTAAATTAAAGATAAGAATGTCTTGTTATTCCTAGCAAGCCCCTCCAACCATACCTGCCAGAGCTTATGATAATGAGGTGACTCTTAGAGGGGTGTGGGGGCCAGAGAGCTTCAGCGTGGGTGCTGGTCACCACAAAGACCAAGTCTTGGTTAAAGGGTTAGAACTTTCAGACCCCCTCCCTTAGAGAGGGGCTGGCGGTCGAGCCCAATCACCCACAGTCAATGATTTAATCAACTATGCCTAATGGAACCTCCGTAACACCCTAACAACAGGATCTGGAGAGCTTCTGGGTTGGAGAACACATCCAGCTGAGGGGAAGGTGGCATGCCCCTTCCCCTGTCCCAGCATCTCTTCCATTTGGAGTCCCATCCCGAATAACCAATTGTGAGAGTAAGTACAGCACTGTCCAGAGTTCTGCGAGTCGTTCCACCGAGCCATTAAATCTGGAGGGGAGGCTGAGGGAATCCCTGCCTTTGCGGCCAAATCAGAGAGAAATGTGGGTAACTTGGGGATCCAATACTTGCAACTGGTGTCTGAAGTGAGGAGAGTCTTGGGAAAGTGAGTCTTTAAACCTCTGGAGTCTGCCAGTGACTAACTCCGGGCAGTCAGTATAGAGAGCTGGAGAAGTCCTCCCAGATCTGGCGTCAGGAGGAGCACAACAGCTCTTGTGCAGTCAGAGAGGAAGGAGGACACGTGATGCGGGCAGCAGAGTCCAGGATTAGCTGGCCTGACTCCACGGCTCCAGGAGTTGCTAGGGCACTGTCTTTTTTGGGCTTCAAATTATCCCAGTAAAGTGGGGCAGTGGGGCCAAGAGGGTAGCAGCTCTGGGTTAGAACCTCATCCAAAAATTGGAAATCCCATCCATTTCAGAGGACCACCATGAGAATGAAACAAGACTCATGGAAGCACTTAGTCCTGAGCCTGGTGATGTGAGCTCTGGGCCGGAGTGCTCAGTGCTCAATATCTCCCTTAATACCCACAACCCTCTGCAAGGGCGTGGCTTCCGTCTTCATTTTATAGTCAAGGAAACAGCCTTAGAAGTTAAGGAACTCACACAGGGTCCTAGCTGCCACCCTGCCCACAGATGGCCCCTCTCTGTGAAAGGCTCAGGCTGCCTGCGAGGACTGTGTGGAGAGCATTTCCCAATTAGATTAAAGAAGCTGGAATTTACCAACAGCTGTAAGAAATCAGCTCAAGTAATAGTCTGGCCTTTTGTATTGCTGTCTCCCATCAGGGCAACTTCATAATTTGCTCTCAGTCATAAAACTGGGAATTATATGCATATTACTTATTCCAAACACTTAGCAGCCATTTTCCATGCGTGAGTTTGGTGGGGTTTTTTGGAGGGCAGTTCCAGGCAAGAAGGGGTTGGTACGTTCTGAAGAATTGGCAAGCAAGTATCAAAGCGCTCCCAAACACGGGGAGACTTTCCCACCATCACTGTGAAGACCTGAGACAGATACATGCTAGGCTGTCTCTCTGTGGGGAGGGATGAAACCCCTGGCCGGCGTCTATTTTCAATCTACAACGTGGAGGTGAGACACCAGAAATAAAGACAGGAGCTACGCTTACCTCATAAAAACACTTCTGCTAGCTGCCATTACTGCTGCTTGTCAGGAACAAGCGTGATCAGTGAGTGACTCTCCACTTGGAAAGGATCTAGTGGGAGGGGACAGGTGCATAGTAAAGCTGGAGGTGGACTATACCCGCGGTGGCCACCACGGTGCACGGAATCACTGCAAAGTTATGAGGTCTCCTGTCCTGGAGCCCCGTAAAGAGAAAACTGTTTGGTCTAGACTCAATCACTTCACTCCTACTCACCCTTTAAGTCCCCGAGCTCTACCACCCCAGCCCTCACAGAGTTCTCTTTTGTCAGCTTTGAGTGGTTTAGGGCCAAATCTTTTTTACTGGACCATCAACTCCTTGAGGACGAGGGTGTGCGTCATCCTTGCTTACACTGGGTCACACGGCAGGTACTCCGCACATTTGGCTGCATGCCTGTCTAACCTCTTGGGAGGAGACGGCCCTCATGCCACTAAGCTAATAAGGCTGTGGGTTCTGGTCTTTCCACGGTGCGCACACGTGGGCAGACACACGCACACACGATCTCTGCACTGATTTTTGGGAGCTCACAGATCTCCAGAAGCCCATCCACAGGCCCTAGGTTAAGTACCTCTAAGTGAAAAATACACCTGGTCCGCACAGTCCTTCAAGTTATAGACTCCAGGGGTCCGAGAATCTGCTTTCCCCCAGGTTATCTGCTCTAATACCACTAAGTCCCTCCACCCACAAATGCTTCAGCAAACTCCACGTGGCAAGAGCATCCCACTGCCTTCAGAGGTGAAACAAAACTGTATGCGCTGCAAGAGCTGCGCAAGGAAAAACAAAAGCAAAAATGGGGACAGACTCTAGCCAGTAAGAGATTTCCAAGTGACCCAGTCTCAAGAACTCATCTTGCATCTAGTGACTTGATTCCCTTAGCCGCCCTGATTCAACCAACTTTGTGCCCAGGAGGGAGATGTCACCTACTCCTTCGACAAATCCCGAAGTGCCTAGGCCACGTGAGGTGCCATGCTAGGGGACGGCAAAGAAGAGAGCGTTCTTGCCCTTGAGTTCCTCACAGGGCAGCAGTGTTGCAGGACACGGGGAAGCGGAAGTGGCAGGACGACACCCAGTGCTAGCACTGTAGCGGGGTCGTGCAGCGCGGCCGAGAACCTACTGCTTCCAGGCAGGAACACCTCCACTGGCCTCGCGCGGGGCGGGGGCCGGGGGTATTCAGGGAAGGACTCCTGACAATGGAGAGGGAAAAGGAGAAACAAAGATGGAGGTAATCTCAGAAGCTGGCTCCAAGCCGGGCACATGTAGCAGAGAGCTCGATCAAGGGCATGAGTTCAGAGACCCAGGGCTAGGACAGAAAACCCACTGCCTGTCTCAGGCACATGACACCTACAGAAGCAGTTTACCCGGCAGTTATCCAGTGGGCGGGTCCAACTCTGCGTCTTTGCACCCGTGAAGGAAGCATGCTCTTCGAAGGCCCGTCTGCTGCTGTTCAGTCATTCACTCTGGGCGTCTGGGACTCAACAGCGACTACACAGCCCCCTGCTGGTTGGGCTGGCCCAAAAAGTGACAAGGGAGCAGCAGCCCCAGGGCGTGGGAGAGATCAGCAGGCAGTGAGGAATCCTCTTTAGGCAGGCCTCTTCTGGAAGGACCCACCTTCTAGTACCAGCCCAGCTGCTGGGGCCTGAGACTATCAAGCACAAACCCAGAGTGGAACACCCACCCAGCCATCCTCCACATCCTGCTGTCTGCCATCATATGGCAGATTTATGAAGATACGATTCACACGCCATATGACGGCCCTGCTGAAAGCATATAAATCAGTGGTTTTTAAGTAAATTTACAGAGTTTTGTAAGCATCATCACGATCAATTTAAGAACATTTTCATTAACATTCCCCCCCCCCCCCAAACTTCCATACCCTTCAAGGCCCTGGTAACCATCATTCTATCTTCTGTCTTTATAGATTTGCCTATTTTGAACATTTCATATACACGGAATCCTTAGATATGTGCTCCCTGTGACTGGCTTCTTGATTTAGCATATTGTTTTCAAGGTCCACCCCTGCTGTAGTATGTACAGATGCCTTTTTTTAAAATAAGATTTTTATTTTATTTATTTGATAGATCACAAGTAGGCAGAGAGAGAGGGAAGCAGACTCCCTGCGGAGCAGAGAGAGCCTGATGTAAGTTTTGATCCCAGGACCTTGAGATCATGACCTGAGCTGAAGGCAGAGGCTTAACCCACTGAGCCACCCAGGCACCCCTGTACAGATGCTTTTTTATGGTTGAGTAATATTCCTCTATTTCTTTCATTCTTTCTTTCTTTCTTTTTTTTTTTTTAAAGATTTTATTCATTTGACACAGAGACAGACACAGAGAGAGAGAGAGCACACAAGCAGAGGAAGTGGGAGAGGTGGAAACAGGCTTCCCGCCGAGCAGGGAGCCCGATATGTGAGGCTCTATCCCAGGACCCCGAGATCATGACCTGTGCCAAAGGCAGATGCTTACGACTGAGTCACACAGGCGCCTGCCTTTTCTTTATCCATTCGTCAACTGGACATTTGGGTGGTTAGCACTCTTTGCCCATAAAGAGTAATGCTGCCTTCTCTGTGTTATTTTAAACCCTAAATTCTAAAATGATTTTCAGACATTTCTTCAAACCCAGGAAAGATGCGTTTGAGTCTTCAAGGCCAGCACCCCCACTCAGGACACCACGTCTCCCATTAGTCCCGGCAGCCTGATTCACCTGCTGTCTTGCCCTGATCTAACTTGCAGCTCCTTTCCTTCCAAGCCTGCCTACTTAAACACCCTACCCTCTGAAGTTTCAGAGGTTCCTTGGACTGTTAGAAGTATACTCTCTAGACCTCACATTAAGAACACAGGGAAATTGGTTTCTACTCCGATGTTAGAACCTCACTCAAGGTTTTTATTCTATGTATGTTTTTACTTCTCCTTTTCTTTCTTTCTTTCTTTTTTTAAGATTTTATTTATGTATTTGTCAGAGAGAGAGAGTGCACAAGCAGGCGAAGTGGCAGGGAGAGGCAGAGAGAGAAGCAGACTCCCCACTGAGCAAGGAGCCCATGTGGGACTCGATCCCAGGACAGTGGGATCATGACCTGAGCCGAAGGCAGCGGCTTAACCCACTGAGCCACCCAGGTGCCCTCTTTCTTTCTTTTTAAGATTTTATGTATTTGACAGAGAGAGAAAGACAGAACATAAGCAAGGGGAGCAGCAGGCAGAGGGAGAGGGAGCAGCAGGCTCCCTGCTGCGCAAGGAGCTTGACGCGGGGCTCAATCCCAGGACGCCGGCATCATGACCTGAGCCGAAGGCAGATGCTTAACTGAGCCACCAAGGCACCCCTTTACTTCTCCTTTTCTGTGCATACAATTCCATTTCCCCACTGAATGGGAGTTTTGAGGAAGGAGGTCTTTTGAATGTCTCTATACTAGTTGGTCATTCATACCCATTTATTAGAGCCCTGTGTCCTTGGTTTGCAGGATACAATGATGAAGACCCAATCCCTTCCCTCAAGGAACGTAGGATCTATTGAGGAAAGAAAACAATTGGAGTTCAGTGTGAGTGAGTGGTCACAGAGGGCTGCACAGAGCCCTACAGAATATGGGATGGGCTGGGGCGTCCTGACTCAAGAGAAGGACTCCAGGAGGGGACTTCTTTTTTTTTTTTTTTAATTTTATTTTATTTATTTATTCGACAGAGAGAGATCACAAGTAGGCAGAGAGGCAGGCAGAGAGAGAGAGGAGGAAGCAGGCTCCCTGCTGAGCAGAGAGCCCGATGCAGGACTCGATCCCAGGACCCTGAGATCACGACCCGAGCCGAAGGCAGCAGCCCAACTCACTGAGCCACCCAGGCGCCCCAGGAGGGGACTTCTGAAATGGAACTGCAAGTGAAGGCCCTGCGGGTGAGAAGTATCACAGAAGTTTAAGGAGCTGCATACAGTTCTAATGTGTGTGGCTGAATGTTATCTTTGCGGATGAAAGAAATGGCCAGAGGTGAGGCCAGAGATGATGGGGAGGGGCTGGATCCTGCTGGCAACAACATTAAAACTTTACCGTGGAGGTGATGGAGAACGACTGAAGAATTTTAAACAGGGAAGGTGACGCTATCTCATCTATTACTGACAGACATTTGCAGCCATGTGGATAAGGGACCAAGAAGGACACAAGCCAAGGAGTGTAAAGTCCAGGTACCAAGAGGTCATGCTGGTAAACTGGGAAGGCAGATGAAATGCAAAAGCGGGGCCATATTCGGGACCCTCAGGACCGATGGATCAGACTGACTGAGACAGAGAGGACTCAGAGCGCTTCATGCTGATAAAGTTCAGCAACTTCTCTCAGACGGAAACCTTCAAACCCTGCCTTCCCACTGATGACCATGAGGGCTGACAAGCTTTCTCAGGAACGACAGAATCCATTTTCCAACTGAAATCTTGTACTAACCCTTGGTCCTGGTGGCCTGCCTTCCCCAACCCCACGTAGATGCACCTCTTTGGAGTCCTAGGGATCCATGACAGAGTCTGAAAGGGCTTGGCCAAGTCCAAAAGCCTGACATTCAAAGGACTCTAGGGCAACACAGCTTTGTGGTGAACAGCACCTCTCCCCTCTAGCACCCGAATTTTGTGCAGTCCGCTTGCCCTGCCTGGAAGATTCTTCCCCGCCCAGTGTCTGCTACACAACCCAGGTTCTAGAGCATCTGGGGGGCTCAGTTGGTTAAGTGTCTACCTTGGGCTCAGGTCATGATCCCAGGACCCTGGGATGAAGACCTGTGCTGGACTCCCTACGCAACAGGGAGTCTGCTTCTCCCTTTCCCTCTGCTGGTACTCCCTCTCTCAAATAAATAAAATCTTAAAAAAAAAAAAAAAATCCAAGTTATCTTTCAGGCCTAGCCACCACCACTGACATGTACCAAGCCAGCTCAAGGAACTGATCTCCCTCATCATTTTGTTTCCATCTGATGCCTCAGCCTCATTGACACTGGGCAAACTCACAGTTTTGCCCTCACAGTGAACTATATTCACTGTTAATGTTCTCTTCCATGCATCTATAGCTCCAACGGAACCTGGCCTTTGGAGTCCTCAGGATCTCCTCAGCATTAAAATCGCCTTGTACTCGACAGGCCCCATTTACAGACTGATTTTATTTATTTATTTGACAGAGATCACAAGCAGGCAGAGAGGCAGGCAGATAGAGGGGGAAGCAGGCTCCCTGCTGAGCAGAGAGCCCAATGCGGGGCTCCATCCCAGGACCCTGAGATCATGACCTGAGTTGAAGGCAGAGGCTTAACCCACTGAGCCACCCAGGTGCCTGCGTTTATAGACTGATAAATGAATTTATTGTGTGGACCCCACCCCATCAACCCTAGAAAGACAAACAACTGCAAGGACTAAATATAAAAACAGGAAGAGGAAAAAACCAGCATGATCTTAGATTGAAAGACCATATGTTACAAAATGTTCAACTGCATTTTAAACATAAACCAAATAAAAACTTCAATGGAATGGCTAAAATACACTAGACAAAATAATTAAAAAAAAAATCCACATAGATATTTTGCAAAAAAAAAAAAAAAAAAAAAAAAAAGTAAAAATATCCTTGGAAGATCCAGAAGCAAACATCACATAGGGTCAGATTGGAAGGTTGCCTGGTGGGCCTGGGAGGGGTGGGGGTGGGGGCTACTTGGTATGTAAATGAAGCTAGGACTGGGGCTGGAGAAGATGGAAGGTTTCCAACCAACTACTCCCTTTACTGACTTGGCCTTGACTACAATCTTTGCTAGACTGAGAGACCTTCTAGGACAATCTGAACTGTCCTATTCATCTCTGAACCTCTAGCACCTAAGGGAACTGGTATATAACAGGCCTTGATTACTCTCTTAGGGTAGTAAAACCTAAACATTATGAGGCTATAGAATTTACTAGTAAAAAGAGCAACTGGGTGGATAGGAAATGGAACTGAAAAAAGACTATACACATTATAAACTAACAACTTAGAAACATGATTTTGGTGTAAAAAAAAAATCTGTGAAAAAAAAAATCTTTTAAAAGCCCCAATTTTTAGGATTTAATAGTTGGTAAAGTGATTGACACAAAATATAGGGGAAGGATATCAAAAAATGGTATTATGATCACTGGATAAAAACATGAAGGGGAAAGAAATCCCTTTAAATCCACGCTTTATGTTGTGACAGGCCACCAGAGACGCACTGCGAGCTTTTGAGACTTTTAGTCTCACAATGGGTCCACACTGGCTTGCGCCTATTGTTTCTTCCTAAAGAATTCCCATACTGACCTTAGAACCCAAGGTAAAAGCTTCTTCCTCTAAGCTCTAACAAGCCACATCAAGCCTCTACTGAACCGAACCGCCCTGTCAGGCAAGTACGATCCCAAAGGCAGCCAGCTGAGTCAGTCAGATCCGGCAAATTATTTGTCACAGTTTTTCACTGGAAATTGACCTATGATATAAAGGAAGTCAAAGGTGTCACTTGCTCAAGTTCACAAAATAACTCAGAAATTGAATTTCCAACTTAAAGTAATCTCGTGTCTGATGATATGGTCTGACATTGGGGGACGTCTGGGCAATGGAGAATCATAGCAATTGGTCATTACCAAAAGCATACTACCGGTGACACGATACAGAATTCCATGTACAGGGGGGCACAAAAATGAACAGCACTGTTCTGTCTTTTCAGAATTTAGGGAGACAAGGTAAAGATGGGAAAAGTGAAATCATGCTTAAAGACAGTAAGGAGGGTCAGTCAGCAAGAAGGCAGGACTCACGCTGGGCCTCTGGGAACAGATGGATGTGCCAGGCCAGAAGGGAGGAAGGCAGGGAGGAAGTAAGGGAAACAAAAGGGGGAGGAAGCGGTGAGGTGGGCGAGGAGCTGCAGCAGGTTTCACAAGGGAATTCTCTAGTGAGAAAGCCCACCTAGAGAAGGCCCTGCCTGGTTCAAAATAAGCACTTCACCATTATATCTACAATGTCCTACCCCCCACCACTGTATTTACTAGTGCCCCTTTCGAATAAATCAGGAGCTTTCTTTAACACTTCCTCCATGTTTTCAAGGATGTTTAGGATTTAAGAGGAGGCCAGTCTGGACTTCACACGCTTACTTGAAGTTTGCACAAATCTCTTGGTATTATCAGGGCACGGAACACACCATGCTCACAAGGCTGTCTTACGTGAAGACGGCTGGCTCTTGTAATTTAGCCGTTATTTCTAACTCATGATCAAACAGGGCTTCCACAAAGACAGGCCACCAGTGCTAGCCAAGTCAACAGTGTGTGTATGCAATACTCAGAACAGACCTTAATCTTCGGTCAAAGGCAACAATTTTTGACCACGGGAAGTGTTCAAACATCCAACTATGTTTTGACTCCCAGAAGGTTTCCAGACACAATCTCCACAGCAAAATAAAGGAATTGTGGATGCTGAAGTCTCCCACCCCGTAGCCACACACCATGCAAACAATTCCCTGGAGTCCTCCACTCTACTATCCTCCTACAGGAGGCCAGGAAGGATAAAACAGAAATCGGTTTCCTTTTTACTTTGAGCCAATAATTTTCCTGAAGAGGATACAATTATGTGAAACAGACACCGGCCTAAAAACGATCAGGAAGCAGCAGAGGAGAGTACAGATTAGAACACAGTGAGACGATGGAATGAGCGAGAGAAATCCCGAGTGAGAGGCAGGTTGGCATAATGGACAACTGGACTTCCTCGGCAGGCAGCAAACCTTCCCAAGCATGTCTGTCTATCCACAGCCCCGGGCTGGGACTCTCCCCAAACACTGGTGTGAGCTATCGAACCAGAAACTCCATTTGGCACCTCAGCTGCGACCCAGACACACGGACGGCTGTTCTTTAGGGGCCTCAAGGTGAGAGACACAGTCACACATTCACAGCACTTTTGGGTGCCAAGAGCATCACTAGTCCAGTCTTGGCAAGACAGGCAAGGGCTCTGGTGTCAAGTATAAGGCTCTCAGGAAACCTCAGCTACATACGGTAGGAGAGAGAGGGAACCTTTCAACTCTTCGGATTTTATCTGTAAAATGAAAGAGCTGGACTAGATGCTTTAAAAAGTGTTTTACTGAAGTGTAAATGTGTAAATTAAAAAAAAAAAAGATTTTATTTGTTTTATTTGACAGACAGAGATCACAAGTAGGCAGAGAGGCAGGCAGAGAGAGAGGAGGAAGCAGGCTCTCCGCTGAGCAGAGAGCCCGATGTGGGCCTCGATCCCAGGACCCTGAGAATGCGGGCCTCGATCTCAGGACCCTGAGATCATGACCTGAGCCGAAGGCAGAAACTTAACCCACTGAGCCACCCAGGCACCCCAACATTTGTTAATTTTTTAAAGAAGATTTTATTTTTTTAAGTAATCTCTACACTCAACATGGGGCTCTAAATTACGACCCTGAGATTAAGGGTCATGTATTCTATGGGCACCTGAGTGTCTCAGTCGGTTAAAGGTCCAGCTCCTGATCTCAGCTCAAGTCTTGATCTTGAGGGATGTGAGTTCAAGTTCAAGCCCCACAGTGGGCGCCAGGTTGGGTGTGGAGACTACCTTTAAAAATAATAATAATAATAAAGATTGTATGCTCTACCACCTGAGCCAGCCAGGTGCCCCCAAATTTGTGAGTTTAAGGAGAAGTGTAGAGTGATGAATTCTCACACACCAAACACACCCACATAAATAGCACCTAGGTAAAGAATCAGAGCATTCCCAGCATTACAGAAGACCCCTTCCAGTCTCTACTGCCCACTGAGGATAACCACTATTCTGATTTTTAAGAGCATAGCTACTTTTCCGTTCCTCTGGTTGAACATATTCACAAGAGTCACCGTGATGACTTGCTGAGTCATCATTCCCCTTGCAGAGCTGAACTAGATGATTTTGAAAAAGATTTTATTTATTTAAGAGAGAGCAAGCACGAGTGGGGGTAAGGGGGAAATGCAGGGAGGGAGGGGCAAGCAGACTCTCTGCTGAACAGGGAACCCAATCCCAAGACCTTGGAATCAGGACCTGAACCACCCAGGTCACAAGCCCTTGAACCAGGTGATTTTTAAGGTACTGTCTCATTCTAACCTGTTACCATTTAACACTATGGTGTTGCCTTTATATGCTGCAGATGGCCAGCACTCTGGACAGCATTTTGGCAATGCCCATCAAAATACAAAATGTACACACATGCCAGTCCACTCTGAGGTATTTATTCTACAGACACATTTGCACAAACAGCTGTGTGCGTACGTGCGTAAGCACACACCTGTGGACAGACAGCCACTGTAGTACTGTTTATGATACAAGACTGAAAACTGTCTTTCACTGGGAGGCTGAGTGGATGGATTATACAGTCTGTCCAAACGAAGAACCACCATGCAGTGAGCAAGGGGAGGAAGGGGAGGAAGAGGAGGAAGTAGTAGTAGTAGCTTACACCTGCCTATATGGGAAACTGTCCACAATGTATTTTTAGGTGGCGAAAAAAGCAAGGCGTGTGTGTGTGTGTTTTGCGCGCGGAGAAAGTCTCTGTGAAGGAGCAATTCAAACTCCTAACAGCAGATAACTGTGAGGAATGAAACAGTGACTTTACTTTTTTACTTCAAACAGTTCAACACAGTTTGATCTTTTTCAGGCGGGGGTGGGGGCTAGGGGGTGGGGAAGCAGGCTTCCTGCTGAGCAGAGAGCCGGATGTGGGGCTCTATCCCAGGACCCTTGGATTATGACCTGAGCCAAAGGCAGAGGCTTTAACCCACTGAGCCACCCAGGCGCACCCATAGTTTGATCTTTTCAGAAGTAATGCATAACACTGGGGTGCCTGGGCAGCACAGTCGGTTAAGCATCCGACTCTTGATTTCTGCTCAGGCCATGGTCTCAGGGTGGTGAGACCCGCCCCCGAGCTGGGCTCTGGGCTCCGGGCTCCTCGTGGAGTCTGCTTGACATTCTTTCTCTCCCTCTGCCCCTCCCTGCCCACTGCTTGTGCAAACTTTCTCTAAAAGAAATAAATAAAATCTTTTAAAAAAAAGATAATACAAGATTTATTGTTAAATTCCTTTTCACACCGGGCGCCTGGGTGGCTCAGTGGGTTAAGCCGCTGCCTTCAGCTCAGGTCATGATCTCAGGGTCCTGGGATCGAGTCCTGCATCGGGCTCTCTGCTCAGCAGGGAGCCTGCTCCCCCCCCCCTCTCTGCCTCTCCATCTACTTGTGATTCCTCTCTGTCAAATAAATAAATAAAACCTTTAAAAAAAAATTCCTTTTCATGCAATGCAGTGAGTACACAAATTATACATAAATAGTGAAAGCCCTATTTTTCATCACTCCCCTATCTAAAATCTCCCTCTTCTCCCAGCACCACTTGGGGAGACACTCCTGAAATCTTTGCTATTTTCAAACAGTTTTCTTTCTTTCTTCTTTTTTCAGTAATCTCTACACCCAAGGTGGAGCTTGAACTCACAAGCCTGAGATCAAGAGTCACGTGCTCTTCCAACTGAGGCGGCCAAGCACCCTGACATCTCCCCATCATGTCATAAACACACACATACAGGCTTCTTCTACCTTATCAGTGGGATCATACTACACACCTTATTTTACAACTGCTGTTCTCACTTTAAAAAATAAACTGTGGACATAGTTCCATGTTGGTACAGACAGATAAACCTCATTTTTAACAGCTGCTAAGGACTCTGGCAGATGGATGCGCTCTTCTCCTCTGTTAACAAGACATCCTTATACATGACAGAGGCAAAGGCAAACATTTTCATAGGACAAATTCCCAAAAGGGCCAGTGGCTAGGACCAAGGATGTAAGACTTTGAAATTGTGAAGTTACTGCCAAATGATCTTTTTTTTTTCCCAAATGATCTTTTTTAATGGCCATATCTGTTTAAATTCCCACCAACAGTACATGAATGAACAATTTCTAGGCACTGTGCCTTTGATTATTTTTAATAAGGAGTACCCATTTTACAACAAAAATAACAAAAGCTTTAAAAAGGAGATGAAAATCTAAAGACCTAGCAAAACCCCCACTTTTTAAGTTTAACCTATTTTATTATTATTTTTTAAAGACTTTATTTTTTCGACACAGAGAGAAAGAGAGAGAGAGAGAGAGATCACAAGTAGGCAGAGAGCCAGGCAGAGGGAGATGGGGAAGCAGGCTCACCGCTGAGCAGAGAGCCTGACGCAGGGCTCGATCCCAGGACCCTGAGATCATGACCTAAGCATGAGGGTCATGACCTAAGCATGAGGCAGAGGCTTAACCCACTGAGCCGCCCAGGTGCCCCTAAGTTTAACCAATTCTCCTAATTGCTGAATTTATTTAGAAGGCCAAAGACAGCACCGGATTTATTGCTGTGCATGTATCCCTCCACTCACAAAGAACGCCAGCTCTGAACATTTTGGCCAGAAACAATCAAGCCACCATGACCATGTGGTTGTCAAGGTCCATGCTACAACTGGACAAGAGAAGTGTAAGTTGTGCTGCCGTGGATCATGTTTCTATGCCATAACAAGATTTCCATTTTAAAATTATTAAGTTGCAGGTTCTGGGTTTCTGCTTCCAGGAAAGGCCGAACCTTGTTAGGGCTAGCATTTCAAAGTACAGAAGAACAGGCTGCTACGCCAGCTGTCAGAAGGTGGGCAAAACTGTAAGCCAGCAAGCCCCTTGTCTAGATGAGCTAGTCTAATAAACCTCTCTCATTTTAAAGTTGGGGACACTCAGGCCTTAAGATACAAATAAATAAGATTAAGAGCTTGAGCTCTGGAATTAGATAAACATTTGAGACGAATCTGCTTCTTATTATTTAAGCCACTTCTGGGCAAATTATTTAATTTTCCTCAATACCAGCTCATCATTAAAATAGGAAAATAGTAGTTTCTATCTCACAGGACTGTAGGGGGATTAAGTAAGATCATGCAGAAAAGAGCAAAGAGATTAGCTCAGAATATTTTCACTCTGCAAGATCACCCAGGAAGTTCTATGCAGAACTGGGCACAGACATTCCACTCTACTGGTGTGCTAAAAGCAAAACATACAAACCCCAAAATGGGAACACTTGCCAACTCTGCCGATACAACGGACAGGTGGATGTGGTTGTCAACGGTGCTTCTCCTGGGATCCAGAAGAGTGAGCACCCTTGCCACCCTGAGGCATGTGGGGGAAGCCATGTGACCAGTTCTGACCAATGCCTTAGAAAAGAAGCAAAGTCAGGGAGCAGGAGTGAAGCTTTAATGGCTGTAATGAGACTCTCCACAAGCTTCTTTCCCTCTTGCTCCCTGCATCATTCAAGAGCGTGGCTCCCCTATCATCTGGTCCCCGAGTGAGGAAGAGGCAGGCCAGAGCCTTCAGGAAAAACATCATGGATAAGAAAAAAGTCTGCTGCTTTTTAACGCTGATACTTTAACCTAGCCTGACCTGACTGGTATTCTGTGGCCACCAGCAGAAGAGAAGTTTAGCGGCAGAAATAATGATAATGATGGGGTGCCTGGGTGGCTCAGTGGGTTAAAGCCTCTGCCTTCGGCTCAGGTCATGGTTCCAAGGTCCTGGAATCAAGCCCCGCATTGGGCTCTCTGCTGAGTGACTGACTCCTGATTTTGGCTCCAGTTGTGATCTGAGTGTCATGAGATCGAGCCCAAGTTTTGGCTCCATGTGCAGTGGGGAGTCTGTTCCCTTCTCCCTCTCCTGCTCATGCATGCTCCTGTGCACGTACACCACTCTCTCTCAAATG
Organism: Mustela nigripes; assembly: GCF_022355385.1. Lineage (NCBI taxonomy): Eukaryota > Metazoa > Chordata > Mammalia > Carnivora > Mustelidae > Mustela > Mustela nigripes. Next base: position 7,130,053 of record NC_081573.1, read on the forward strand.
AATAAATAAATCTTTAACACAAACAATTAAGGGGGGGCATTAAAAAAAAAACACAGTAAAGAAAATCTCTGAATTTCTCCATACTCTAAGGCCTGAGAAAGCCCCAGGGCTCTACAGGTCTGTCACCTGCAAGCTCACTACAGCCTCCTGTTCTAACGATGAGAACGGTTCCCATTTACGCCCGCAGCACACACCACCTGCTATTACAGGACACACCATCCTCAGGCTTCTCAGCAGAGTGAGGAGAAATGGGTCCTTGAGGACAAAGATTCACATGAAATGCTAATAAAATCAGAGGAAGACAGAAAGAGCCAGGTTGATGGAGAGAAGTCAGGAAAGGGTCTAAACACACCCCTCTCAGAAAACCCCCAGCCACTCCCTCCACAAGATCAGGTCACCTTTCAATGACCCAAAAGCCGCAATTTCCCAAGGAGCTGCAGTGAGGAAGTGCTCATCAGTAGGTAAAGAATAGGAACCATAAAAACAAGCTTCTCAGAAGGCTAAACTGCTTTCAGTTAGAAGACTGTATTTTGTTTTAAAGCGGCAGAAAAAAGATCACTTTACCCCTTTCTCTACCAGAGAATCACACAAAGCAACCGGGAGAATGAGAAACAGAAACATCACATCTCTGACAAAACCAGAGACATGTGTGACCCCAAACCCCAACATGTGAGCAAGAACTGCCCAATGCTGCAAAGGTCAGACGAGGGTGTGGGAAAGTGATGAAAGAGAAAGCCTGTTGTCCCAGATGCTGGACAGAGCGCGCAAGCCTACTTTTGAAGAAGTAACCCCTTCATTCTAAGGGGGCAAAACCAGCAATCCTTTGTTTCAACCAGTGGGAACTGGCTCAGGGACTAGGTGACAGAGGCAGACCCATCTGGCATGGAGACACGCACACACACGGGTCAAACCTACAGGAAGCAGTCTGTCAGGGAGGCAGGGCAACGGGGGGACTGCCTGGGGGATCCCAGCCACAGAGTCCAGATGTCTGAGGGCAAGGAAGGCTACTGCGCAGTTCACGTCCAGAATATTTAAGGAAAACTCCAGCTAAGCCAGCCCTCTGCTCAAAGATTTTCTACAAATCTCTAGATGAGGAAGGAATCGCCTCATTCAAAGTTGCATGACAATTGAGAAAGGATCTAGCACATATTGAGTGATACATTTAAAAGTGGTCAAGATAGCGAATTTTATGTTAAATGTGTTTTACCACAATTTACCAAAAAAGTGCCTAAGATCTCCAAGAAGACTACCAGCAAACAGGGAAGTTATAAGAGAAACTAACTGCAAAGAACATATATCACAAAATTTTGTCATGTAGTAAATAAAATATATTTCCATGAATTAAAAAAAAACAAAAACTGCGATCTCCTCCGTGAAAGTGTGTAAAACAGAGCTAGCTACAAGTACTTGGAAAAGATATGAGACAACAAAAAAGTAGATAAAACATTTAAGGGCCGAGGTCAGGGAAGTAGAAGAGAAATAAATATTTTTCCATTATGGAAATAAAAAACACATGGAAAAGTCATTGCTGAAAACCCAGTACAGGACACACAGAATAGAAGTTAAGATGACTCAAATCCACAGATTAAGAGGGCTCACTATGTTCCAGGAAAAAGTGATTTATAGTTCAATTAGTAAGGTATATCCTAATAAACCTACTGAACTTAAAAAAAAGTCCAAGTAAAACACAGGCTGCCCTCATATTTCCCCAATCCGTGGTGCACAGTAGAAGAGAGCAGCGCGGTGCCTATTAAGTGATCAGCAAAAGAAAGGAGAATCCAATTATTTCACAACCGGTGAGGCTGCCACTGAATATGAAGACAATAAACAGGGCGCCTGGGTGGCTCAGTGGGCTAAAGCCTCTGTCTTTGGCTCAGGTCATGATCCCAGGGTTCTGGGACTGAGCCTGGTGCGGTGCTCCGCGCTCAGCGGGAAGCCTACTCCTCCCTCTCCCTCTGCCTGTTGCTCCCCCACTCGGGCTCACTCTCTCTGTCAAATAAATAAAATCTTAGGGGAAAAAAAAAAACCAGTTAATGTATGAACTACGAAGATCCCAGTAGGATTACAAAAGGTTTATTTTTAAAACTAAACAAACAGGGGGTGCCTGGGTGGCTCAGTGGGTTAAGCCGCTGCCTTCAGTTCAGGTCGTGATCTCAGGGTCCTGGGATCGAGTCCCGCATCAGGCTCTCTGCTCAGCAGGGAGCCTGCTTCCCTCTCTCTCTCTCTGCCTGCCTCTCCATCTACTTGTGATTTCTCTCTGTCAAATAAATAAATAAAATCTTAAAAAAAAAAAACAACTAAACAAACAGGTTCTAAAGTTCATATGGAAAAATAAACAAAAGCAAGAAAAGCCAAGAAAATCCCAAAGTGGCTACCTATAAAACTACAATAAATAAAATAATGTAGTTCTGGCACATGGATTGGATGGGTAACTAGCTAGCTAGATCAATGAGATGAGAGGGTTCAGAGAGAAACCCCAAGAAATAGAAGAATCTGTATATACTACAAGGGGTTTTTCAATCTGTGGCAGGAAGACAGATGACGCACAATACAGCCAACAATGCCGTCACAACTGAAATAATGCTGCATCTTCCACAAAATGAATTTTAGGTAAAAAGAAAACCATAAAGTACTAGGAAAAAGTTATGGCAGACTTTCAAAAATAATCCTGAGTGGAGTAACCCTTCCTAAATATATCAAAAGTCCAGAAGCCAAAAGAAACAAGGGAAAATCCAGCTGTGAAACAAACAGAGGACTATCTTCTGCAGGGAAGAAACACTGCAGTCCAACAAGGAACAAGGACCCCTGTTGCTTACACACAGAGCAAGGGGGAGCACATGCGCTTAGGGGGCCGGGGGCAGAACACTGAAGGAGACTTGCTTCTTCAGTGCACACTGTCCTGCATTTCATAACAAACACATGATAAAACAGTTAACAGGAGATGAGCTCGTATTCTACAATCATCTTTTCTACTACTCTGGGTTGATAAAGTCTCCTCACTTTTGCGAAATAACGGTCTAATAGGTAGGATGAGCTTTTTACGTTTTTATTTAAATTTCGGTTAGTTAATATACAGAGTAATATTAGTTTCAGCTGATCTGTCTAATAGACAGTTTATAAACTTTAATGTCTTTGTCTGGCAGGACAGAAAATGCTTGGCAACCTAAATTACCACCCAAATGCTGAGGGGACCTTACTGGCCCCCTACATCAGAAAGTCTGGAGCCCCTACAGCACAGGTAATGATTATATGGCCAACCTCTTAATAGGCAAGATATGCAAGAAATAAGACCAAAGCTGTAGTAATCCGGCTCCTTGCTCAGGAAAGCATGGCTGCCAATCACTGCTAATTGTCTTGGTGTCAGGACAGGGTCTACCCTGCAGGACCGTTGATTAGAAGTGCTTCAGCACATACCTGTTCAAGAACAGGTTAAGACCTTACCTCTCAAACTGGGAGACCAACACACCTCGAGACAAGAAGAGTCACAAAGTTTTATAATTTACAAACGTGTTGTGTGTGTCTCTCCCTTTTTTTTTAAAAGTAGTCTCCACGCCCAACATGGGACTGGAACTCATGGCCCCCAGAGATCAGGAGTCACGTGTTCCAGCTACGGAGCCAGCCAGGTGCCCCTCCATGTGTCTCCCTTTTGATCTTTGGTATCAGCCGTCATGGAGCATAGGTAAGGCAGACAGCAGCTCCACTTTGCACTGAAGAATTAAGGATAAGAGAGATGAGATGACTCTAGCTCTCTCCCTTGGGTTCTCATAGTCTTTTGTACAAAGACATGTCCCTCCTCCTAGACCTATTCGCCCATTCCCACTTCTTAACTCCTCAGCGCAGGGACCATGTGCTATTCCCCAACTTCCGGACTACTGATGGTGCTCACTCACTGCCTGAATGAGTGAATGACACATGAGAACTAAAAGTCAGATGTTCTGATGCCTGCACCGGTCACCTTGCCACTGTACCAAAATGGTTACTAGGTCTAACTTCCCAAATCTGAAGAAACTGAGAAAGCCTATTTGGATGAATAAACCTAAGCCATATATTTGATAGTTTAAATCAGACTTAAGAAAAAAAGATGAGGGATAGTACCATCTGAACAACAGTATTAGGAGGTCTGCTTTTAAGAAGAGCTAAAAATCTATCATTAGTATGTTCCGTGGTATGCCGTTAGTCAGTACTCTATTTGCCAAATGTGCAGAAATAACTGCTCAAATCTAGAAGGACATATGGACATATTAAATTACTGTTTTTATCATCAACCCCATTTAATAGAATAGGAAGCTGAGGCTCACATAAGTTCAGTGCCCTGCCCGCAATCACAGAGCTAATGAGGTGGCAGAACCCAGCCTGGCACCCGAGTGAATGGTCCCGGCGGCTTATTCTCGACGGCTCTGCTGTATTCGCTTTCTTGTTAAATGATGCTCGTAACTGGGTGGGGCAACATTAAGGCTCCTTTTTACTTTCAAAACTTCAGATCTTTCAAGAACAAAAGTCTGACAGGAATACAGCGACTTCCACTTTATTAAAAAGATAACCACTTTCTTTTTCAGGTGGTTTAAGGGGTTCTCCCCTGTAATCTTGCTTGTATTATTTAAATGATGCATAAATCTTCCCTCCGAGATCATGCGGAAGAGAAAGCTTCCTTACCTAAAATACAGGAAATGTGAAATAGAGATGTTCAGATGAGGAAGACACTGTTGACCTTACATAAATGCTGCCAGGAAGGCTGTGGCAAGGCTACCTGTGCGTGGGCAAGGGCCGGCTCCTCGGGGGCTCTGCAAGGATGAAATGAAGTCAAGCTCCCAGTCCGGACTGGGCCTCCACAGTGTTAATTATCTTCTTCATTATTGTTGTTAAAACTGCTACTATCACATTCCTGCCATCAGATGATGTGCATCTCAGCCTGTTTCCACATTTTCCAAACTAGGCTGACTTTTCTTTAATACCCTACTGTGCCGCCCGTGATCCTTTCCCCAAAGCTAGTTCGCATGGATTAGGGCAGCTGAGAACCAAGGGGCTTCTTAGAATCAACAGTTGTTTTATTTAGTGCAGTTCAGTTCATGTATTTTCAGCTGCCTTAGTGATCTAGTTTTAGTGATATTAACACAAAACAAAACAAAACAAAACAGCAACAATATGTAACCTACATTTTTAAGACTCTGAAGAATTTTGCATCTACCAGAGTTGGGGTCCTCTACTCAGTTTATTGGTTACAGAGGAATACACACTCTCTGCCTAGGAAGCGAAGTACTTCATTCTAGATTAAGTTTGTACAAAACACTCTCTTGCTGCCACCAGCCCAAATGCTGGCTCTTGACAACCACAACAGAAGTAAGAGTTTTCTGTTGTGGTTTTTGAAACACCAAAAAAAAGATCACAAAGCAAAAACACTGGTTGTAGTCGCAGTTATCAGGAGCTCTGGACTACGTACTAGAAAGGTCTTGTTTCAACCAAATTGCAGCTTAGGTGAAAAGATAAATTGTGTGAGTTTGTTATTCTTCAAACTGCTGGGAGGCCACCAAATTCAAACAGCCAAAGGACCCCAGCCAAGAGTGAAAAAGGCAAACGGGTGAAATCATGGGGCCTTTACACCATCTCTGTTTGAAAAAGTAGGATTCAATTGCCTGATACCCAAGTCCGCTTCCATTTCAAACAAACAAACCACCTGAGAGCCAGGCCCTGCACAAAAGAGTGAGCTTATCTTTTCAGACCAGGATTCTCAAGTGGCACTCTTCCATGTCTCCTACCAGTCTTAGGCCTTCTGACTTTCTCTGATGCCTCAATTCCCATTCTTACTGACCTAGTTGCTCTCTTCTAGCTACGTGAACACAAAGATCCCTGACTGCAGTCGCTGGAGAGCCAGGCCCCATGGGGATGCACACCCCAAGAAAGAACTGGCCCCTAACTCAAGGATCTTAGGAGCTCTGGTGCCTCTGTCAAGGCCTGGCCATCTGTATTCATCTACTCAGGCTGCCGTGATAAAATACCAGAGACTGAAGGTCTTGAACAACAGAAGCATATTTTCTCATGATTCTGGAGGCTGGGAAGTCCAAGATGATCAATGTGCTGGCCGATTCGGTTTCTCCGGAGACCTTTCTTGTGTCTCTCTTAGAAGAACACAAATCCTATCAAATCAAGGGTCCCACCCTCATGGCCTTATTAATCCTAATTCAAGGCAAAATGTGCTATAAGAGATGCATAGCTAGGGTGCGAAGGCTTTAGAAACAGTGGGGATTTATTAGGTGCCCCTGCATGTTGGGGGGACGTGTTAGCAAAGACCGGAGGCATAAAACTGGAAAATGTGAAGAAAGAGGAGGTTGGCAAGGCAAGCCGGGCTCAGCAGCTGCCCCATCTGCTTTCTCCCAGTTCTGGCTCTAACCCAGGCTCTCCCCCACCCCCTACCCACACTGAGTTATACCTCCATCCTTTCAGGTCTAAACTAAGGATCTAGGTCAACCCATGCCAGCAATACAGAGAACTAGTTATATATCCAGAGAAAGGAAGCGCAGAATGCAGGGAGATCAGCAGAAGCACAGGAAGATCAAGAGCCTTCAAATCCCCAAGGGTCAAGACTGTTCTCTACGCAGTGGCCAGGGTTACTTTACCAAGCAAAAGCCAAATACAGTTCCTCCACTTAAAACTCTCCAGTGCCAGTGACTTCTTACCTCACTCAGTAGAGGCCAAGGCCCTTACCAGGAAATGTTCTACTCTTAGGAATTTCACTCTGGCTCTTCTATCTGTCTGGAAGGTTCTTCTCCAGGTAATGGCATGGTTCCCTCTCTCATTTCCATCAGGCTCTCATCATAAGACACTCTCCCCCAGCTCCCCGTATCTAAAATTTTAACACTTACTCCAGACATTTCACATCTCACTTTGCTGCTTCATTTTTATCCTCCCAAGCACTAATCACCAAAATTCATTATATATATTTTATTTGTTACTGTCTGTCTCCCCCACTAGATTAAAATGCCTGCTGCATGAGAGCAGGGTTGTTTCTTTTTTTTTGAAAGATTTTATTTTTTTATTTAATAGAGAGATCACAGATAGGCAGAGAGGCAGGAGAGAGAGAGGAGGGAGAAGCAGGCTCCCTGCTGAGCAGAGAGCCCAATGCGGGGCTCAATCCCAGGACCCTGGGATCATGACCTGAGCCGAAGGCAGACACTTAACCCACTGAGCCACCAGGGACCCCGACTGCAGGGATTTTTAACTGTCTTGCCCAACACCGTATCCTCAGCGTCTCAAACACTGCGTGGCACACAGTATTTAAGTGCTGAGTGAATGAGGACAGGATCCTCACAATTCTAAGTACTCTGGGTCCCTGGAACTCTGGAACCAGGCAGAGAAATAAATGCACAGGGGACTACCTCCCTCAAGAGTGAGGTAAAACGGAAGAGAGGACAGCTCTGCGGAAAAAAAGATTCCCAAGCCTTTATCACAGGTCAAATAAGCATGGGGAAGATCTAAAACAAGAGGCTGCCCATGAGGAGTGAACACCTAAACAGGGATTCAAAAGCAACCCATGAAAGAATCAGAGGATAAGCAAGAAGCCAGCAATGTTGATTTCAGCACAAAAGAACAAGGAGGGCTCTCCTTGCTGAGTGTTCCCTACGTGCCAGGCCAAGCAGCTGATATGCACGATCCCATTCAATCTGGGCAATCCTAACAAGGGAGGTATTACCATTAGCTGCATTTTACCCAGGAAGCACAGAGCTCGGAGGCTAAGGCAGTCGAGTTAAGAGCAATAGCAGAGCTGGAATTTTAAACCGTGTGCGATGCGTTTCAAAGTCCACGCGTGACCTGCTCTGCTCTCTGGCCCTCAGGATCTCGGAAGGGAGAGTGAGTCACTGGGCTATTCCCCCTCCCTGCCTGAGAGAGAAGCCTCCACCAGACCTCAGTGGTGAAGGGCACAAGGCCCAGTGGGCAGAGGGGCCTGGCAAACGAGGGCTCCCACAAGGCTCAAGGGAGGCCTCCCTGGAGTGGAGGGTGCACCAGGGTGTGCCTTGGACAGGGTCAACAGCAGCACCAGAAGACGCAGCAGCGGGAGCAGCCACGAAGGCTAATTATCCCCGCTGACCCGCCAGGAACTCTCCTAAGGTCTTTAACCTACTGAAGCAACCCCACGATTCAGAGCATTACCATCCCCATTTTACACTCAGGAAAATGAAGTCACTGCTCAGGTTAAATATTTGTTCCCAAGGAGCAGAGCGGAGATCGGAATGCACGCACTTTGCTCCAGGTTCATCCTGTAGAGAATTATTCTGGCACAAGAGAAAGTGGGGGAAAAGGGCTGCCCAAACCTACATGACACGTACATGACACATGTGCACACGGTCCCCCCGGGTGTGTGACAGAAGTCCTCCCTTGGCTTCTCTGAGGCCTGTCCCATAGTTACTAATAGCAGTTGCGTCCTGTACTCTCCCCATCCCCACCTCCTGCCTTCATCGGCCCTGATGTGTTTGTTGCCAGGCTGTCTCCCAGAGGCCTCTGATCTAATGGCAAGCATTTCTCCCCCAAGATGCTACCCTCAATTAGTGGTGAAATTTAAATCTGCCACGCAGAAAGCACTCTGCTCATTTACCCAGGCAAACGAGCTAAATCAGGAGGAAGGTCACAGCTCTAAGTATCTGTCAAAGACCATTTTTAGAGAGGGCTTCCATTTGCGTGGAGAAGATGAGGGCCACCTCTGACCTGCAAACGACGCAGACAAGCTGAATTACAGCCGCAGCCCTCAAGCCGTGGCTCTGGGGCTCGGCACTCGCCCTCAGCCACCCCAGCTCGTGCAGCCTCACCTTTCCTCCCCTCACAAACTGCCCCCAGGGCTGAACCTTTCATTTTGGAGTCTCACTGGTAAGTATCAGCAAGAACACCTCCTTATCTGCGGGGCAGAATAGCCAAAGCTGAATCAGAGAGCAATGCTCTGCAGTGGGTCGGCACGCAAACGCCATGGGGTTATTGCGATCTGTGCTAACCACAGTCTCAACTCAAAACCACAGACAGAACGCCGGCAAAGACAACAGTGACGTCACAAGGTACCAGAAGAATTCAAGATTCTTTTAAGCCAGACCCACTTTGCAAACAGAAATGATACAGCTGCTAAAAGAATATGAGAGACAGCTCTGTGGACCCACACCCGCCCTGGCCAGAACCAACACTCGCTCCTTAGAAGACACGAAACACAAAGGCACGGATAGGGAGTGAAGGGAACTCTTACTGCTTTAGCTCACAGCTTCACAGATGATTATCCCTTCAGGGACTGAAAGGTCTTTTAAACCGTCATGCTCAACATGCTGAAATCAATTATTAAAAGCTGCCTCACTCTTGGTTTTGTACTTGAAGCACAAGAGTGTGCAAACACGCACCAAAATTCATGTACAAGAATGTTCCCAGCAGCGCTATTCACAGCCATCCCAAACTGGAAAGCACCCAAATGTCCACAAAGAGCAGAATGAATAAACAGATAGCGATTACTCGTATGATGGAAAAGCACACGAGGAGAACAGTCTCCAATCCCATGGCTGAATTTACAGATTCGACCATGGGCCGGGTGACTCTCACGGACATGGCGCAGAGAGACAGAAGCCACACACCAAACCGCACATTTGGTACGAGCCTACTTTCAAAACACGAAAAGACAAGCTTACCCCATGCTGTTAGAAGCCAGGAGAGTGGTGATCCCTGGCAAAAGGGTTCTGTGGGAACTACTCACCTTCTGTCCCCCGAACCGGCCACACAGTGGTGCTCGGTTTGCGGCCGTTCACTGAGCTGTAATTTAATGACGGGTGTACTGTGCTTTAACGAACGCTATACTACAATAAGAAGTTTAAAAAAAAACTGTCCCTAGTCGCTGTCCCGTCTCATCCCCAACTGTTCTGGGGAGATGTCTTGCTTGGGTTTCTACAACCACAGCAAGTCAGCGACAGGCGCCGCCAAGATACCGGCTACCACCAACTGAATGATTCCTGGGGACCAGGCATCATGAGAGAACGTCACAAACAGGAGTGCATTTACTTCTCAAAAACTCTCTGAATGAACTATTTTTATTCCCAATTTGGAAGAACAGAAAAACAAAGCTTAGCCAGTTCAAGCTGAAGGCCGGCTACTACCTACGGAAGTCAGGATGCCAGGGGGTGACACCAAAGCTTAAGGTCCTACCGCTGGGCTATCAGAATGGGAAACGTGTTTATGTTATAAATGCTGAAGTTACATTAGGCCCTCAAGCTGTTTTCTTTTTCATGCCACTGACCTTTTTGATTGAGTCCAGGCCAGCTGTCTTCTAAGAGCTATCACATTCTGGACTTGCCTAATTGTTTCTTCATGGTAAGATTCAGATTATGCATTTTCAGCAAAGAGACACAGAAGGTTTGGTTGAACTAACAGTAGGGGTGCCAGGTCTGGTCACTTTGTTAAGGTGGTAACCCCCAGATCTCTTCATTATAAAGGCACATTTCCCCTTGGTAATTAATATGTCGGGTGATATTTTGAGACTATGTAAATACCAAATTCCTTCAGAACTGTTCCCCAGTGATTTTTTTTTTAAGGTTTTAAAAATTAACTACTGAGGTATAATTTATATATGATAAACTATATCCATTTAAGCGGTACAATTTGATAGTTTTGAATATGCATACGTGCGTGAAATCATCACTACAATCAAGATACAGAATATTTCCATCATCCCCACGTTTTTCCCATGCCTCTGGCCATCAGTTCCTCCGGCCACTCCTTGCTCTCAGGCAACCACTGATCTGTCTGCTATCGCTATAGATTAGTTTGCATTTACAGAGCTTTATATAAACGGAATCAGAATTTGCAGTCTTTTGTGTCTGGCCTGAACCACTCTCAGCATATAATGCTTCTAAGATCCAACCATGCTACTGTATGTAACTGTAATTCTTCCTTCTGACCCCTGAGTAGTGATCCAGTTGATGGCTGGATCAGTGTTTATTCACCTGCTGACAGACACTGGGTGGTTTCCAGTTTGGGGCTCTCATGAACAAAGCTGCTAGAAACGGCTGAGTACAAGTCTTTGTGTGAATATGTTTTGTTTTCCTTTCTCTTGGGCAAATACCTAGGAGTAGGATGGTTAAGTATACATTTAGCTTCCAATAAACTGCCAAAGTTTTCCAAAGGGAGTCTACCTTTTATATTCTTATCAGCAGCGTATGACGGTTCTAACTGCTCCATATCCTCACTTGGCCCTGTCACTCATTAAATTCTCCAGTGATTTTATTTTTTTAAGATTTTATTTATTTATTTATTTTGTCAGAGAGAAAGAGAGAGCGAGCGCAGGCAGAGGGAGAAGCAGGCTCCCTGCCGAGCAAGGGGCCCCATGCAGCATTCGATCTGAGCACCCTGGGATCATGACCTGAGCTGAAGGCAGACGCTTAACCAGCTGAGCCTCCCAGGCATCCCTCCCCAGTGATTTTAAAATCCAATAATGTTCCTTGCCTGAATTAATTGTGCATTTGTGTGATTATGTCTAACTCTCCCACCCCAAACATCATGGGGTACACTTTAGTTCAACCCAGTTCCTAGCATATAATAGGGGCTTCATTAATATAAAGTCAGTAAATTATCTGTTGAATGAATCTGCAGACTTCCCCCCAATCCCAACAAAAAGACAGTAAGCTAAAATTTTTAAGACCTACTAGTGACTTCTCAGGAAGTTTCTAACTTTCTTTCATTCTTTTTTTTTTTTTTTTTAAGATTTTATTTATTGACAGACAGAGATCACAAGGAGGCAGAGAAGCAGGCTAGAGAGAGAGGCAGGCTACCTGTTGAGCAGAGAGCCCAGGACCCTGGTATCATGACCTGAGCCAAAGGCAGAGGTTTTAACCCACTGAGCACCCCAAGTTTCTACCTTTCTATAACCCTTGGTGCTGTGTCCTATATTCTACTAAACCAGAGAGGTCAAGCTTGACCTGATTCTGCTGCCCAACAAGGAGCAGTGCCCCAGAAGGCAAATACAGAGGCCCCTCTTGCATTACATATAGCCTGCTTAACGTGGGCAATGAAAGTTGTGTGGCTCAATTCCAGGCCCTGAAGGAAAGGGGTTTGAAAAGAAATATAATGTTAACTAGAATTTAAATAAAAATTTGAAAAGAAAAAAAATGGCTTTTCAAAAGCCATGCCCCAGCCCTGTCCCTGGGTGAGAGTCGGTCTAAGAGCAGTGGAAGAGACTATTAAGGGTGCCACCTTCTCTCTGGCCAGACTAGCCCTGACACTGGGGTCTCCCTACGGCTGATAAAAGATGCTGACCCCTCCCAAGGGCCCGCTTCCTGCTGCATCTGGGTTCTTCGAGCAACAAAACAATCTCTTGTGAAATGAGGTGGCATATGCCAAGTGCCCAGTACAATGCCTGGACCATAGCAAGCTCTCCATAATGTGTCAGAAACAGAAAGCGGGGAGAGTTAATATGATGGCAGGCCATCTTTGGCATTATTATTTTAAACAGCTGCCAGGCTCCCCTGGCTGCAGGGACTTTCTCGTTCAATGGGGACAAACTGAAATTAAGATACACTAACAAAACCATGGCCTACCAGTTGTTTATACCGTATGGTCTGACCGCATTATAATTCAAGATGTAAAAGAGGGGCCTTCCGCCCACATGAAACTGCTTCTCCTTGGGAACAATTTCTTTTCTCAGCCCTCTGTGGCACTTGCTATAGGAACTGGTCACCTCTTAATAAGCCAAGCAATAAAGAAAGGGACTATTAGATGGGAAATCATTTTTGCTACTGCTGCCCCACCCCCTCCCACTCTGCCAAAAGGAAAAGGTTAAAGATCATAGAACGAGGGGCCAAGGAGGTTTAGTCTTACACATTATTCAGAAAAATCATTCCTAGGGAATGCTATTTTTAGTTCATGGCTGACAAGCGAGGCCACAGGCCCTCGGAACACATGCAGTAGCGCCCAGAGGAGCAGGGCACAAGGCATTCAGCCTCCAGGATACGAGACCTTCGGGGACTGAGGGGCAGGGACACTTGGAAGCTCCCTCAGGGGGTTTCTCTGCTGTAGGATGTGGATGTTTCCCCCTTCCCACGCTGTGGCTCAAAACTGGTCCAGAGACCTGGGATTTAAAACCATTCTGCAACCACAGTGAGGTATATAGATGGCACACTTAGCCTGACAAATTTTTCTCATATTCTCAGGAAGACTGTAAGTAGGTTCTAAAAGTAACTCCTCTGGCGAGATGAACTCTGGACAGGACTGAATATTCCTACTTCCTGCTTTGCAAAGGAGAGCACAGATTAACTTGGCCAATGTTCTCTTTTTACTCAGGAGTCACACTGCTGTAGAAGGGAAGCAGGGGCTCCACTGCCCTGACAGTTTTCCATGTGGAGGGAAACTGGGGGAAGAAAGTGTTCTAGCCGGAAATACAAAGTCAGTCTGACCTCCAGCAGTGACCCCAGAGCAGCTGCAGAAGATCCAAGCTCGCTTCCAGCCTGATCCCATAACTGGAGCAGAAAGTGAAAAGCTGTGATCCTATTAGCACAGCAAGCACAGAGATGGTCTCTGAGCCTGCGCTGGGCTCAAGGCATCTGCAAATCAATCCAAAAGCTGTTCTACCTCCTGGCCATTTCTTGAACACATTCCAATTTTAGGAAGTATGAAACAAGGGTAAGTGAACTGGTCAGAAAGCTCGGGGTGGGGGGGGGGGGGCAGATGCAATCGAAAATGAACCTCCCACTTGCAGTGCTGGAGAAGACCTAAGAATGTGGCGCTTTGGAGAGGTCCAACAGGGTCCTAACAGCAGCAGCAGCAGCAAATTTTGAGGTGAGAAAGCAGTGATCCTTTCCTTATGGTCTGTGTCTAGGAGGAGCTGGCAATTTACTCACAAACTATGAGGAGGATACAAGGCAGTCACAGGCACCTGCCGCGGGCCACCCCTGGAATGTGGGGTTGCCGGCAAACAAAGCTTCTTTCCATAGACTCTCCAAGGTGCCCCCACCCCATCCCTGGCGTCCATCTCTCGCCACCCTCTTCTCAGGTCAAATTTAAAATGAATTTGGCCTGGAGATGGAATCATAAAGATGATGCCGAAGGTATATATGTGTAAAAGTAAAACAAAATATAAGCTTCAGAATGGTAGGCACATGATGTCTTGTGGGGGTAGTATTAGCAGAAAACGTAACTGAACTATTTCAGATTACTTTCAGAGATGGGGATTGTAAAGGACTGTCACTTTCTATTTTATATCTGTATTTATAGTAACTTTTTACTGTGAGCAACCTGATGATTCTTGTAATTTGAAAAAATATTAAGGTGACAGGATGGTTCGAGTTGTCCCCATTCACAATGCTCACACTCCGGCCTCTTGAACCCAAGGTCTCAGCAGGAAGGTTTTTGGCAAGGCTGCTGTGAGACTGGGGCGGGGGCAGCAACCCAGGCCCTGAGGCACACAAGGAGAGGGGCTCCTTTCGGGATTTCTTGCTGGATTTCATACCCACCATAGTAGGCAGGAGTGTGAGCTCCCAAGCATCGGCTTTGAAAGTGATGATGCAGTATTTTATGTGCCAGGACAAGCAAAGTGCCCAGGTGTATGAGACAGACACAAAAACTATGACTTTCGACTGAACTGCTTAGGACAGACCCTGCAAACACATTTCATTTGCAGTGTCCTCTCCAATTAGCCAGATGAACTGCCTGAACTGCCACATGGAAACGAGTCCCAAGACGATTTCTATCATGAGCAAGAGAGGGAGACGGGATGGAGAGGTCAGGTGTCAGCAGAGGCTCTTCCTAAGTGCAAGTTCAGTGTAAGTCAGTCAGACCTGGGAAAACACCTAATCCATAATTCATTCAATCATTCCACAAAGTCTCATCAGTCCCAGGCCTCTGCTCAGCCGGGAGCCGCACGATGAGGCAGCCATGGGTGGTGTCAGAAGGGGGCTACGGACGCTGAAGGGCTACAGACAGCACACCACGCGAGGTGACATTCTAGCAGACGACTGTCTAGACTTCTCAAATAAGGTTATCATTCAAAACAGAACAAAACAAAACACATCAAAAGGCAAAGAGAATTGTTCTGACCTGAAGGGACAAAGGAAGCAATAGCCAAATGCACTGTGAACACTGCTTGGATCTCAGAGCAAAGTCTCAGCTGTAAGAGAGAGTTTAAGCCACCTGAGTCAACTTGAACACGGACTGCATGTGGAACACTACTGAACTAACGCTATCATTCTTGAAAGTGATAATGTCACTACAATTATAGAGGAGAAACTCCTTAAGCTAAGGGATATATGCTGAGATTTTTAGGAGTGAAGTGATGTGGGATCCATGGCTTATTCTCAAATTCAATTAAAATTAGGGGAAGAAAGGGCAGATGTGGCAAAATGTTAACCCCCAGGGAACACTGAGTCATTATCATACCAATCTCTCAACTCTTCAATGGGTTTTCCTACATTCCGTTTAGAAGCGGGGGAGAAAGCCAAGTTACAGGTATCTCCAGTCACTGGCAGAGCCTGATGGGCAGCAGAAAGCAGCAGCAACTGTGCTGGCGAAGCGGCCCCAACAAGCAGCACAAGAAGCCCGTGCCTGGGCTGCGGGCCACACGCAGCGCCTCAGGCAAGTCTCCCGAAACCTCCGGGGGAGTCCATGGAGCCAGGGCCTGTTATCACCCCCAGTTTACAGATGAACAAATGGCAGAGCAATGATCCCAGACTTGGTCTAACTGCAGATCTGAAGCTCAGTATCATTACTCCAAAATGCCTGTCCTAGCTAATCTGCTTCTTTAAGTCCATCAGGAGGAGAAAATGCCACAAGAGTCCCCAAACAGGGGAATGCTTAAATGGTCTGTGATCCAGGTACTTCCTAGAACATTATGCAGCAATTACATGTCATGTTCTTTGAGGGAGATCCCCTCTGCTTGCTAGATGGGACATTGCCCGATTCATGAATACTTAAAACCTGTTGCTCTTCAAATTAAAAGAAAAAGAAAAAAAGTCATATTTTCATGAAGTAGTTAATGACAGGGAGCATGCTCACAAAGCAATGTCTGGCTTAAAAAGCAGTGATTCTCAAAAAATGGTCCTCCAATCCACCTCTAGGTCACTGAATCCTTTTCCTGCAGGAAAACAGGAGTAGATAAGCTGGTAAAGTCAGGGCTCTTTCGGCTCATCTAAGTTATGCTAGAAAATTTTTAAGAACTATCATACTGCAGCAGGGGCACCTGGGTGGCTTAGTCGTTAACCATCTGCCTTCAGCTCAGGTCATGATCCCAGGGTCCTGGGATTGAGCCCCGCATCAGGCTCCCTGCTCAATGGGGAGCCTGCTTCTCCCTCTCCCACTCCCCCTGCTTGTGTTCCCTCTCTTGCTGTCTCTCTCTATCAAATAAATGAATAAAATCTTAAAAAAAAAAAAAACAACTATCATACTGCATACTCTGACTTATGTAAAAGTAAAAACCAACACACAAACGCAGAGCAATAAGGCTATCAGGAACGCAGCAGACCATCAACAGTGGTATTCACTAAGTGGAAGGTCAATGAATCTTTAAATTCTTTCTCACAGTTTTTAGCACTTGTTGAATTTCTATGAACATGCCTCAATTTTATGAAGAGGAAAAAAATTCTTTTAGGGAAAAGAGCACACAACCCCCCTGCCACACACGCTAAATTCATAGATACCACATTTAAAATACTTCTCTCCTGGGGCGCCTGGGTGGCTCAGTGGGTTAAGCCGCTGACTTCGGCTTAGGTCATGATCTCGGGGTCTTGGGATCGAGTCCTGCATTGGGCTCTCTGCTCAGCGGGGAGCCTGCTTCCTCCTCTCTCTCTCTGCCTGCCTCTCTGCCTATTTGTGATCTCTTTCTGTCAAATAAATTTAAAAAAATAAATAAATAAAAATAAAATACTTCTCTCCTAAAATTCTACTAAGTACAAACTAATGCGGGATGAGGGGAAGTATGTAACAAAATTTAAAGGCAGGAAGGCAAGCGGGCAGACAGGCAGGCAGGAGGGGATGGAAGAAACAGTGGAATCAAGATATTCCAGGTTGAAGACCACTTACTTAATCAACAAGTAATGCATATCGTGTGCCACACTCAGAAGAACAGAAAAGCCTACTCCCAGCAAGCTGAAATGTGCCTGAGAACTACCAGGGAGGTCACATTCAAAGGGCTACTGGTGGTGGGGGGTCTTGGAAGAAGGAGGACAAGTTCCAGAGGCAAGGAGGAACGCGGGATACAGTTCATACCACACGAAGAACACATGCAAAGCAGAGAAATACAAAGAAATTCCGCTGGTGGGAATGCAAGCTGGTGCAGCCACTCTGGAAAACAGCATGGAGGCTCCTCAAAAAGTTGAAAATAGAGCTTCCCTATGACCCAGCAATTGCACTACTCGGTATTTACCCTACAGAGGTAGTGATCCGAAGGGGCAACGTGCAGCTGAATGTTTACAGCAGCAATGTGCCCGATAGCCAAACTATGGAAAGAGCCCAGATGTCCATCGACAGACAGATGAGTGGATAAAGATGTGGTATCTATATACAATGGGATACTATGGAATGGAATACAGCCTTCAAAAAAATGCAATCATTTGCAACGACAGCCATTTGCAACGACATGGATGGAACTAAAGGGTATTATGCTAAGTGAAATAAGTCACTTTCTCAGTCCGAGAAAGACAATTACCATATGATCTCACTGATATGTGGAATTTAAAAAACAAAACAGAGGATCATAGGCGAAGAGAAGAAAAAATAAGACGAAGAAACCAGGGAGGGAGACAAACCATGAGAGACTCTTAATCCTAGGAAACAAACGGAGGGTTGTTGGAGGAGTGGGGGTGGGGGGATGCGGTAACTGGGGGACAGGCATTAAGGAGGCACGTAATGTGATGAGCGCTGGGTGTTATAGAAGACTGTTGAATCACTGACTTCTACCTCGAAAACCAGTAATACATTATATGTTAACTTAAATTTTAAAAATTGGGGATAAAAGAAATTCAGCTTGTATTCTCGTAAAACAATTTAAAAATTAATGCTTGTTGTATTAATGCATGTTGTATCAGAACATGGGGGAGAGGAAAGGAAGAATGAAGGGAGAGAGGGACAGAGGAGAGGGCCAGGCAGACCGCCGTAACAGTACTATATATGGGAGGGGGCAAGACTGTGGCCTGCAACTGGGAGGCAGAGAAACAGCAAGAAGAGCTTTTTGGTGGGGTGCCTGGGTGGCTCAGTGGGTTAAGCCTCTGCCTTCAGTTCAGGTCATGGTCTCAGAGTCCTGGGATCGAGTCCCACATCGGGCTCTCTGCTGGGCTGGGAGGCTGCTTCCTCCTCTCTCTCTGCCTGTCTCTATCCTTACTTGTGATCTCTCTCTGTCAAATAAATAAATAAAATCTAAAAAAAAAAAAAAAAAAAAAGAAAGAAGAGCTTTTTGGTAGAGAACTTCGTGAAATCAGGAGGGACTGCAGAGCGTGATGGTGGGGAAACGGAAGTGAAATGGAGGAGACAGAGCTCAGAGATGACAAAGCAAAAGTGACTTAGACATAGACTTGGGAACTGATTGGAGATGACCCTGCAGGTTTCTTGGTGACAGGGTGGACAGTGGCACAGTATCACAGAGCTTTTTTTTTTTTTTTTAAAGATTTTTATTTATTTGACAGACAGAGATCACAGGTAGACAGAGAGGCAGGCAGAGAGAGGGAGAGGGAAGCAGGCTCCCTGCAGAGCAGAGAGCCCGATGCGGGGCTCGATCCCATGACCCTGGGACCATGACCTGAGCCAAAGGCAGAGGCCTTAACCCACTGAGCCACCCAGGCGCCCCAGTCTCACAGAGCTTTAAGAAAAGCAACAGCTTGGTAGTGGCTGGTGGTAAAGCCTTAAACCCACAAGTATTCACAGGCAGAAGGGCAAGAAGAGGCCCAAGTGCATCCGTGGACAGCAAACCGTGAGTCACGGGCTGAGAGTGAGAGAAGCAAGGTGGGTGGGGCAGGTCGAGGCCACTGACATGCTCAGCTAGAGGACAGGTGGGTGACGTCCCTGCACCTCGGGCTACGGCAGGTGAGCCACGTGAGGAGATCATTCACACGAGGCTCCCAGAAAAGGGAAAGCTCCCCCTGACAGGAGAAAAGCAACTAATACATGCTGAAGGAATCAGGGAGTAACGCTATGGGGAAAGAGTAGCTTCGTGCACACCACCACCTTCCCCAAGGCATCAGCGCGAACGCTGCCAGTGACGGACAACTTGACGTGCTGCGCCACACGGTGTGATGTATCGAGAACACAGCATCGCTTCCCTGCTGTTTCTGCCCAAGGTGCAAATACGAACCTAATCATGAAGAAAACAGCCCCAAACCACCAAACTGACGAGGAACCTACTACAAAATAATGATCTGTATTCTTGAAAACTATCAGACCCATGTGGCGCCTGGGGGGCTAAGTTGGAAGCATCTGCCTTTGGCTTGAGTCATGATGCTGGGGTCCTGGGATGGAGCCCCACATCGGGCTCCCTGCTCAGCGGGGAGCCTGCTTCTCCGCCCCCCGCCACTCCCCTGCTTGTCCTCTGATAAAGAAATAAAATCTTTAAAAAACAAAAAACAACAATAAATTATCAAGGCCATGAAAAATAGATAGGCTAAAGTGTTCTAGATTAAAAGAGACTGGAGGCTTGACAACTAACCCTATCGTGTGGTGCAGGGTTAGGTCCTGGACCAAAATAAATTTGTGTTTTGCTATGAAGGACATGACTAGGACAATTGATGAAATAAAGATATTCAGAGACTGGGTAGGTTAGTGCTGGGTCGGTGCTAATGTCCTGAGTGTGACAGCTGCTTGGTGATTATGGAAGAGAATGTTTTTAGAAAATACACACAGAGACAGTTAGAAATAAAGGTGCATCAGATTTGCAAACTTCCAAATATTTCAGAAAAAAGATACAAATAAATATGCAGAAAGAATAGTGTGGGGAGGGCGCCTGGGTGGCTCAGTGGGTTAAGCCGCTGCCTTCGGCTCAGGTCATGATCTCAGGGTCCTGGGATCGAGTCCCGCATCAGGCTCTCTGCTCAGCAGGGAGCCTGCTTCCTCCTCTCTCTCTCTGCCTCTCTGCCTACTTGTGATCTCTCTCTGTCAAATAAATAAAATAAAATCTTTAAAAAAAAAAAAAAAAAAAAGAATAGTGTGGGGAAACTGGTAAAATCCTTTTAAGGAACCTGGGAATTTTTCTAACTTTCAATTTGTTTAAACTTAGAATTTTTATGCCTTTCCAGTAAGTCTAAAACAAAAAGTTCAGGAAAAAATGCCCCCCCCCCCCCGCCGCCCCCGAGCTGACACAAAGTGTCTCTCTGAAGTGCTAGGTCAACAAGTACAGGCTTCAGTCACCTGAATCAAATCTCTGTGCAGATTTTCTCCTTACCCAAGGGAGAGGTGCCAGAGAGAAATGGACATAAAACCAGGGTCAAAAAGAAGGACAGGGGGCGCCTGGGTGGCTCAGTGGGTTAAGCTGCTGCCTTCGGCTCAGGTCATGATCTCAGGGTCCTGGGATCGAGCCCCGCATCGGGCTCTCTGCTCAGCAGGGAGCCTGCTTCCCTCTCTCTCTCTCTCTGCCTGCCTCTCTGCCTACTTGTGATCTCTGTCTGTCAAATGGATAAATAAAATCTTTAAAAAAAATAAAATAAAATAAAATAAAATAAAAAGAAGGACAGGGAGAAAAGGCTTTGGGAACAGAATGAACTAAACCAAGCTGCAGATGTGCTACGATTAGGTGAAGTGCTTACTGTGACTCAGCCCTGGTGTGTTGCAGAGAAAACTCTGGAAAGAACTACAAAGTCTTTAGCAGGCTTCAACTTGAAGCTTATTTTCCCTGATTTGGCACATCCTAAGTAAATATTAATGCTGTCGTGCAGCTTAACAGGATGCCGCTGAAACTGCGTGCAGAACCTGGGACACACGCGGTACTGAGCATCGCCACAGAGAACACTGGAATCAGAGAGACACAGAGCAAGGCTCTAACCCCAACCCTGGTTTCGAATTAGTGTGAGCCTGTGTTCCTGAGCACCCCCGTCAATGCTTCACAGCTAACAGAACCATGGGCCTGCGACACCGGCTTCTCCAAGTCAGCAGCTCCGAAAGCACCCGTGAGAAAACCGAGGGAAACAGCATGAAAACGGAAGCTCCAAGGGTTTCCAACGAGAGACGGAAGAGACACATCACTGGATCCCACTAAATGAACAAAATGGATGTTTTCAACACAGGGAAAATCTCGTCACTGCAGGAACAATGTGGAATACATGAAGACGGATGGCACATTAGCACCAAGCTGTCAGTGGACTTGAAACAGAGCTGCCTGACCAGAAGATGGCCAAGGATCCTCTCCGGTTTTTGACCTCAGGGGGAAAAACAAAATCTGTCAGTAACAAATCTCAGGCACCTGCTCAATGGCCAAGGGCTGTAACGGTCACCACCATTCCTGCACTGTATTAAGCCAAAGTACACTAGTACACTAGCACTTGTGTCCAGTGTGGCGCTGGGGACACAATGCTAATATGATGACACTTCCTCTGCCCTCGAGCAGCTGACAGACCCGTAAGGACACACACCAGTGGGCTGCCCGCTGTGCCAGGGAGCTGACAGAGCTCAGAGGGGCACCTCACACCAGCCGCAGCCGCAGTCCTGAGAACCAGAGGCTCCGCACACTGAAAGGTTGAACAGATCCCATATGTCAGCCTCAGAACCACGCGCAGATGGAGAGCCGTCCAGATGGCTAGCTCCTTCTCAGAAAGCCTCTCACATTTAAGGTGAGATGATCCCAGAGTCTCCAAATGGCTCAGGCCCCTAGAAAGTATCCCGCAGGCAGTGAAAGCCGGCATCAGTTCTGAGCGGCACTCTTACCTGTGGCTTCGATGTACTCAATACACCGCTCAATAAAAACAGGGATGGGCTTCTCTGGAGTCACGACAGTTGTCAAGGGCACCCCAAAGTAGTTACTCTCCCAGGTTGCCTTTGTGATGGATGGCCGGGGTTTGGGCTTTGGTTTCTGTATAGGAAAGAGAAAAGAAAGCACAAAAATAGAGTGAGTATCAACTCAACAGCTCAAACATTGGTAAGGCTTCTAGAAGGGAACTCACAGTGGTATGGAAACTGCTGGAAAGACTCTGAACAGGATAGAGACCCACTCGTTCTTCTCACTAATTTTGTAATTTCTAGCCTCCGAATATCACACAAGATGCCAGCAAGCTGACACACAGTCACACCTCTGGTGTGAGACTGCATTATCAAAACAAAGGTGTTTATAAGAAGCAGGCCATGTTTAGTTAATAACAATGAGATGACTATCCATATCCTTTATCAGGGGTGCCCTGGAGTAAACAGGAAGTTTTCCAAACATCCCACATGGATAATGAATGTTATATACTCAAAGATGGCTAAAATCTTTAAAAAGATAAAAGACAGAAATGAGAATGAGTAATTTCCTCATTCCAGAAAAGAGAGCATGCATTCAGCTGGGGCTGAAAGCTGCAAGGGAGACCCTCCTTTGCTACATTGGCCTGGGTTAATCCTCAGCCGTTTAGGAATGAGGGAAGGGTAAAACCAACTAATCAAACAGGACAAAGAAAAGAATACTTTGTCCCTTGCCCAGCAGGTCCCTTCCTACTACGATTTGAGGGCTCACTAGGTGCCAAGCAAGTCCCAAATACTACTTCTTTTAAACCTCAGGACATTACACTTTACTGAGAAAAATGTCCCACACACCCGCCCAAATGACACAACTAGTAAGTGCCAGTGCTGGGAGTCAAAACCAGGAGGGTTTGTCTCCAAAGCTCATGCTCATAAACACTACTGAGATACTCTTCCCAAACTGATCAATCCTTTTATTTTGAAGCTCACATGAGGAAAAAATGCTCTAAACAAATGGTCAATTTCCTAAAAGCCACAGAAATAAACCTGAAATTTTGGCCTTTCGGTAAAATAGCTAGGTGAGCATCTTTCGGTAAAATATGTGAGGAGGAGGTTAACCAAAGAGGATCAAGGTAAATGGATTCAGGTGAAGCTCCAGCAATACAGTTTCATCTCCAAGTTAATGAGACCAAATTAGAAGAGCAGGTATAGGGGCATCTGGGTGGCTCAGTCAGTTGAGCACCTGCCTTCTGCTCAGGTCATGATCCCAGGGTCCTCAGCTACTCCCCTTGCCACCCCCCACCTGCTTGTGCTCTCTCTTGCACATACTCTCTCTCATATAAATAAATAACATTTTAAAAAAAGATTTTATTTATTTATTTGACAGAGAGACACAGTGAGAGAGGGAACACAAGCAGGGGCAGTGGCAGAGGGAGAAGCAGGGCTCCCTCAGAGCAGGAAGCCCAAGGCGGTGCTTGATCCAGAATCCTGGGATCACAACCAGAGCCGAAGGCAGATGCTTAATGACTGAGCCACCCAGGTGCCCCCAATAAATAAAATCTTAAAAAAAAAAAAAAGAAAAAGAGCAGATTTAACAAATGTATACAACCTATATAATTTAAAAGCATTTAGGGGTGGGGCTCCTGAGTGGCTCAGTCAGTTGGGCATCTGACTCTTGACTTCAGCTTGGGCTGTGGGATCGAGCCCCACCGCAGGCTTTTCCCTCAGAAGGGAGTCTGCTCCCCCCCCCCCACTACCCCTCCCCTGCACTCTCTCTTGCAAATAAGTAAATTTTTAAAAAAGTGTTTAGGGGAGGGGCGCCTGGGTGGCTCAGTGGGTTAAGCCTCTGCCTTCGGCTCAGGTCATGATCCCAGGTTCCTGGGATTGAGCCCCGCATCAGGAATCTCTGCTCAGCGGGGAGCCTGCTTCCTCCTCTCTCTGCCTACTTGTGATCTCTGTCAAATGAAAAATAAAATAAAATAAAAAAAGTGTTTAGGGGATCTTTGTATAAAATCCACTAAAGGGGACATCCACCTAGCTAACCTGACCACCCTAGGTCAGCTGACCCTGACCACCCTAGGTCAGGGTCAACCATTTCTCTTTCCTTATCCTGCCCATCCTCATTCCTTCTGGTACCTCTATTTATACTGGGAACAAATCACTTCCTGTTTAGTCTGAGATTCTTTGAGGACTTCCTGTGCAAACAAGTGGCAAAAAAAAGAACAGTGAGAATAAAATGTGCACGAAAGAAGGAACAAGCCCTTGTGGGCTGGGGTCGGGCATTATCTGTAAGGAACACCCAAAGGCAAAGACAATCCAGTCTTCACAGAGCTGGCTAACTGATTCAGTCAGGAAGATGAGTGCAATGGAAATGGATCCTAGAGTACCAGAGAACCATGCCCTCCACAAGGCCTACCCCTGCCCCTGTCCCGCTCCCCATGAAATCAGCCACACAGTCTCTCAGGTTGCAGGGAGTGACTGCCGCTATCTCTAGGCTCTGACCCAGACTTTTCACCAAAGTAGTAAGGAAAAGCAAATCGATGATTTATGATGTATCTTTACATGAGATAATTTAACCAATCCAGACTCTCTAGACTCGGGCATCTTCTACTTAGAAGAAGTACAAGAGAAAGAATTTAAGGGTTGACATCTTAACAGACCTGGGTTTGAATCCTGAGAGACAAGTCCTGTGACTCTGGGCAAGTGACTTTGCATCTCAGGGACAGTACCTCCTCACAGAGGGGTCTGAGGGTGAAATGTGTGGGACCTGGCTCAGGGCCTAGCAGACAGTAGTCATAATTTGAGGAAAGAGAGGGGGGGACTGCTTCTGTTATCACACACTGTCGCAACTGGCTAACCATGAGTCAAGCTATGGTCTCCCTTAAAAATGCCATACAGTTTAAATTATTAGCTCTAGAATCTGAATATACAAGGAAGCCCGTCTGGATTCCAGCGACATTCTTTTTATCAATCTCAATCCTGCAGAATTCGCCTGTCAAAACTAACACAACAGCAGCACCATGCTTCAGTAAAACTGATGCTTCCAAATAAACCATTAAAGGATTTAAAAACGGAACTTTAAGAGAAGCTGCAAAGAAGCAGCTTTTCTAATCACCATTAAGGTCTTCTAACCAGAGTTCTAGTAAACAGATAATAAATTTTGATCTTGTACTTCTTCTACCTTCTCAATACTAAGACAAGATGAGGTGTGTTCTAACAATCTAAGTTAGCTAGAAAATTTACCCTCCATCAACTGAGTACTACGCGCCGGACCCCTGCTTACGTTCTTTAGGTTTCATTCCAGAGTCAAAACAGATCTGTACGTGTGGGTTTTAAGAACCCCATTTTACAGATGAAGAGGCTGAGTCCTAAAAAAAATTCAGTTACTTGCCCAAGTCAGTTCTGACTCCAAAACCTGTGTTCTGAGTCACTATGATTTGCTGCCTTCCTCTGAAAGTTCCCGGGAGAGGCAGAATGAGTAAACGGATAAAGGAATAAATGATTATGAGTACACTGACAACCTGATTGTCAGTACACTGACAATCATAATAAATGATTATGAGTACACTGACAATTTCTAGGGTAATAAAGACCCCCCTCACATAAAATCTCAGGGATCTTTAAGCTGGAAAAGGAAAGAAGAGAGACCTATGCAGTTATTTCAAATAGCTACAGAACTATCCACTGAAAGAAATCATTTTATATGGTCCCAAAGGGTTATGTTGGGAGAGATAAGAGGAGAACACAGATAGGCAATTTTGGCCAATATAAAGAGAAATTAAAAAAAAAAAAATCCCCAGCTATTTAAAAAGGAAGGGACTGCTCTGTAAATACTCAAAGCAGAAACCGAATTACCTGCTACACCCGTTGTCAAGGAGATCCTGCCATGGAAGTCCACATTGGACAACTGCCCTTATCCCCCTCACCCCAGAGAATCCAAGATCTAGTTCAGTGCTTTTATTTATTCAGCGTACAAAATGCGGGAACGGAGAGTGAGCTGTCGCAACAGCACCAACTCACCTTGCTAAAGGACATGGATTCTCTCATATTTAAACTGTGATTTACCAAATGTCCAAACACCTCCGAGAAGTAACTGAGGGCTCTGCAGGGTGTCACAAAATTTGGATGGGAATTCTTGCACAACTAGTTCTAAACCTTTCCAGTAAGGAAATCAGACGTCGTGGTGCACACGAAGAGGTGGGCCAGATTGCTGATGTAACAAACAACACATCAGGCACCTGAAGGGTTACTGGGCACATGTCAGATGGAAACGCCACTCTTTTGAGTGGCCTGCCAGCTGTCTCAGTCCCCGGTCAGACATGGGTCGCTCATTATGGAATCCCTGGGGCACTCAGAGCAGCAGGCCCCTGGAGAGGAGAAAGTAATACCATCCTAATATCAATCTTCTTTTGAGGGCTTTCACATAGCAGGCTGAATGGAAAAAGGCATCTAGCCAGAGGAAAGCAAACCCTGAGAATAACTGACACATCTGCAGTTCTCAGTTGAGTCTTACTGGGTCGGAAACGGAAACTGGTGATTAACTAGGAGTGGCCCCGTGTAGGACACTGCTAGGTACTCTGCACAATTATCTGAAACCTCACCACCATCTTCTAGGTAAGGGTTATCAGCACCATTTTATCGGCAAGAAAATGGGCTCAGAGAGATTCACACCCAGCACTGAGAGCCCGGACCCAGGCCTAGTGATCTATGAACACCAAAGCCCCTCTCTGCCCTACCAGAACTCCATGATGGGATGCCATGACCAAAACAAAGCGCTGGCTCAGTCTGAGCCACCTTCATCTGTCCGTTGGGATAGATACATTTTTTGAATGAGTGACAAAGTCCATTGTTCTTTACTTCAATTTCCTCAAAAACATGCCTGATTCTTAGGCTTATAATACCCAGGTGGCAAAGGAAACAAAGAAATGAACCAATCGTTTACACCAGTTTGGCACTGCAAAGAAACAGTGACGAACTTGCCGCTGGCCCCTTGGCTTCTGAAACAAGGAAAGAGCATCAAGGGAAACTCCCAACTTTGTCGGACTCGGAAAACATCTGTCACCTGCTTGTGGGGTGGCAAGCCCACTCCATGGCCCCTCCGAGTCCACAGAGGCAAGAAAAAGGTTAGGAAGCCAGCCAAAGAATGAGAAGCTTCCATCGGGCTGCAAGATGAGTGGGTTCCAGGGCCTGACATGCAGAAGGCACTCATTAAATTTCCTGAATGAAAACAAGTTTCCAATAATGCACAGCGCCAATATTTCTTTATATATTTTTTTAACTTCAGCTGAGATGAGGACGATCTGTGTGTGTACAAAGGCTTTTTCTTCTCCTAACATAGTGTTTGTTGCCCTCCTGAAGACATGAGAAGGTGAGGCTCAGAAGGTCTTATTCATAGCGACAGTACACCCCAGACTCCCTTTAAGGAAAAAAAAAACAGCGAGGTGATCGATTCCCTACATCACTGTGTGGACACTAAATAAAGGACAGTCATTTATGTACACATACAACTATGTTCCTGCTGGAGTCAGTTCCCAGAGAGCAAGGATCTTAGCATTTCTCTTTTTAAATGAATTATGCCCGAGGTCACACAGCAAACTAGCAGAAGAGCTAATACTGCAACCAAAGTTCTCTCTCACTCTCAACCAATTTATAATCCAATCAGTAAGAGATGAGATACATCCCTCGCAAATGAAGCCGATCTAGGTATCAGATGAGTTAACAACTGAGCCACAAAGAAAAAGAGAGTCTCCCAAGACTTCCAGTGGGGAGGTCAGCCATTCTTTCTGGATAAAGAACATTCTATCTTCCGTGGGAATAGCAGGTAGTTATTTAGTGACCCTAAGCTGACAACCTCGAATACTCTCCTGGTTTCTATAAAATACCTTCAATACATATAAAATTACTGATCTAGACTTCAGAGTCCGAAAATATGATCACTACAGTTGTACCACCTAGCACAGTCTTTTAAATGCTTGGTAACCCATCTAATGAAGGAAATAAAAAACAGAAAAGAACACAAGCTCTTGGAGTCTTCTTCTTCTTTTTTTTTTTTTTTTAAGGACAAATGTCAGGGACCTGGGTGGCTCGGTTGGTTAGGTGTCTGCTTTCAAATCAGGTCATGATCCCAGGGTCCTGGGGCTGAGTCCCGCATCAGGCTCCCTGCTCAGTAGGGAGTCTGCTTCTCCCTTTACCCTTTACCCCTGCTCGTGATCTCTCTCAAATAAATAAATAAAATCTTTTTTTTTTTTTAAGATTTTATTTTTTTATGACAGAGATAACAAGAGAGGAAACACAAGCACGAGGAGGAAGCTGGAGAGAGAGAAGCAGGCTCCCTGCTGAGCAGGGAGCCCAATGCCCGGGGTCAATCCCAGGATCCCGGGATCACAACCTGAGCGGAAGGCAGATGCTTAACAACTGAGCCACCCAAGCACCCCAATAAAATCTTTAATAAAGGACGAATGCCATATGCTGAATGTAGTCTGGAACAGGGACGGTGTCCTCTAAACGAGGACAATTTTCCCTCTCTAGAGTGATTTTTAGCAAAGCCCGAGAGAGAGAGACACAAACACACACACACATACAGGCACGCCCGCAGTTTGCCAAGTTGTGTAGTGGGAGACCCTGGACTAAACCTAAGTGGTAGGAGTCAGAAAAACCAAAAGATTCCATACACTACATTACTACAGGTTCCCCACAAAGCACCTTCTTGCATTCTATATTCAACATTCCAGCTTTCTGATTAGCAACAATTCTCTCATAATTTCCAATAGATCTTCAAAAGAACCTTTTCAAATCAAGTTTCTCACTCGTGCCCTAAATGTATGCTTGGTTAACTGGTGCTCCCCCTTCTGGCTCTGCAAAAAAAAAAAAAAAAAATCTAAGCCCAAGTTTAAGAGAAAACCTGATGGCGTTCTTATTCTCACTGGCAAAGCCCGTTACGAAAGCACAGATGCTTACTAGACTTGGGCTCCGTCATGCTGGCAGTCAGTATTATGACCCAGTCACGCACTGTCTTGGAGCATCTTTATTTAGGGATAGAAGAGGAAGTAGCACAAAGTCTCAGCCTTCCTAGCATCCTTAATCCTCTGCCATGATGGAAGAAGAAAGACATGTCATCCCCTCACAGGCCCCAAATAAAGTGAGACCACAGCTTTTTTGCTCTAGAAAGGTGTGAAGTCTGGCAAATCTGGGTCACTCCCTGCCGCTGTCTCAGACTGAATAGCCAGTGCGACAGGGGCTAACTAGAAAGGAGGGCCCACCAGTTCTAGGAAAGTTTTTTACACACATCCTGCCTGATCCGACACGTACTGGATTTGGACTTCTCAGAGTTCCATGTCAGTTTTTACCTGCTTGCCTCCTCTCAAATACTGAATCAAATGCATTCAGAAGACCTTTTTCAATGGAAGCAGAAGTGATTCTTCACTGCAGCTGAAATACTCTGCGTTCCTACCAAGATATTTCAGTATCACTAGGTGGTGGACAAGAACAAGTTGGTTCAGTGATGATCAGAGCAATTCTCTGCTCTTTGAAAAATAGATTTGGGTTGCCTATTGTAGTTTTTTTTTTTAAGAACAGGTGTGCTGTAAGCTAAGGCCCATAGTTAAATACAGTCTATTTTTGTCACCAAAAACACACTACAGCAGCTCTTCAGGCTTAAAATAAACCAAGAAAATGCGTGACACCAGTTCAAAACAATTTCTCAAAGTTCCAGAGGCTATTTCAGTGTCTCCAAGCCTTTTTTGTCCTCTAGTCAACTAGACTCTGAAGCCAGAAACAAACGGCACCAGGCCTTTCTTAGAGGGTAGTGTGGGGAAATGGATTTTTTTCAGATAATAATCACAGTCCTCTGAAATGAAAAATTAACTAGACTGATTGGTCCAAATGTGTGCCTGGCTATCACATACTACCGTCTTCCTTGCAGGCCAGACTCTCAGAGCCCTCTGAAAGCGGAAGTCAGAAGAGCGGCTTCAAAAATCTCCACTCCTCCATCTAGTAACTACACTCATGTGGGTGGTGGCAACGGACAATGCCGGGTACCAAGCCCGGCTCACAGTAAGCACGCAGTACACTGAGGGAAGTGTAAGACCCTCCCCATGGTATTTGCAGCCCTCGCTCTCTACAGTAGCTTCTCTAGGTTTCTTTCAAGTGTTCCCCCTACCCGGGCTCCAAGTTCCATACTGTTTTCTCAACAGCTCTCCCTACGAAACCACCATGTTCACTGCCTTTGTCCTCCTCACCCCATATGTCTCAGTTCAGATACTGGTTCTGTGAGGACCTTTCCCAGCTACTCTGGTGACCTGGTGAGGTAAAAAACCCCTCACTCTACAAGGCCTTAGTACCCTGCACTCCGATCTGGCAATATCCAAAATGCATGTCAACACATGTTTAAAATCCATCATTCCTTTGACGGTACACCGGATGGACACAACCACCACACACACAGTGCTCAGCACAAAGCCAGGTGCACAGGTGCTCAAGAAACCATGTGCACTAAGTGCTCCTTTCCAAAACTGAATAGATGAGCATATGTTTGGGAGGCAAAAGTATTTCTTTTAAAGATAACAATTCTTTCAGGAATCAGAAAATCCAAGGTCAAGTAGGCACCCCCACCCCATTTGTAAGACCATGGCATTTATTTGGCCTTACAGCTCACTGAGTAGGACCAGCCCCTTCCGAAGCACACACTGAGAGTCTTTCCTGAGCAAGTTACAAAGAGCTCATATTTCATACCATTCAGCTTGTCTGTCAAAAATGCAACATCCCTCCCTGGGGAGCTAGCAGTCCAATTCCCCAGCTGGTTTTTATTCACACTAGAAACTTTAACTCCGTTCTCGGCCTCACAAAATGAGAGCTGTGTCCACACAAAGCCACAACAACCAGGCGATTCACTGAATCCAATGAAATAAGCCAATTCACTGGGGGGGTAGGGGGGAGACACAAACTGTCAAACTGGTTACTTGGTGCCTTATAGACCAAACAATGCGTGATTGAATTGGTTTGCTTTTCAATAGGTTGTCTTGTCATGTGGTAGCTACAGTGAGTGAAAGATTTTCTTTATCATTCTGTTTTGTCTTTTTTTTTTTTTAAACACAAAGATAAGAGCACATCAGATAGAAGGGTGAATAGCCAATAAAGTCCTCTCTTTAAATCCGTGGTCAAACACACTAAATTCAGCAACTCGAGCTACCCAAAAGGCACATTTTGTGGAGCAAGATTCCCCAGGCTGTTTTTTTGGTTTTAAAATGAGACCCTGCCGGTCCTGATCTCATCTCTGCAAACGCATGGTACTGAGAGACAGAGACCATGTGCAACACCAACTCTTTCCAGACAAAGCAGCTATTCATGGGCCCCACTGAAGTGCAATCGTAGATTTTCAATTTCATTCAGCTGAGTGCGGAAGGCTCCCACTATGAGGGTGGGTTGCTAAATGGTTCAGCTGGGAAAAGGACCCAGAATGACAGTCAGCTTTACAGTCTGCACTTTCATTAACAGAAATGAAAGCGATTCCCTTACACTCTGACTCCAGTTTTACAGTAAAGAGCTAATCTAGCAAGTCAGCCAAGGGAGCCGGGCAATTTCTCTTTCTCCACATCATACTGGTACCCAGAGCATAGCTTTTTGTTGTTGTTGTTGTTAGGGCTGTTGCTAGGTAAGTGCCGAGAAAGCTCAGTAACACACAGGGTTAAAACTTACACAAAAGGGAGGGACAATGCTGGACCCCCAGGCCCTCGGCTAGGCCAGACCTGCACTCTCTTCTCCTTGAAGACAACAGGACCGTTTTTTACCTTCAGGCCCTTGCTTCAATCCTACTCACTACTCACCCCTGGAGCTCTCCTTAAACACCAACACCGCCATGCCTACCCCCTGCCCAGGCTGCAGGCTGCTCAGTGTCGCATGTGTATGACCTTACTCCGCTTCTCACAGCTGTCTGAGGAAGGCGCCACAGTGTTCTCCCTTTCTGCCCAAGGGATATGGAGAAGGGAATCCTGTACCCCCAGTCCCAGTGAGGGAGCAGAGGAGTTGGAATTGGACTTTAGCCCCTACCCCAGAACCCGAGTCCCCAATCACTCCACACACTGCACTCGCTCCTTAACCGCCCTGGCCTGGGCCTGGGATTTCTGCTCTGCCCAACACAGTGCCCCCTGGGCAGACCACCTGTTTTCGGTAGTTATGCAGATTTTGCTGCCTCAACTGGGAGCTCTGGTCTGGGCAAGAAGGATCTGTGCCATTTCCCCAGTGGTGTCTGGCATGCAGGAGGCACTAAGTGTGCTTTCCATTACCTTCCATTACCAACTGGCTCCCCGCTCACTTCAAATAAATACTGTATTGCTTTGTCATGCCAATAAAAATCAAAGGCCAAATCCCCCACGTAAAGGTTGGCTTGGCATTCTCTGCCCCGTGGTATCTTGCTTTTCCAGTAAAACAAGTGTCAGTCTGCTTTCTTAAGGCAGCAATTTTAATAGGAGGTTCGCCCCAGTGGGAAAGAGAATAAAGGCTCTGCTTATCTGTGCATTAGGATGACAAAGCAGCAACACTCTCTTCAAAGCACTATTTTCCAAGGCAGGAAAAGACAATTTCACCTTTTACTCACACTTTCCAAAGGATACTCCTGAACCGACTTCTGGCACGCTATTGCTCTTGGGCCAGAGGTAGCATTTTTATTTGACTTGAAGAGGTGTGGCCCACATAACTAACAGAAGGGAAGTGGATCATTTCTTGCGTGCTGACCCAGCAACCCCGGGTAAGGAAGTTCTAGGTTAGGAAGTGGCTCTTTAAAAACATAGACACCAGCTGCTTTCTGCTGAGCCCACCGTGTGTGCTCTTTAAAGCATGGCTTGTCTGGGAATGTGTCTTAAAAGCATCATCTTCAACAAGTATTAAAAAGTAGCTAGAGGGACGCCTGGGTGGCTCAGTTGGTTGAGCAGCTGCCTTTGGCTCAGGTCATGATCCCAGCATCCTGGGATCGAGTCCCGTGTCGGGCTCCTTGCTCGGCGGGGAGCCTGCTTCTCCCTCTGCCTCTGCCTGCCATCCTGTCTGCCTGTGCTACTCTCTCTCCCTCTCTCTGACAAATAAATAAAATCTTAAAAAAAAAAAAAATGTAGCTAGAAGCCAGAAAATCAGTTATAATTCAGTGTGCTATTATGCCGCCCTCCTAATTCCCAGGTGCGCAAACACCCCCACAAATTAAGACTATCAGCATTTAGATAAGCTATTCTGGTAACAGTCTTCATCAGGAGTGGAGGAAGAGAAGAAAGTCAAAACGTTCAAAATGTTTGGATTCCAGTATCGTTAAATAGGGGAGCTCTGAGGAAATACAGGGGGGAGATGAGGCTACTTTCTGACTTCTTAAGTAAGAACTGTTTTCCATGGGTCTACCCACTACTAACCCTCGCAGAACAAAATACTGAAGGCAGGTGAAGGAATCCAAGTGGAAAAACAAAACAATGGGAAATCAAATGCCTATAATATTTACTAATGTTCAATTCAGAGGGGTAGAGGAACAGAACACAGAATGATACCGCCCTGCCCTCTCTGAAACTACACTGGTAAGAAAATTCTGGAAGTTCCAGCCAACAGTGATTGGGGAGCACCACGGATGCTCTCAGGGAACACAGAGTGAATACATTCTTCTTGGGGGGCCATGGCACCATGTTCCTCCATCTCCTTACTGGTTAAGGAGTAACTTACTCCTCCTTCCTCCTTACTGGTTGAGAGGGCCCTCTTAACCAGTAAAAGTTGGAGAACTAGCCTTCAGGTGATCTTTTACAACAGAACTGTCAAATTCTTAAAACAGCCTGGACTCCAGATCCTTCTGATTTGGTGTGTCTTGTAATAACGCAAACTTTTGGCAAGCTTTCTTCCAAAGATCACTGACATGTTTTCAGACAAGTCACAGACAAGTCCTCTGCTGTTTCCTGGTCAGGAGAGGATGAAAAGTTTTCAATGCAGAGAAATCATTCTGTGTAACCCAACGCTGGTTGTGGGCTAGCACATAACACGTAGTCCTGTTGTCGGGTCTCACCAAGATATCTTTCTCTGAACAAAGTATTTCCCCCTATTCTTTTTTTTTTTTTTTTAAGATTTTATTTATTTATTTGACAGAGAGATCACATGTAGGCAGACAGGCAGGCAGAGAGAGAGAGAGGAGGAAGCAGGCTCCCCGTTGAGCAGGGATCCTGATGCAGGACTCAATCCCAGGACCCTGAGATCATGACCTGAGCCGAAGGCAGCGGCTTAACCCACTGAGCCACCTAGGCGCCCTATTTCCCCCTATTCTAAAAAGGCGGGAGGTGGGGGCACCTGGGTGGCTCAGTGGGTTAAGCTCTACCTTCAGCTCAGGTCATGATCTCAGGGTCCTGGGATCGAGTCCCGCATCGGGCTCTCTGCTCCGCAGGGAGCCTGCTTCCTCCTCTCTCTCTCTCTATGATTGCCTCTCTGCCCACTTGTGATCTCTCTCTGTCAAATAAATAAAATCTTAAAAAGGCGGAAGGGACACCTGGGTGGCTCAGTCGTTAAGCATCTGCCTTCAGCTCAGGCCATGATCCCAGGGTCCTAGGATCGAGTCCCACATTGGGCTCCCTGCTAAGCCAGAAGCCTGCTTCTCCCTCTCCTACCTCCCCTGCTTGTGTTCCCTCTCTTGCTGTCTCTGTCAAAATAAACAAACAAAATCTTTAAAAATATAAAAAGGGGGGAAAAAAGAAACAGTTAGGAAATACCTGTTCTGTCTCAAAGCCTAAGCCTAAGCCCAAGGCAACAGGGCACTGTACTCTGTACGCTGTGATTCTACACAAGATAAAGAGGTTTTCTCTGCTGCTGCATTTGGGACTGTTCTCCCTACATCTGATGGCAGGTCTGACACTCATATGTGCGGTTAACTTTCTGCCCGTCCTGCTTTGGTTGGTCCTTAAATATAATCTGAAGCCATCACTGACAGCAGCAGCAGCATCTCACTCAAAGTAACGCAGCTGGAGGGCACTCCAATTTTACAAATAGGGGACACGTTTATTATTTTGTGGGTGGGAAGGGTGGACAGGTTTATAACTCACACTGGCAAGATTCTTACTTTTCATTTACTTACCTAAGACCCTTCATTGATTTGTGTGCAAATAAAATCATCATCCAATTTTTCCTAATCTAAAATGGCAGCAACCTGGGCCGCCTAGGGGGCTCAAGTCAGTTAAGCGTCTGCTTTCGGCTTGGGTCATGGTCTCAGGGCCTCAGGCTCTCTGCTCAGCGGTAGCCTGCTTCCCCCACCCTCTCTCTGCCTGCCTCTCTGCCTACTTGTGATCTCTGTCAAATAAATAAATAAAATCTTTAAAAAAAAAAAAAAAGAAAAGAAAATGCAGCAACCTTTACAGGTCAGTGAGAGGAAGAAGGAGCTTTTATGAGTCGCATGGGTGAATGTTTACTTAGCAGTTGGGAGACTGAAGCTGCAATTTTAGATTCTGGTGTTTGCGTAAAGAAAGAACAAGCATGTCGTCACCAGCCTGGCTACTTGTCAGGATACCGGCAAGCTCTACACGACCTGCTCACTTTGGTAATTTCCTAACTACTGTTTTGGACAAAGACAACTCAAACTCAAGCTGTGTGTCTAAGGTCCTCACTACTTGCGAGCTGCTAGGAGTAGCAATCTGAGACACTGCTTATTTCATGCTAAGTCAGGGAGTAAATATACACACAGACCAATTTCTTTTTTACTGGAATAAGCCGTCCTTGAAAAATCATCACCATCATCCGTCAGCTCTCACTGAGACACTGTGTGAACCACTGCCGTGACTCATGCTTCAACTGGTGTCTTACCTTAGTGTTCCTCCTCAGACTGCGAAGAATATTCCTCCGCCTTGGATCTTCGTCTGTCTCATAGGGAATGACGGCATTGTCCCCTTTATAACCTTGAGATGCCTGATCCTCCTCTTTCTTCCGGATGGGCCCCAGCTCGTCGTCGCTCCCCACACTGAAGCTCGTCCGGTAACGGGCAAACCTCCCCAGCCGGCTGCATCTCGCCCTATACAGCACAGGCTTGCTCACAACGGAGACCTTGCGGCCACGCTCCAGAGAGCTGGTGTCCATTTCACTGTCGGAGCCATTGCCACTGCCGTTGGACTGGGCTTTGTTAATATTCCGAATGGTGATGATTTTGCCTTGGGTGCTGTCATGGGGCACTGAGTATATGTTTTCTTCTTCATTCCTTGGCTTGACCACAGCATCCATGGGTTCAGCGTAATCAGAAGGATCAAACCCATCTGGAGGTAGCCAGGTGCTAGAGGACACAGACTTCCTCTGTCCATCTCTATGGCCTTGGTCTAAATAAGACAGATCCCCCTTTGTGATATCAAAATGCACGGGAGGCTTTGGCTTGACGGGTGGAGGTACTTTGTTGTTCAGTTTACTCTCAAAATTACTCATGATGAAAGACAGCCCATCATTTCCCTCCAATTCCATAGAGAGCTTAGAATGGTCTTTGGACAGAGAGGGCAGTGATGTGTCTTCTCGAAACATGCTATAAGAAGAGGGCTCGATATCCTCTTCCGAATCCTGCAGGTTTGAGTTGCAGAGTGGAGAGCCCGCTCGGGGGGAGTTAAACACCTCTTCCGTGGTGCTACAGGCCTCGGCAGCATTATCGTACATGTGAGTAGCCTCGATTATGTTCTTTTTATCTACCACATCTTTAAAAAATGGGTGGAAGAGCTCAAGTTTATGCTGGGGTTGGCTACAGGGGATGCTTGTGAACCTTCCGTCAATTTCTTGAGCAATCTCCTCTCCCTCACTCAGCTGTTCCCGACTTAAGTCATTGTCCAGGACATCTCCAGTGCCATCAGCGAGTGCGACCAGCTGAACGGGGATAATATCCTGCACTTCACAAAGAAAGGCACGTAACATAGCCAAGGAGGCCTTACGTTTGGCTGAATAAAAAACAATGTACCCATGGACCAACCGGCTTTTCCTGATGCTAAATGAGGAATGGTACGAAAGAACAGACAGTTCGATGCGCTTCTTGTGGAGTCCGATTGGTAGTTCAAGTAAAACAGAGTTGTTGCTTCCACAATGGGAAGACTTACAAGTTTGGGACTGAAGGACAGGAAAGAGTATGTCATCTGCACTGAAAGGGTCTCCACACATCAGACACATGACAATTCGCAGATCGACATCAGCCAGATCTTTGATGCTCGCAGTAGAACTGACCAGGTTTAAGTTACGCTTGGAGTCCAGGAGTCCTTTCAAAACTTGACTGATTTGCTTTTCATTAATGTTGCGTCCATAACCAATGCCAGCAGAAGCAGGGTCAAGAAAGACACACTGCAGTTTGCTGGCAATCTGCTGACCTTGTTGTATTAAGCTATGCAGGGTCTCTCCACTGGTATCTCCTCTCTTATTAACCAAGATTAGCGTCAGGGGGAGATGGACTAAATGATTATCTCGCCTGCCGAGCGTGGACTCTCTACTCTTCTCTATACTCTCCACCACATAGGACAGCGATTCCTTTGAATTGTAAAGGCAGAGACAGCCATGGGGCTGAAATGTTGGTGTCTGGAAAGAGTTCACAGGAAGTCTGACATTCCCTTCTATCGGCCTCAGGGAAAGCTCATACATTTTACCATCTATCACATACTTGTCATCATTTGTACAGAGAGCTCGAATCTCATTGGCCAACTCACGTGCGAGGCCATCTTTGCCCAAGATAACCAAGTTGATCCTATCAATGTTGGGGTCAGAGAGGGAATTTTTCTGATTCCGGTCAGATGGCCGGATAAACCGAGCACAAATCAAATGCTCGATCTTCGCATCGACACAGGCTGGGCAGCTAGGGCACGTTTCCTTGGTTGGGTGATACACAAAATGAATATGCTTCAGGATAAGGGCATCGCGCTCTGCTTGGAGCTTCTGTAATGCTTTAAATCGCTGTTCCTCCCCCAGAACATCCTGAATGACACCCATCTTCTCCTTGCTGGGCTTAGCATCCAGCTCCAGCTCATAAAACAATTCTGAATATTCCAAAAGCAGCTCCTGAAACTCTTCCTTTGCTTTGTCTATAATTTGCTTTTGGTGTTTGCCATAAATATCCATGTATACAGATTCTTCCAGCCACTGGTAGAAATCTTCATTCATAATAAAACTACGGGCCTCTTCCCAAGGCTTTCCAGGAGTTATGAAGGGAGAGGTCTCCAGGTTTTCTTTAAATGCCCTTCTCATCTCAGCTCTTTTCCTCTCGTTCCGCAGCTTCTCTAAGTGGGCCTCGTACAGCTGCTCGGCAGGGACAGTATCCATCAAGTCAAAGGGAATCCGTTCATTCTCCATGTTGTCAATGTGACTGGTGGCATCCCACGGTGTCTCTTCAAGCACAACAAACCACTTGAGGAATTCTGGCTTGGTCTCCAATAGCTTTTTGGTTTTTATGCAGCTTAGGTGGTCGATTTCATCTAGATTGGGTATAAGAGCTTCAAAAGCTAACGGCAGGGCTGCCAGATATAACTTTCTCCTGCGCTCAATGTGCTCATGCTTGAGGCGGTGGATGTGCTGGAGAAACAGCTTCTTGGCTTTCTGAGTCCCTTCCAGGTAGACATAGTCCTGGTACTCGGGAGAGGCCTGCATCTTTCGGCTGACGCTCAGCCAGTTCTCATTATGGTTCTTCACAATACGACTCACCAACCACTCATACTTGTCTTTTGCCGTAGCTATCTGCTGACTCTGCTGCTTGAGAGCCTCAAAATAAGGAATGATTTTCGTCTTTCCCCGACTTTTGTCAATGAGTTGCACTAAGGTGCTAAAAGCCAAGTCCACATTTACATTGGATCTTGCAGAGGTCTCCACGACCTGGAGGTTCTTTTTGCTTAAGGCAAAAGTATGTGCATCTCTAATGTACCGCTCAACACCCTCATCACACTTTGTCAGGACCACCACTATGGGCTTTTTTGTTTTTGCAAGCTGATTGTAGAGATTGGATACAAACTTGAGCTGGTCATCAAAGTTCCTATTCATGCCCCTGCTA
Organism: Mustela nigripes; assembly: GCF_022355385.1. Taxonomy (NCBI): domain Eukaryota; kingdom Metazoa; phylum Chordata; class Mammalia; order Carnivora; family Mustelidae; genus Mustela; species Mustela nigripes. The sequence continues at coordinate 7,168,883 of NC_081573.1, forward strand.
ACGTCAATACCAAGAAGAAAACCATCAATCAGCAGCTTTCCATCTGGCATCTGTTTCTGCTCAAAGTCCTGCTCCAGCCCCAGCTGGTCAGTGCAAAAGTACATGAGTTTTTCAGCTGATGCGAGCTTGGTTGCTGCCGCTCTCTTGATATAGGGCTGCAGGGCCGTGCTTCGATGAGGTTGAAAAGTCTGATCATCGATGAACTCAGTCTGCTCCACAATGTGCATCTTACATTCCACACAATCCTCCAAGGAACGGCTAACTTCTCCCCAGTAGAGAAAGTGGTCATTATTGACCACTCGCCCACCAAAGTCACTGGTGCTGAGGACGGAGGTATGGTCCAAGTGAAACTCATCAGCACTTGGGCGCACAAAGCGGTTGCACAGACAAGACTTCCCAATGCCACACTGGCCCTTCTCCTTCTCAGTCCCAGACAATCCCACCACACTGATGTTGTAGGTGGGAATGCGGACATCTTGCTTTCTTGCCATCATCATCGTCGACACATCCTGCCACAATCAGCCACTTCCAAGATCAGATTAGTGTTTTCCAATGGACCTGATGGCTGCCCCACATTATCAGTGGGGGCCGGCTGCCCATGCAGCAAGACTGTCAGGTCCCATAGTGTTTGTATACCAGTGCGAGGTCAGTTTTCACCACTTCTCATCGCCAAATAGTAAACATTTCTTCCTAGATGGGGGAGACAAAAAGAAAACCCATCAGCACCATAATTATAGAACCCAATTTTAATCACCGACCTACAGCAAAAGCCAGTTTTCTTGTTCAACAGATATGTAGAGTAAACCGGCCAGTAAATCTGCCAGGCCTTATGCTGAGAGAAGATGTAAGAGTACAAGTGACATCTCTGTGCCCTCAGGAGGTACAATACATCTAACAGAGGAAGACATACAGGCAAGCAGGGTGCTGAGTGCTCAAACAAGGGTCTGAGGGCTCCTCCAATAAGTGGCTGATTCAAGGGCTAGAGCAGAGTTGGTAAAAGATGAGCCTGGAACATCCTATTATGCAAGAAAGGAAAGAAGTCCTAGAAAAAATGACAGGGCCCCTCACAAAGACACAGGAGCCAGCTAGAAGTTCTCCCACTGGAAAAATCTGGCACAATTTGAGCACAAAAATCATTAAATACAGTAATGAATTATAACTCAGCACAAAACAGGAACTGGAGTTCATACTACTAGAACAGAAAAAAATCATCACTCAATACTAAGGGTATTTGCACAGAATTGAGGTGTCTCCTGATATGCTACTTAACAGTTGCAAAGGGGGGGGGGCACCTGGGTGGCTCATTAAGCATCTGCCTGCGGGTCATGATATCACATCTGCCTCAGGTCATGATATCACAGTCCTGGGATCGAGCCCCCACATTGGGCTTCTCTCTCCCCCAATCCCCTTGCTTGTGCTCCCTCTCTCACTGTGTCTCTGTCAAATAAATAAATAAAATCTTAAAAAAAACGAACAAAAAACAGTTGCAAAGGGAAGAGGAACAAAAGAAAAAAAACCCCACAATTATACAATAGAGATACCAGATTAACACTGTGGGTTATGAAAAATATCACCACCAAAGACGGACAAAAGTATCCTGTTGGGGGCACAGGGGTGGCTCAGTGGGTTAAGCCTCTGCCTTCCGCTCAGGTCATGGTCTCAGGGTCCTGGGATGGAGGCACTCTGCTCAGCGGGGAGCCTGCTTCCCTTCCTCCCTCTCTCCACCTGCCTCTCTGCCTACTTGTGATCTCTGTCTGTCAAATAAATAAATAAAATCTTTCTTTAAAAAAAAAAAAGAAGAAGAAGAAGTATCCTGTGGTCCTCCAGATATGGTCCCCCCCAAGAGGCTACATTACTATGCAGTGTGATGGCCTAAAATGCATTACCTCAACCTGATCACAGGGAAACATCAGATAAAAAATGAACAAGTTTCTATGGCGGGGGGGGGAGAGTAGAGCATACTCTGTACTTTTCAAAAAATATCATGGTCATAATAGACAAAGAATGGCTAGGCAAACACTCCAGATCAAGAGAAACTAAAGAGGGCGCCTGGGTGGCTCAGTGGGTTAAGCGCTGCCTTCGGCTCAGGTCATAATCTCAGAGTCCTGGGATCGAGTCCCGCGTCGGGCTCTCTACAGGGCGGAGAGCCTGCTTCCCTCTCTCTCTCTCTGCCTGCCTCTCCATCTACTTGTGATTTCTCTCTGTCAAATAAATAAATAAAATCTTTAAAAAAAAAAAAAAAGAGAGAAACTAAAGAGACGTCATAAGTAAATGCAATTATCTGACCCTAAAATGAATTCTGCACCAGAATGGGAAATACAGGACATTACTAAGTCAATTAACAACACTGGACTATGAACGGAGAGTATTTTACTAATGTAAATTTAGGAAGCTAATAACTACCATGTGAGCAAATAGCCCTCCTCTTATGAAATACACACTGAAGTAAGTACTTTGGGGTCGGGGGGAGGCCATAATGACTGGTCCCGAAAAAAACATGTATCTATTGAGAGAAAGAACACAAATGAGGTAAAAAGTTAACAACAGGTAAATCTGGACAAGATCCTACTTTGTGCTATTTTAATTTTTGCAACTTCCTATAAATTTGTGGTTATTTCCAAATAAAAAGATTTTTTAAAAAGGTGTGAATAGGGGCACCTGGGTGGCTCAGTAGGTTAAAGCCTGTGCCTTTGGCTCAGGTCATGATCCCAGGGTCCTAGGATTGAGCCCCACATCGGGCTCTCTGCTCCGCAGGGAGCCTGCTTCCTCCTCTCTCTCTGCCTGCCTCTCTGCCTACCTGTGATCTCTGTCTGTCAAATAAATAAAATCTTAAAAAAAAAGAGGTGTGAGTATGGAGTAGTTTCCCTGACAAGGACATAAGCTCTGTCCTCATCTTATGACACAGTGCTTGACACAAATATTAACTGAAGGAATGAGTAAGTATCTATGAGAGCATATTACAGAGTTCCCAAATCCAGCCTTTGACTGAGGAAAGCCTTTCTGGAGGAAGTTCCACCTCAGGAAAAACCTCAAGTAGGGGAAGGCAACATGGAAACGCCTCTCTGGAGAAGAAAGCATGGTCCCTCAGGTGTGTGGGGGGGCAGAGGTGGGTAAGAGTGTTGGCAAGTACACAGAGATCAGGTTAAGCCACTCTCAAAGAGTTTGGATTCTTTCCCAAAGGCTAGGAGAACCACAGAACATGGCTGAAAAGTGGCACCTTAAAAGACCTAAAGTTTGGGGCACCTGGGTGACTCAGGTGGTTAAGTGCCTGTGTCTGGCTCAGGTCATAGTCCCAGGGTCCTGGGATTGAGCCCTGCGCTGGGCTCCCAGCTCAGTGGGGAGTCTGCTTCTCCCTTTCTTCCTCTCCCTCTCTCTTGCTTGCTCTCTCTCTCAAATAAATAAATAAGATAAAATAAAAAATAAAGGACCTAAAGTGTAAAGGGCTGAAGTAACGAAATAGTACAATAATGCCTTACAATGTCTTTAGCAACTTCCTGGTCAACACAAGTAAAACATATAGGCCTTGGCTGTCTCTACATCAGTGGTCTTCTAGAAACTACTGTTTATACTGTACTGCTGTCTACTCACACATGCAAATATGACCATGCAACTGCCAAACCTGTAGCCAAATGAAGTCTCCTGAGATAACTCAGAATTCAAAATTAAGGAAAACAATTTTCTTTTGAATCTCAGTCATGCCCAACAGGAGCCCAGCATTTCCACAACCTTAGTGTTTTTGTGAGCCTGTCTCCTTAAAAAAAGCCTCAGGAAGTCAGACCTCCATACATTATTCTAAGAAGACGGGGAGATGCATAGAACAAGAAAGTTGTCCCCTATGACGACAGCCTCAAAAGGTCGCAGACCTTTCCCAAACATCCCTATCTTCCTTTGATAATCCAGAAAGCCAAAACCTCCGAAGAAACAAAATGTGGCTAGATGTGGTAAGTACAAATTGTCTGATCATTTTCAAAAGAGAAATCTCAATGATTATAAGCAATCACCTCCAGATAACCTAATGGCAGGCTCCTAAAGTTCCAGACTTCAAGCTGGGGAACAAGCAAGCCTCTGGGCAAAAGAGAAAAAAAACAAACCTTTCCCAACCTCCACTTCCCTAGGTGATTACTTACTTAGGTAAAATTATAAGATGCTTACACACATCCTTTGAAATATCCAAATAGCAAAGATTTGTACAAAATCAAAATGTTTTGCATGTTACTTATAGTACGCATACACAGTTTTGTTTCAGCCCCCAAGGAGACTCAGGTTTAACAAAGCCCCCCACGCCCCAAAGGAATGTTGACGGAAGTTTAAGTTAAGTGTGCTCCCATAACAGAGCCCTTCTCCACTAATTCCCCAACCCAGGGTCTGGCAGGACTCAAGGCCACCTACTTGACCAATCTTAACCCACTGAGCCACCCAGGCGCCCGACTTGACCAATCTTAAAATGCAACTTGGTAACACGGGTCCCACTTCCAATGACTGCTGCACGCAACTGCCAAATCGTCACACCTCTTCTCTGTAAAGTGGGTCGAATTATCTCTTCACAGAAATCTCAGGTAAATAAAACACCAACAAACCACTCTTCAAAATCAAGAAATAAAAATAGCAGCTCAACTATGAACTTAGCTAAAATGTATTCTCCACTCAACCCCTCGTTGAAAACTTTTTTTCAAGGGTGCCTGGGTGGCTCAGTGGGTTAAGCCTCTGCCTTCAGCTCAGGTCGTGGTCTCAGGGTCCTGGGATCAAGCCCTATGTGAGGCTCTCTGCTCCGAGGGGAGCCTGCTTCTCCCTCTCTCTCTTTGCCTGACTCTCTGCCTACTTGTGATCTCTGTCAAGTAAATAAATAAAATCTTGGGAAAAAAAATTTTTTTTCCCCAAGATTTTATTTATTTGAGAGAGAGAGGGAAAGCATATGCTTGCTTTGCAGAGGGCAGAGGGAGAAGCAGGCTCCCGCTGAGCAGGAAGCCCTACGGGGGCCTCGATCCCAGGACCCCAGGATCAGGACCTGAGCCAGACAACTGACTAAGCCCCCCAGCTCCTGAGCCTCCAGTTTTCTAAATGCATGGAATTTTGGGTAGCCCATTCAAGTCAAAGTCTCAGCAGTCTGAAGGGCGTTGAAGAGAAGGAAGCAACACTCTTAACTCTCAAGAATGAGATAAACTAATAAACTAAAAAAGCTACCAAAAAATGAGAATAAATAAGCCGGCATGGGAATGGTTAATTTGGGGACACCTGGTAACTTTCCACTTGTTAGAAACCTAATCGGTTCCCTGGTACAAATACACTCTTCTTACATGCCTGTCTTTGATGTCTGGATAATGCAGTTTTACTAGTTCCTCAATTGGACTGAATTACACAGTAAACAAAGACTGTTATAAATCTGAAAACACTGCAAACACTTGGTTTAAAGGAAATAACCCTAAGTGCTTGGTCACAAACACGTTCAACTCTTCTAAGAGGCAGATTAAAAAAAATAGCTGAGTCACTAAATTTAATGATCTTAAGAACACAAAGAAAGAGAAAATAGAAGACAAGGCATGTCCAAGACTTCATAAAATCTTTAGTTTCAATCTGACAGGAACTGATGTTCTTAGTGGGCAACAAAGCTATTTAAACAGCAAAATCTGAATGTTCATTCTGATAATTTGCCAATATTAGTCCTTTTAAAACTGAAGAGTTACAGTGGACGGGGAAAAGGACTCTGTAAAGAGTCACTACTTTTATCTTTGAGCTCTTCAGAGCTAGTTTTATTAGAAAAACTAAGCCCCAACATTTAGTAGTTTTACACCACAAGTGAACTCCCTCAGAAAACACTTCAGGAGTACCTTCACTTGTTACAAATATATGCTGCACTTACTACAAAACAATGCCAACAGCTGAGAGCTTTTTCAGAACCTGTCACTAGGCTTCCTGAGCTGTTTATTTGACTTGCTTAACCACCATACCAGCTCCCCAAAGAGTGGCTCAACTGGAAGGTACGAGGGTGTTTTCTTTAGGGCAACATTCCCAAGATAGTACACATTTCACAGGACACAGACATGCCACTGTGACCCAACATTACTATGACTGCCAACAGCCCCATCAGGGGGTCTCACCCTCCCACCCCATCCCCACACTCCCAAGAGGAAATGTTTCTCAGCTCTGTGATCTGGAATGTCCCGTAAGACACAGATCCCCTACTATTACCCATAACCAAAACTACCGTCTCTACCTCTGAGAATAGTCGACAAATTCTGAAAACGCATTTAGTTTCAAACAACCATGTACAGAATATCACCAAACAAGCAATACTATATTATATAATAATAAAGGAAATAATTTCATAGGGAGCTGCTAGCAAAAAGGAAATAAAATACTTGTTACCATAATTTTTCTTAATCCCAACAGAGGAAGAGAATGGAAATATGCATTCTAACTAATAAAGCAAAGAGCATTTTCTAAACCTCCTTAATACCTCATTACTTCTCAACACCTTAAATTTCTGAATGAGTTTTCAAAGCTATGAGTTACCATCAGCAGCTGGTTAAAATGTTTGCATTAAGCAAATACATGATAAGACTCCTACCCACAGGAGAGAGGAAGAGCAAAAGGTGGGGATCTAACTGGGAAACATCTTCCCTATAAGAAAGACTCCGAAAGGAGAATTTTCTAGTGGAATAGATTTTTCCAAATGAACCAGAAGGATGGAATATAAAAACTCCAGTAAGAAGAAAACACAAATCTATGGTCTACTGAACCCCTGAACTTGAACAAGATAGTTTTTCAAAACTACAATGAAATATCACATCATACCTGTCAGAATGACTGAAATAAAAAAATGTAAGAAACAACAAGTGTTGTTGAGGATATGGAGCAAAAGGAACCCTCTTGCACTGTTGGTGGGAATGCAACCTGGTGTGGCCATTGTGGAAAAATGGTACTGAGGTTTCTCAAAAAATTAAACACAGAAAACTTTCCTATGATCTAGGACTCACACTACTGGCTATTTACCCCCAAAATAAAAAAAAACACTAATTCAAGGGATACATCCATCTCCATGTATAATATTATTTAAACAGCAAAATTACGGAAACAGTCTAAGTGTCCATCAATAGATGAATGGATAAAAATATGGTGTATACACAAGCAAGCACGCGCACACACACACACGTTGCAACAACATGGATAGAGCTAGAGAGTGTAATGCTAAGCAAAATAAGTCAGCCAGAGAAAGGCAAATACCATATGATCTCATTCATATGTGCAATTTAAGAAACAAAAGAGCAAAGGAAAAAAAAAGAGACAAATCAAGAAACAGACTCTTAACCAGAGATCGAACTGATGGTTACCAGAGAGGAAGTGAGTGGGGGATATGGGAAATAGGGGATGAGGATTAAAGAGAACACACTCATAGGGGCATGTGAGTGGCTCAGTGAGTTGAGCATCCAACTCTCTTTTTTTTTTTAAGATTTTTATTTATTCGCAATTGAGGGACAGAGAGAGAGCACTAGTAGGGGAAGGGGCAGAGGGAGAAGGAAAAGCAGCATCCTTTACCGAGCAGGGAGCCTCACATGGGGCTCGATTCCAGGACCTTGGGAACGTGATCTGAGCCCAAGGCAGATGCTTAACCAACTGAGCCACCCAGGTGCTCTGGGCATCCTACTCTTGGTTTTGGCTCAGGTCATGATCTCAAGGTCATGAAATGGAGCCCCACGTTGAGCTCCACATTCAGCATGGAGTCTGCTTGAGATTCTTCCTCCCTCTCCCTCTGCCCCCCCCACTTGTGCTTGCTTTCTCCCTCTCAAATAAATAAATCAATCTTAAAAGGGGGGGGGGCACCTGGGAGGCTCAGCTGGTTGAGTGGCTGCCTTCAGCTTGGGTCATGATCCCAGCACCCTGAGACCGAGCCCCACGTCAGGCTCCCTGCTCAGCGGGGAGCCTGCTTCTCCCTCTGCCTGCTGCTCCCCCTGCTTGTGCTTGCTCTCTCCCCATCTCTCTCTCTTTGCCAAACAAATAAATAAAATACTTTTTTTCCAAATAAATAAAATCTTTAAAAAAAAAAAGTATCACTTATCATGATGAAATAAAATGATTTTAAAAACCTAAGGCAGTCTTTAAAAACTCCAATGTTAAAAAATATAATAATAAAAAAACAAACTCAAATGTTTCCATTTTTATAATAATAAATGTTAGAGTGAATTCTCAGGGTTTTTTCCTTTAAAAGCTTTAGACAAGAGTGCCTGGGTGGCTCAGTTGGTTAAGCATATGAACCTTGATCTCAATGTCACGAGTTCAAGCCCCCACAAAAATAAAGAAAGAAAATAAAGAAAAGCTTTAGATAAATCAGAGAAGAAAAGTCTGAAGTCAAGTCCAAGGTCTTTATTCAACCAATTCATTTATCTGTGCAATTCACATAAACTTACAGACCCTTAAAGTTAGTGATGTATACAAATGTTGTGTTGTGGTATTTAGCTACACAAAGAAAATATAACCTTCATGAACCTGACATAGAGGAGGAAGTCTTTGTTTCCTCTGTGATTTCTTTTGGAATGTGAAACAGTGCCCTTAATTCTGCTCATCTCTTTACCACACGAGGAGTGTCTTATGAAATGACTACCTCAAACTCAACAACACAGCCTCCAATACTGAATACAAAAGAAAGATAGCCCGAGTGACACAGCAGCTAAATTCTCTCCTTCTTTTATAATATTTCAGAGGGGTTAACCATTTTTTATTACTTGAGTCTCTAATCTCTAGACCTGAGAACTGAACTACCCATCAATCATATCATTTTTGGAACTAAGACAATGCAAAGAAACAAAGAAGAAACCGAGCACTGTCCTTGCTGATGAGGATCTTACCATTTCCCACAGATGCAGTATTTTTACTTAGAAAAAAGAAATACTAAGCCACAAGACAATCAAGGGCATAGACCATTCCCTGGTTTCCAGAGAAAGGAAAAGGAGATCATTCAGATCTAAGGTGGTTAAGGGAAGGTATCAAAGCAGAAGTGAATCGGTACACAGAAGACTGGCAGGGCTTGGAGATGACCCAGGCACTGTAAAGACCAGAATGGGCAAGAATAATGGTGACCAAAATGGAAAAGCACTGGAAACAGTGAGGACAGACTGACTGGAATGACTTTCATGCACGGGAGGCAGAAAACGAAGAGGAGCAGCCAGGGCTCGGACGATGAGCAGACCATACTCTCATTTTTGAGAGCCTGGTATGACAGCTATCTTTGGGCCCACCAGTGTTATTTACCATCCATCATGCCATTACTTTAACTCCTCATCCAGCAAACTAACACCAGCTAAGGAGCTGATCATCTAACATTAAAAGAAAACTCCACCTGAATATGGCAAATTTTATTTCTACTCAGTCCAATGCAAATTCAAATAGTAAAATGAGGAAGGGGGCAGAAAAACATAGATTTATAGAGGAAGCAATTTTGGGCAAATATTTGCCCAAAATAGCCCTGGAGGTTGCTCCCACTAGTACAGGCTACTCATACCTATTTCTGTTTACGGCAGGAGGGAGGATTTCCTCATCATGGCAGAATGAATCTTGCTACATCCCCAGGGCTCTGGGTACAGGAAATCTCTGAAATGGGTCATCTGGATCTTTGGAAAGACTGATTTAAGTGTTTAACCATCTGGTCTTGAAACATATAATCTTGTGCACTGGACAGGCTATTCTTGGGACACTGAGTATGTATAGGCATTAAGCTCTCACCATACCCTGTGCAAACCCAATGGAAAGCACTCTCCAGAGAGTCCCAATGAGAAAAATCAAAAGCCAACTTAAAGGACTGATGTTGTAGATGTCTGTTTTTAAAATAATCTGGCCTAAAGTTAACTTTTAGAAGAGCAGCTGTGAAAGATTCTCCACCATTCCATTTGTAATTTTTGTAAATGTCTCTTCCTGTTCCTCTCAACTTTTTCTCCCCTAGCCCTGGTAAAGGCACCTCTGAATTCCAGGGTAAAAAAACAAAACAGAACAGAACAGAACAGAACAGAACAGAACTCTGCTGCTACCTTACCATCCTAGCTGGCCCACACTGAATAAAGCAAGCAGCCCATTTTTCATCCTGACACAGTTCTCATGCTTTGAGGTGTGCAGAACTCTACAAGCAGGTCCCAAAGAAATAAAACTTCTAAGCCGAGTTATTCACATCATGAAATCAGATTCCCCTGGTGAATGAAGGGGGCTGCTTTCAGCAAAAGCACTTCCTTAAACTTTATCCTCCTCAGCAGGTTTCTACCAGGTACCTCTGGAGTTCTAATCAAGCTATCTGATCAAAGCAACTATAAACAAAGACAAAACCGAATGCTGAGAAATCTTTCTCACTGATGCAGCATTTCTCCGGGTTACCTATACTAAGAAAAAACAACAACAACGAAACAGGATTTCTGATACACTGTAAAAATAATCCAAGCCAAAGGAAATGCAAAACCAAGGCCGATGCACTCCAATAAGCCTCCCGGATCACAGCCTATTTACCATTAATACAGTCAGCGCAGATTCTTACCAAACCAAGAGACAAAAACACAGCCAAGTCTTACCTTTGAATTTCCTGGTATTCAAATCAATCTTATACTATTTTTGAAATGGTAAAGAAAACCTGTAAAATTATTTCAGCAGTTGCTTCTGAGCACTTATGATCTATTCAGGTTTTGGTTTTTTTTTGTATTTTTTTTAAACTTCTCAACAGAAAATTTTTTTAAAGCAATGTTTTACATAAACATTTCTCTGAATACGCAGGAGTGGAGGCACTGTCCAGCCAAACGTGCCTTGCAAACAGAGGACAGTGCTGAAGAAACAGTATTTTTCTGTCAACTGGGGAAAACAGGTCAGCTCATTTTCAAGTTCACAGTAAGCTTTACTATTCTATTCCCCTGATGGCACTCTTAAGATGACATGAGGATTTCAGGCCACTATTTCTAATTATTCCTCACTACTCATTTGCACTACTCTATAAACCTCCAGTCCTGAAACAGGCTACTGTAAGTAATAAAAGTCCTACCACAGGCATAAACATTAAAAAAAAAAAAAAGTTTTATTTTACCTAATAAACCTGTACTGAAGATAAGAACAATGTTCACAAAGAAAGGGAAGAAACAAAACCAACTTCTAAATCCAGCAAATTTTGATAAGGCATAATTTGGATCCACAGATTAAAGAATTTAGGACTCACAATAGCAAAATCAATTCTCCTACCCATCCATCTTTTCCACTTTCTGGTCTCCACATTTACTTACATACTTGCCTTATTTCAAATGAAGGTTTAAGGGGCACCTGGGTGGCTCAGTGGGTTAAAGCCTCTGCCTTCAGCTCAGGTTATGATCTCAGGGTCCTGGGATGGAGCCCCGTGTTGGGCTCTCTGCTCAGCAGGGAGCCTGCTTCTCCTCTGTCTCTGCCTGCTGCTCTGCCTACTTGTGATCTCTCTGTGTCAAATAAATATATAAATAAATAAATCCATCTTAAAAAAAAAAAAAAAACCTATCAAATGAAGGTTTAAAAAAAAAAGTCTGACAAGGATGAAAAAATTAACACAAGAAAGAACATGCAAAAGAGTCCAGAATCAGCACAAAACTGTGCCCTAAGCTCAATTAATCATATTTGAAAATCTGCTAAATTGTGGGGTTTGCCCCTGTCTTCTAGAAGAGATGAATATTTGAATTAATATGTATAAAACAAACCGGATTTTCTAAATGAAAAGATGTTACATGTAGACACTTAATAATAAAAAAGTTATTAAGGAAAATATTATTATATAATAATAATATTACATATTACTATAATATTATTTTTCCTATTCAAATATTTATCAACTCAATATTTGAAAAGCATCTTTCAGGTCCCTACTTTGAGACTACTTAAGGAGATATGTTGGAAAAAGGATACAAGCAGAGCTTCTATTTCTTGACTTGGGTGGCTTAGGGTAGTCACTTCGTAAATGCTCATACTGTGCATGCTTTATACACTTTTCTCTACGGTTTTTTAAAAGCACACAAATCATAAATACATACAGACATTCATACATACATCAAGGCACACAAAACAGAGAAATGAAGAAGCACAAGGACACTGAACTAGCAAAGAGCCGGGCTGTGAGCATGGCCCACTCTCAACAACTCTGAGCCACCACGGCAGTACAATACACTCCCCCGCTTCTACACTAGGCCTCCGCCTGCCTTCACGTCAAACAGGTGACTCTAATCCTCACTGTAGCAAGCCAGAGGAAATGCTGAGAAGCAATGCCCTGGGGGGCCCTAGATAGAACTGGCAGTTCTTCAGGGCCATGGAGAAGGCTGAACAGGTGACACATCAGACCTTCCAGCCTTAATCAGAGCAACTCAATTTGATCTGTTTTATATACTGGGATCCCACATTAAAAAAATTTTTTTTTTCTTTTTAAGTTCTATGGGCTTTTACAAAAGCTCAGAAAACTTCATTATTCTTAAAGCCATTTAATGATCAGGGATTTGGTGGACTGATTCCCCAGATTTTGCCAAGAGACAAGAGAGTCAAAAGGAGCCTCCTTCTCTGTCCCTCAAGCCCTTTCTTCTCTTCCTCACATTCAGGAAACTCATCTAGATTAGTTGACTACAGAGATAAAGAAAAAAGAAACAACTTAGTGAGAGAGGGAGCCCGGTCACGCAGGTATCCCCCAGGCCCTGTCTTCCCACTGTATTGTGCTGCCCCGGCCAGAGGACACAAGGCATGTATGGCGGGAGAGGCTGGGAGCCAATCTGTTGAGGACACTGTCACACTAAGGAGGGTCTGGACTTCATCCTGAGGAAGCCCCAGGATTCTGGGCAAGAATGGCACGGTCAGGTCTGGGTTGAGAGGAGGGAACTCTGACAGCAATCCACACCTCCTCACCCTTCCTCCATACTATGTCTGCTGTCTGACCCCCACCCTAGTGGGTAAATGCTTCCCGTGTAAAAGCCACTTCAATCCTGGTCATAATAAGCACTGTGAAAAACAATTGCTCACGATGGAAACGCTGACACAGTGGTGGTGTAAGATGCCCCTTTGAAAAGCCTTGTCAGGGCCCAGTCTTTGTAATTTAGTGGTGGCTCACAGGAAGCGCCTGAGAGCCAGATTCTTTCTGACTGTGCTCAAGGCCATAATTTCCTTCCCATACTTAAACCGATGACCCTGTGTCTCACTGTCAAGGGAGTCTGCCAAAGGGAAAGGCAGATAAATAAGCAGCAAAATCTGAAGAAAACTGGCCCATTTGAAAAAAATTCCTAAGATTCTTCTTGGGGATTAACAACAAAAGGATTTCTAAATGAACTGATCTGTTTCTCCAAATGAAAGCCCCTTGAAGGCAGAGCTGGGGAAAGCTGGCAGCCAGCCGGTTCAGGTGCCAGATGCTGAGGAGGGAAGGAAGTCAGTCACAGAAGCTGCGGTCAGACCAGTGTGCTAAAGCAGGGCCTCCCTCCCACCCGGCTCTCACCACCATTTCTACAAACCACTCTCAGTCATCAGATTAATCAAGATCCTAAAATCAAAATGGGGGGGGGGCGCCTGGGTGGCTCAGTGGGTTAAAGCCTCTGCTCAGGTCATGATCCCAGGGTCCTGGGATAGAGCCCCGCATCGGGCTTTCTGCTCTGCAGGGAGCCTGCTTCCTCCTCCTCTCTCTCTCTGCCTGCCTCTCTGCCTACCTGTGATCTCTGTCAAATAAATAAATAAATAAATAAAATCTTTAAAAAAAAAATCAAAATGGGAAGGGGACACTGAAGAATAACATGATGCCAGTATGCACTCCAGCTACGATCTCCGCCCTCCCCATAAGCATATTCTCACGAGCTTCTGCTACATGTTCTGTATAGTACCTATCTACCACCCATTACTTCAAGATAAATTTCAAACTATAAAAGTAACATGTTCTGTCGGGGAGCCCAAAAATAACTGAGAAAACACTCGTGATCATCTAAGGAATTTAATAAGTGGCATTTTCTGTAAAATGCTAGCTTCATGATTTTCCCTTAGATAACAGACCAGAATAGTAACTAGTTCCTCCTTATCAACCACCATTCCTTGAAAGTCCTTAGCCAGTAATTTTCATGAAGATCAGTGAGTCACCTCTTATCACTACTGTGGCCCTCAGACTTAAGGAAAACAGACCCAGCCTACTCTTCCATGACAGCTGTCCCACTAGAGGAAATCACCTTGACCTCATATATTTGGCTGCTGTTCAGAAAACCATGTCTGAGTTAAAATTCTCAAAAATACACTCATATTAGGTAATAACATACTTTTCTCAGTTACAGATGCACAGAATGCCTGCCCTATTTCATCCCAACAGAAACCCACACACTGTCCCCATCAACGACCTTACCTCCTACTCCCCAGGCTGCATGTGGTCCTGAGGAACATACTGCAGGTACATTCTTTTGAAAAGTCTTAAAATCAAAGTACAACAAATAGCTACTCCTGATTTCTAATTCACATTAGAAAGAATGGAATAGAGAAGTACCCCCACTTTTATAAAACCTTATCAGCAGACTGATTTTGATGACCCATGGCATCGACTATGTTAAAATCTAAAATGAAAATGTTTACCACCTGGCTAATGTGACTACAGGAGGAAGAGAAGATTTAGTGATGAATGAACATGATTCAGCTCCGCTCCTTTCACTTCTGTGCACATCTTCCCAATTCCTCAGAACACTCACCTGCTTCAGTATCCATCTGTTATTTTGGCTTTCTGTTCAGAGAGCCCACTGGTAAAGGGGCTTAATTTTGTCCATAGAAGGACAATCCCTCTGGCTATCAAACCCCCTCAAGAGTGTCGGGGTCTGGGGGCACCTGGGTGGCTCAGGTAGTTAAGCGTCTACCTTCTGCCCAGGTCAGGACAAGGAGTCCTGAGATCAAGCCCCGCATGGGGCTCCCTGCTTAGCGGGGAGCCTGCTTCCAGCCTCTATCTGCCTGCCTCTGCCTACATGTGATCTCAGTCTCTCTTTCTCTCTCACTCTGTCAAAAAAAAAAAAAAAAAAAAAAGAGTGTCTGTCGGGTTCCACCAGTAAACTTACAGACGCTATCTACACCACAGTGCCCTATCTAGACCACCAGTGCTTCTTTTCCGTCTTCTCCACAGGGACACCCTGGGTCACATGTGGATGAAGAGACCATATGCCTTTTCCTGAGCCCTTCTGCCCAGGGAAAAATCACACCCCGTAAGATGGGGGCTCTCCTACTGCTGCCATTGCTGCTTTCTTCTTTTTGGAAAGGGGAGGGTTGTTTTGTGTTAATTAGTCAATCCTTGAATTTTTTTTTTAAGATTTTTATTTATTTGACAGAGCTCACAAATAGGCAGAGAGGCAGGCAGAGAAAGAGGAGGAAGCAGGCTCCCTGCGGAACAGAGAGCCCAATGTGGGGCTCAATCCCAGGACCCCCGGGATCATGACCTGAGCCGAAGGCAGAGGCTTACCCCACTGAGCCACCCAGGTGCCCCAATCCTTGAATTTATATACTCTTCCACTGTCTCATTTAATATACTGGAGTGGACCATTTCAAAGACAGCCATTAAAATATATGTATCATGGCCTGTCAAATCTTGTAACTACATGAATTCAAAACTTGGGCTACTGATTGAATTTTTTGTACTGACTATGTAATGGAAAGCCCAATGCAACCATGAGAGGTGGAAGCCCCGTCAGGAGCAATCAAAAGGCAACTGAGCTTGAAAGCTATACGTCCACATTCCACACTGGTAAGGATGCAATAAGCAGATGGCAAGGATGGCGCTGGAATGTGTTCGAAATACAGCCTTCTCACACCCACTTTCCATTCCCCCTCCAAAACCCATATTCCTACGGGTGCAAACCTCACTCTACAATCTAAGACAGTAGGCCAGTGTTGTCTGGAGTCACTAGGTTTTATGTGTGCTTGCTTCTAATTAAAGAGCATTCGATTTTAAGAACTTAATAAAAAGGCTATAAACCTGTATCATTCCACAAGAATGCCAAGAATGGTAAGTAACCAACTAATATTCTTCCGAAGTGACCTTTATTAAGGGCTGCCTCTACGACTTTGCCAACTAACATGTCAAGAGGCAGTAACATTCCTATCACAGGCTACTCCCATTTTAAAAAGCACAGGCCAAGTGAAAAGGCCTTCTTCAAGTAACCAAAGCAACTCAAAACTGTAGGGTTTGAGTACTAGTACAAACAATTTGAAAAGTGGCAAAATCAAAGTTTAAAAAGCCACTTACAGTGCCAACAAATGATTCCGAAGAATTCTGAGAAAGGTAATATTAACATTTTAGTGGTAGAGAGAAGCCAAGAAGCCAAGAGGCCTGGACTTTCTCCCTAACTGGGTCATTAAATCTTGCAGGGGGTGGCAGGGACGCACACACAGATCCAAACTAGTTAAATGGCATCTCACAGCCAAGTTATCCTGACAGCTTTCATCTGTCAGCAGGATCACCACACACAATGATGTTCTTCAAGGAGACAGGTAGGTCTCTTGGGGCTAATGATAACTTAAGTGCACGCAACCATAGTCAGACTGATAACAATCAATCCCCACCCCCGGAACAGGCATTCAAATTCAACAGCTGAGAGAGGGTGGATCTGCTGCCAGGCAAGCTAGATCACCGGGATCCTCACAGCCTCAAGTGTTCCTTCCCACTCTATGCTTGCTTTCTGCCTCTGTAGAACAGCAAAAGATCTTCTTAAAGTATAGATCTGCTCTTGTCAATCCCTCCTTACAACCACTCAGAGCTTCCCTCTGCCCTTCTGCTAAATCCGCAAATTCTTATACATCCCCAAATGTGATCTCATCTCCACCATTCTACCTTTTCTCACCAGACTCTCACTAGACTGTAGCCTTCCTTCAGTTCTCTGGATGACCCCCATTCATTCCTTCTCATTCACTCATTCAACAAAAAATTACTGGTTTTGTAAATTACCTACTATTGTGCCAAGCACTGCCCTACACACTGGGGATACAGCAATGAACAAGACACAAAGATCCTTGCTCACACTCTAGCAAGGGGAAAAGACAATCAGAAAACAAAAAAGTGAGTTAATCATGTGGGAATCTGGAAGAAGATTGTTCCAGGGAAGGAAAACATAACTGCAAAGGCTCTGGGGTCAAGTAATAGTTTTCATGTGTTTCTTGCTAAGTAATAACTTAACTCCAAGAAGATGAGGCTCTAATGTCTCAGCTTTAATAATGTCTAAATCTATTCAGCTTTCTATCCAACCTCAGCACTGGACTTAGTACCTGGCTCAGTAATTATCTGCTAAATGGGTAAGTGAATCAGTGTCTAAAGAAAAAAGTCCCCCCTCAAATCCCCCCAAAAACTCAAAAAACCCCAGAACAAACAAACAAAAAAAACCCAACCAAACAAAAGCCAAAAAGGTGTCCCCAAGTAATAGAATTGTTACCTCAAGTTATCAGGGCCCCTGCAGACATTACACAGGTTTCAAACTTACTAATAGAGCTCATGATCAAAGTGAATTTAGTGCCACTTCAAGAGATATCCTAATAATAACATGTGTCTTATCAAGGCATCACCCAGAAAGAAGTAAAAGCATTAAAATTGGGAACAACAACCTTCAAAGATAAAAGTAATCGAGATATTAAAACTGAGAAAACCTGAATTATTTACTCCAAGGGTATGTCCCAACCCACTGACAGTTATGCTAGTTAAAAGCTTATCTCGGATGGATTGTTTCCCTCCAACCTCACTACCACAGCCTTGGTCATGCCCTTTTCTTGCAAAGCCTGGACTATGGGGACTTTCCTCACTGGTCTCTCAGGTCCAAGCAGTATGTACCGTGCTGTGTTAATTTTAATACAGTTTCTGTTGCAACATTTCTACCCCAATTTGACTCCAACCTACCTCTTCAACCTTATTTCTAACTGTCCCTCAGCAAGAACTCCATGCTCCGTCCAGATCAACTGTCCCCTGAACATGCCTTGCACACTCCCATTCCCAAACCTCTACTCTGGCTCTACCCTCATCTGAAATAGCATCACTCATCTCCCCTTTCCCAACTTTATCAATTTAGGACAAGCCTTCTCCACCCACCTCCACTATGACACGTTCATCCTCCCCAAGCAGTTTCTGCATTCATTTGGCCACACCTGTTCTTCCTCCGCCCTGCTCTGTATCACCAAATTGAAAGCCTGCAAACTACCTTTCCCAGACACCTTTGCCAGCCGGCTTTCACTGAGGTTCTGCCAAAGGCTGGAGACTGGGTGGCAGGAGAGGGATACGACACTCCTCCACAGATGGTCTATCTGAAGCCGCAGAGCAACTGTGGAGGACTGCGGGCAACAGTACACACGGCAAGTTCTGGCACCATGAGGCGCCATCAGCCTAGGGCTGGGTCTGGGGTCCCACGGAAGCGTGGAGGTCAACTGCGGCAGCAGGCCAGCGGCTCTGGACGCCGACGCTCCAGCCACAAGGCAGCTGGCTTCCTGATCTCTGGGTAACAAGCCCCTTCTCCCTGCTGCTTCTCCACACACAGCCCCTCTTTTCCTCCTTTTTTTTTTTTTTAAAGATTTTTTATTTTTTTTTCAGACGGGGGGGGGGGGGAGAGCGAGCACAGGCAGACAGAGTGGCAGGCAGAGGCAGAGGGAGAAGCAGGCTCCCCGCTGAGCAAGGAGCCCGATGTGGGACTCGATCCCAGGACGCTGGGATCATGACCTGAGCCGAAGGCAGCTGCTTAACCAACTGAGCCACCCAGGCGTCCCTCTTTTCCTCCTTTTGCTCTCCTACCCTTCCAATACCTCTGGAACAAACCGCTTGCATGTAAATCCCACTCTGCTTGAAGCACCTAGAGCGGTGTTTCCATTTCCCTGACTGGACAGTACAGACACAACAGCAGATGAGGAGGAAATAAAACCAGCGGCACCAACCATGACGACAGGGGAAACGCAGAGCGGCAGAAGAAGACTACCAGTCAGGAAAAAATCCCACACAATGAAGTCCTACAACACATCTCCCTGGGTACATGACAATGTACTTTTTAAGAAAATCTCTATATTCTCAGCATGTACTGATATTACCTTTTTCTCCTTTCTTTTTGTTACTTTTTAAAAAAAAAAGATTATTAGGGGCACCTAGGTGGCTCAGTGGGTTAAGCCTCTGCCTTCAGCTCAGGTCATGATCTCAGGGTCCTGGGACGAGCCCCGCAGCAGGCTCTCTGCTCAGCGGGGAGCCTGCTTTCCCCTCTCTCTCTGCCTGCCTCTCTGCCTACTTGTGATCTCTCTCTCTGTCAAATAAATAAATTAAATTAAAAATCTTTAATAAAAAAATAAAAAAGATTATTAGGTTGAGAGAGAGAGAGAAAGAGAGAGTGAGCATAAGCAGGGGAGCAGCAGGCAGAGAGAGAAGGCAGACTCCCCGTTGAGCAGGAAGCCTAAAGTGGGACTCGATCCCAGGACCCTGGAATCATGACCTGAGCAGAGTGCAGACCCCAACTGAGCCACCCAGGCGCCCCTACAATGCACTTTTTGAGTTCTAAAGACTAAGATGTTAGTTTCACTGTACATTCAGCTATATATGTATGTGTGTATGTGTATACATGTATACACACACATTACATATATATTTGTGTTTTTTCAAGAGGAAGTCGATATTGCATCTCTCTTTGACTAACCAAGTTTCTACAAAATAGGGAGAAGCCTTCCAAGCGTTTCCTTCTGTCTCCCCAGCACCTCACACACAGGAGGTACTTCTTAGGTATGTGGCGTCTTGACTGAGGACTGCTAGAACGCTTTGGAAGTCATGCAGATTGGGGGATGAAGGCCAAGCAGATAGTCAGTCTCATTCTAAAAAGCAACTTGAAAACAAATCTCATCCAAAGTCCTGAACAGAAAAATTCTGAATCTTTATCAGTCCTGACATGCAGCTACTAAGGAGGGAGAGACAGAGGAGTTCCCCAGGCACACAGGGCAGGGATTTTCACCTTTGCCTTGACAAAGCCATGCTAGCTCTATACTTCTGAGGAAGGCCTCCATTTTTTTTTGGTTAAAGATCTAGCCTGAGGGGTGCCTGGGTGGCTCAGTAGGTTAAGCCTCTGCCTTCGGCTCAGGTCATGATCTCAGGGTCCTGGGATCGAGTCCCGCATTGGGCTCTCTGCTCAGCAGGGAGCCTGCTTCCTCCTCTCTCTCTGCCTGCCTCTCTGCCTACCTGTGATCTCTCTCTGTCAAATAAAAAAAAAAAAAAATCAAGATAATAATAAGAGTTGGAGGGTGTAAAAAAAATTTTTTTGACGGTGTAAATTTTTTTTAAAGGTTAAGTAAAAAATGCTAACTCAGGAGGCTAACAACTATTAAAACCATACCTATGGCCCATCGTTATACATCATCTGGTGCTCCAGCTTTCCATCAATAAAAAATGTTTCATGAGGGGCGCCTGGGTGGCTCAGTGGGTTAAGCCGCTGCCTTCGGCTCGGGTCATGATCTTAGGGTCCTGGGATCGAGTCCCACATCGGGCTCTCTGCTTGGCAGGGAGCCTGCTTCCCTCTCTCTCTCTCTCTCTCTGCACCAGCCTCTCTACCTACCTGTGATCTCTCTCTGTCAAATAAATAAATAAAATCTTTAAAAAAAAAAAAAAAAAGTTTCATGAAATGGAAACCTTAAAAACGATATAAACCCCAACAAGAGCATAAAAGCAGCTTGACCTTCACAGACTTCCAGAACTAAGCCATCAGCTGTTGTCATTTTCATACTTCATTTACCAACATGCCTAACAGATAAATACTTGAACATTTCCAGCCCGTTCCATTATTAATTTGAACAAGTCTACCGTAGGAAACCATACCCTACAACCCAGTACAAGCGTTTTCCAAGTATTAGGCATGATAAAATCTTTTCAGAGACTGACAAATGAAAAGTTCTGGTAAAATGGGATTTACTGAATGCTTCATAGATAATCAGTTCTCACCACATTGGAATATACGAAAATAAATCTATCAATTACCGCAGACAATCACATCATTTGATACTTAAGCCAACGCTTCACAATGAAGGGCTCTGAGTTCATTGCTTATTCGCCATCTCCTGAGGGCCGTGTTGGGGGCAGGTGAGAAGTAAAAGGCCAGTCAGAGCAAGAGCGGTACGCCAGTGTGCCCCGACACAGTAAGTGGGGAAGGGGAAGGAACAGAAGATGCCCTAGAACTGGCTTTACACACACACACACACACATCAGGCACCACCAGTTTTCTCATCTTTTATACTAGCATACAGTCACTAGCCAGGCACAGCACAGAATAAACAATATGCATGTGACTTCATTTCATTTTTCACAATAATCCAAAAGCAGCAGGCACTATTACAACCCCCACCTTACAGATGAGAAAACAGTCTCAGAGAGGTGAAATGACTCACTACAGATCACCCAGCTTCATGCGACCCTTGCTGCCCGTCGCCGAAGCCCGCACACCTGGCTGAAATGAAGCCCGCGCCTGTGCTGCTGCGAAGACAGGACGAACAAGAGCTGTGCCGCTTGAGACTTCCCAAGGAAAACCACAGCTGTGAGTTCTAGAATCCACTTGACTAGCAGAGGTTTTCGCAGGGGGTGGGGGAGGCACTCTTTACCTAGAGGCAAAACTTGAATGATACACTCCCCACAGTGATGTGTGAGTACCTTACATCGCTCAAAGTACTATTACATTCCTTGCCTTACAACCGGGGAAGGACAGGTATTCCCTTCACTCTCCCGAAATAAGGACACTGAGACCCAGAGATGACATGCCTCATTCACGGGCACAAAGATTCAATATGCTGTCTCCTCAGTGGGAACAGGGATGTCGCCCAAAACTCACAAGAGAAACAGAGTATCTGTCATAGTCTGAAACACAATGCAGACCATTTCCAAAGTGACACCTAAAGGAAAATGGATGTCTTTAAACTTCAGTATAATCTGCAACTGAGAATCAATATAGCTTTAGTGGTCTGAGCATTAAGTGGTGTGACAACACTAACTTGTACCTTTCTTCATTTCTCATACCATGGAAGGGACAAGACGCGGTAAGTTTTTGCCCTTAAACTTAACTCCGTTTTTTTTTCCTTACTCCATTGCAAAAATTCATTTCTACTCACAAAGTATGCCTGAAAAATCACTAAAGTAGTAATTACGTGACTTCACTATTCTGGAAACATTCTTTCAAGGCTCCAGAAAAACTATTTCTTTCATACCAATCAGACGGCAATGTTCACATAAATCCTGTAAGGGTTGACCCCTCATGAGGACAATCATAAAATTAAATACTATGGTGAAAAATCAGTCTCAATTTTTAAAAATATGTATTTATTTGACAAAGAGAGCAGGGGAGGCTGCAGGCAGAGGGAGAGAGAGACAGGTTCCCCACTATGCAGAGAACCTTATGCAGGGCCTGACCCCAGGACCCCGGCACCATGACCTGAGCCAAATGCAAACATCAAACAACAAAGTCACCCAGGCGCCCCTAAAGGAATTAAAATGCCTATACTAAAAATCAGTGGGTAGGGGAAAATCCATCTCTCTTATTCCAATCTCAAGAACTCAAAAAATAGGGGCAGGCTCAGGTCATGATCCCAGAGTCCTGGGATCGAGCTCCGCATCAGGCTCTCTGCTTAGCAGGAAACCTGCTTCCCCCTCCCTCTCTCTCTGCCTGCCTCCCTGCCTAATTGTGATTTCTGTCTGTCGAATAAATAAATAAAATCTTAAAAAAAAAAAGAAGAAGAAGAAGAACTCACAAAACAGTAGAGTAAAATGTGATGCAGTGGGGGCACACAGTGGGAAAAGACCTCTCCCTGACATTTCTTTCACTAAAAGTGAAAAACACCAGGATACAGTGTAAACAAAGTCAATTCCATTCAAAGTTTCAAAGAAAAAATTATAATAGCTCAAAGAACGAATCAGAAGATTTTATTCATAAATCAAAGCTGCCTTAGAAATTTCACATCACTGTTTTACACTCAAAATCTCTAACCTCAAGGTAAGAAATCTGACTTCATCAGGTCCTTTATAAATTCGCCAAATCTAAAAGGAAGCCTGACTTTTTGTCCATGAGCTTCTGAGCTGTGTGGAAATAACTTTCCTTGAAATCCATAAGCCACCGATTACACCCTAATTGCATCATTTGCTCTTTGTGTTGAGGGTGCTGGGGACAAATCTGAAGGGTAAGGGAGTTGTACCTAAAAATACTCAGCCTGGGGGGTGACTAGGTGGCTCAGTTGGTTGAGCAGCTGCCTAAAGCTCAGGTTATGATCCCAGAGTCTTGGTAGTGAGCCCTGCATCAGGCTCCTTACTTGGCGGGAAGCCTGCTTCTCCCTCTCCCCCTGTTCGTATTTTCTCTCGCTGTTTCTCTGTCAAATAAATAAATAAAATATATTTTTTAAGATTTTGTTTATTTGACAGAGAGACAGATCACAAGTAGGCCGAGAGGCAGGCAGAGAGAGAGAGAGGGGAAAGCAGGCTCCCTGCCAAGCAGAGAGCCCAATGCAGGGCTCGATCCCAGGTCCCTGAGATCATGACCTGAGCTGAAGGCAGAGGCTTAATCCACTGAGCCACTCAGGTGCCCCTAAATAAATAAAATCTAAAAAAAAAAAAAAAAAAAAGTTCTCAACCTGGGGGACCTGGATGGCTCAGGAGGTAGAGCATGAGACTTTTGAACTTGGGGTCATGAGTTCAAGCCCCACACTGTGCTTACTAAAAAAGAATTAAAACTTCTAAAATTTTTTAAAAAATTAAAAATGGAAGCACATGAGAGGTGCCTGGGTGGCTCAGTGGGTTAGAGCTCTGCCTTCGGCTCAGGTCATGATCCTGGGGTCCTGGGATGGAGCCCCGAGTCGGGCTCTCTGCTCAGCGGTGAGCCTGCTTCCCTTCCTCCTTTCTCTGCCTGCCTCTCTGCCTGCTTGTGATTTCTGACTGTCAAATAAATAAATAAATAAATAAAATCTTTTAAAAAATAAAAATAAAAAAATAAAAATGGAACCACATGGAAAACGACCTCATTCTGACTTTATGATCAAAAAGCCCAAATCAGTAGACTTGCTTGGTTTTTCCCAAAATGCAGTCTTCACCAATGTGAAATTGTATATAAGAATTTAAGAGTCAAAAAAAAGGAATTTAAGAGCCAATTCGAAATCTTTTAAAAAATACTAAGAACTTGGGGCACCTGAGTGGCTCAGTCGTAAGCGCTTGCCTTCGGCTCAGGTCATCATCCTGGGGTTCTGGGATGGAGTCCCACATCTGGCTCCTACCTAGCAGGAAGCCTGCTTCTCCCTCCAACCTGCTTGTGTGCATTCACTCTGTCTCTCCCAAATAAATAAATAAATAAAATCTTTAAAAAAAAAAAAAAAAAAAAGTAAGAACTCAATGGAAACGCAGAAACAAACCCAGTACAGAAACACTTCAAAACTATTTGTAAGGGATGCCTGGGTGGCTCAGTTGGTTAAGCAGCTGCCTTTGGCTCAGGTCATGATCCCAGGGTCCTGGGATAGAGTCCCACATTGGGCTCCCTGCTCGGCAGGGAGCCTGCTTCTCCCTCTGCCTCTGCCTGCCTCTCTGTCTGCCTGTGCTCACTCGCTCTCTCTCCCTCTATCCCTGACAAATAAATAAAATCTTAAAAAAAAAAAAAAACTATTTGTAAGTAAACGTGCTCTCCTCATATATTGCCAGTTGGTGACGACGGTATTACAAATCTATATCCCAATCCTGTTAAAGGGACTCACTTATAATGGAAGGAATTAAGTTCCTGGATCTACCTAAACCCTGGGATCATACTCCTCTATTGGTGCAAAAAGCTTCCACTCACTCTTCCTACACTAATTTGCCTACAATATGCTACAAAAACCTCAGTGGGGATTGGATAATGTAAAAATGCTGGCAGTGACCTTGGCATGCATTTTAAGTATTTTTAATCTGCTTGAATTATAGTTCAAAGGAAGGGTGGGGGCAATACTCATAATAATATAAGAGAAGAGCATTTAATAATCTTCAAAGTGCTTTCTCATTTAATCCTCATAACAATCCCAGTGACCGGTGCCCACTATCTAGATCAAAGACTTCATGATGGCGAAGGGACTAGCATCCCACCCAGTACACTGCACTGAACAGAAGCAGGGGGTATCTGGTATGTGGCAAATGCTCATCAACACCTCTACTACATGTTCAAAAAGTCCAATCCAGGGGCTCTTGGCTGGCTCAGCCGGTGGAGTTGGAGCCCCACGTTGGGTGAAGAGATTACTTAACCCGAGCCGAAGGCAGAGGCTTTAACCCACTGAGCCACCCAGGTGCCTCTAAAAATAAAATCTTAAAAAAGAAAAAAAAAATCCTTTGCAGAGAAGCTAAGCCCAGTCCAGAAGTACTATGGCACAGCCAGGACCATACTGCTGGCCACCTGTTCCCCACACTCTTGTGTCCTAAGTCAGGGTGGGTTTTCCCCCCTAATCAGACTGTCACTGAGGCTATAAAAGGGTTTCCCAGACTCTCTCTCAGAACTCAGAACTCACACTGGCATCTCATCATTTTTTATGTTTTCCATAAATTTAACCTATACCCTTTTCCTCCTGTAAGCAGGCATTTCGTTCCTTACGCAGCAGTCTTCACTTTCGGTCCACAACCCTTTATTATGTATAATAATATGACCGTGCAGAGCGCACAGGCAGGACCCGTGGAGGATGAAGCTGAATGACTGTCACTGTTCTAAGGGACCTACAGGTTGATGATAATTAAGATAGGCAGTGTCAGGAAGGAGACCTGGACCTGCGAATTACGGGAGAAGGGACAGTCTCAGCAGAGGACCAGCATGAGCTGACAGAACCTGAACGTGTGTTCAGGAGAAAGCAAGTGGCACGTCTGCCTGGAAGGCGTGGTGCGGGATGAGAAGGCCAAGTGATGGTCTGAAATCAGCCTGTGTTAAGAGCTAAGCCTGAAGATGAGAAACTGCCATGTCATTCTACGAGCAGTTCTCACTGCCTCCTGGCACCTCTCTTTCCGATTGGTCCCACATCCTCTTTGCCAAAGGGAAAAAAAGCACACACAAGACTTGGAGCATTCACTCTAGATGCTAACTGTGTTCTTTTTTATTTAGAGAAGTCTTCTCGGCTGTACCTTATTGTGATGGACAATTTCAGGATCAAGGGTACCAACTGTGGCTCTCCACCCACCCAATGGTAGATTAACCAAGTAATCTCTTACCAGTTAGGATCCCTTTAACAATCTGATGAAAACTTGGACCCTCTCCCTCAGAAAAATGCACTTACACAAAAAATTCAGAAACCCCAGATTAAGAACCCTTGTGCAAGCAAAAATTACAGGACAGGCAAAACAAAACAAACAAACAAAAAACAACTCAGTTACTATTTCTACTACTAATTAGGAGTAGCCAATTTCCTGAGTCACATAAGTAGAATTCTCTTTCTTCTGAGTGACACAGTAATTACCCTTAGTGAATAAATAAAATGAGGGAATTTTTCCAAGATTTATAATCCTTGCCCACTAATAACAAATACAGCTTCCGTTCATTGGGCCCTACTATGGGACAGACCCTCTGCAAAGCAGTGGACATGCAGTATATAAGGTGAAAGTTCTATATGTGATGAATAGTTATATCCTTGTTTACACAGAAGGAAACTGAAGCTCAGAGGGGTCAACCCTGACCTGACTTGAGGTAACCTCGCTGGAAAATGGCAGCTCTGGGTTTGCAACTCTGGCATGCTATTTTTTTTTTTAATTTAAGATTTTTATTTATTTATTTATAAAAGATTTATTTATTTATTTATTAGACAGAGAGAGAGAGAT
Source organism: Mustela nigripes (assembly GCF_022355385.1). Lineage (NCBI taxonomy): Eukaryota > Metazoa > Chordata > Mammalia > Carnivora > Mustelidae > Mustela > Mustela nigripes. The sequence goes on from NC_081573.1 coordinate 7,195,626, forward strand.
CACAAGTAGGCAGAGAGGCAGGCAGAGAGAGAGAGAGGAGGAAGCAGGCTCCCTGCTGAGCAGAGAGCCCGATGCGGGACTCAATCCCAGGACCCTGAGATCATGACCTGAGCCGAAGGCAGCGGCTTAACCACTGAGCCACCCAGGCGCCCCATATTTATTATTTATTTGACACACACACACGGGGGTGGGGGGCGAGGGAGAAAGCAAGTGCACGTGCTTGAGCAGGGGAAACTGTAGGCAAAGGGAGAGGGAGAAGCAGGCTCCCCACTGAGCAGGGAGCGCTATGCAGGGCTCCATTCCAGGACCCCGGGATCATGCCCTAACAGAAGGCAGGCAGACGCTCAACTGCCTGAGCCCCCTAGGCGTCCCCAAAGTTTGACTTTCAAAGCCCAGCGATACTGCCTCTCTCAGCAGAGGTGACCTTGTCATGGTATTGATTAGTGGGAGAGATCAAAAGATACTGCCATCTCCTAGTAAGTAAACAGTGAAGTCCAAGGGTCCAGTCCAGAATTACGTACCCTCTAGGTGCCCGATAAATACTCGTTAAGTGACTAGGGCAGAGAGAACCCTATATGGGAGACCAGAGACTGGGAAACTGTGCCAACAGTCTTTAAAAAAGAGTTCCATGTGAGTATGTGTGTCACAGCGGGGGCTTCATTGTTTCCAACTGGACCTCTCCAAGCTTGGAAACGCTCCTAATCTGTTACACCCTCACATGCAAAGTTTTGCAACATACCAATGAGGTAATGAGATAAGTCAACAGTAAAATTTCACTAAAACAAAGTTTAAATAATCTTCCCCCTGTGTTGCTATCTTGCCCATGCTACCCTGTACATCCTCCAAGACTACAGCCATTATACAACATGATAGTTGCTCCCGTAAGACTACCAGCTACCACTGCTGAGTACTTAAACTGCCAATCACCAAAGCCTATTTATTTAGGGCCAGGACCTAGTCATCCTCACCTTTCTGTGGCCACTGCTCAGCTACCTGGACCTAGGAAAGCAATGATTACTATTTTAAATATGAAGATATTTTAGTTCTCGCTTCACCAGCACATTTATTAAATATGAAATGTTTTTTATTAAATAATAAGAGAACAGAGAACAGATGAAAGCTTAAGAGCCACAATACCAAGCTTCGTCATCCCCAAAAAGAACATTTTACACAATTCTCCCTTAGATACTCAAACTACAATTATTTGCAACAAAGACTCCTCCAAGTATCACAGAAAAACAAAATGCAGTTCCCAGTCTAAGATGCTAAAATAAAAGGAAGACAAAACGAGGCCATGGGTCTCAATGTTACTCGAAACCAGTGGTTCTAATCTTTTTTGGGTCATGGATTCCTTTGAGAATTTAATGAAAGCTACAGATTGTTGCCCCACAAAAAGCAAACAAAACCAACATGCAGTACACACACTTGAGAGCATCATAGACACTCCCTCAACCAGTCCCTTAAGGATCACAGACCCTCAGTACACAGCCTCTGCTCAAAACCCGCTTTTCTAGTCACATCTAAGTAGAGGGGACACAAATTCACCAACCATTTTGGTTTTTAAGGGTCATACGGATATGGAGGGAAACTGAAAATAGGGGTGATGGCTTTACCACCTGCAATGTCTTACCACCCATAAGGGCCCTACTCCTCTTGCTACCTGAATCATGTTACTCAGCCACAGTAACACACTGTGGGGGGAGGATGTTCTCTTTCTGCCAACCAGAATGTAAGCATCCAGAAGCAGCAACCATATCTGCTGGTATTACGTATTCCACCTAGGACTGCGCACATTCTAGATCATTACTGATTGGTTTAAAAAGAACAGATTTAAAACAACCTGCACATTCTCTCTTAGGATAAAACAAGATAAATTCACATAGTACAGGAAGAGATATGCTACATAACTAGCCCATTTTTAAATATTTACCTAAATTAAATCCCTGGAGCTTGATATACAGGAAATATAAGAATAAGCCTGTAAAAAAATGTGCTTTCTCATCTCTGTAGTCTTCTTTATGGCAGGGGTTTGGCCGTCTATGGCATATACGCTGGTTTACAGCAAACCACGGCCACCATTCCTTAAAGGCGTGAGCGAAACTGCCAGTGGAGCCTAAGACGTGAGGCATTCCGCCTTCTTGATGTGGAGCCTTTTTTTTTTTTCTTTTAAGTAATCTTTACACCTAACGTGGACTCAAACTCATAACCCTGAGATCAAGAGCCTAATGCTCCCCTGACTGAGCGAGCCAGGCGCCCCTCCTATGGAGCTCTTTGTTTAAGAAATATCTCCTGGGGGTGCCTGGGTGGCTCAGCTGACTGGGCAACTGCCTTCAGCTCAGAACATGATCCCAGGGTACTGGGATCTAGCCCGCATCAGGCTTCCTGCTCAGCAGGAAGCCTGCTTCTCCCTCTCCCACTCCTCTGCTTCTGTTCCATCTCTCTTCTCCCTGTGTGTCTCTGTCAACTAAATAAATAAAATCTTAAAAAAAAAAAAATCTCCTGAATATCAAGGTTGTTTAGATTCCTGGGTTATATGCCTTTTTTTTGAGAAAGAGAGAGAAAGGGGTGGGGTAGGGAGGAAAAGAGAGAATCTTAAAAGCAGGCTCCATGCCCAGCATGGAACCCAACATGGGGCTCAGGACCCTGAGATGAAATCAAGAGTCAGACACTTCATTGAATGAGCGACCCAGGGGCCACATAAGGTATATGTTTAGAGATAAAAGAATGGAAAGCATAGCCTCTGCTTTCAAGGAGCTTAAGATGTAGTTGGAGAAAGAGAAAAGAAAACAGGCAGTTCGATCACAGAGTAATAAGCACCACATCAGAGGCAAACTCAGACAAGGCCTGACCACTGAGGGTCAGTCAAGGAAGGCTTTCTGAGAGGAATAAAATCTAAGCCAGATCTAAAGAATTAAAAGAAATCAGTTAAGTTTTTGTTTGGTTTGGGTGGGAATGGGGGTAGCAGGAGAACACCCCAGAAAAAAGTAAACAGTATATGAAAAAGGCCCAGAAGCACAGATCTCTGGGAGAGCTACAGTCACTCAACACGGCTGGAACACTGAATTTAAGGAAGAAAGTGGACAGAGATGGGCGGAACTCCTAGAGGTCCCTTTTATAAAGCGAATTTGGATGTGCCTCCCCCTTCCTAAAGCCATAGCCCTTGAAGCTCTTACTCCTCTTGGCTTAAAAAAACAAAAAATACACACAAAAAACAAAACAACAACTTATTTTGGAATGACTTTAGATTTACAGGAACACTGCAGACTATTTCAGAGTTTCCATATCCCATTCACCAGCTACCCCTAATAGTAACATTACCAAGGTACGTGTCAAAACAAAGAAATTATCTTTGGTGCGAAAACTAAACCACAGACTTTATTTGTATTTTACCAGTTTTTGCATCAATTCTCTTTTCTGTTCCAGGATCCGATCCAAGATTTCCACATTCCACTTAATTCAAAGACTTAAAAATTCCTTCCTTTACCTCTAAGCAGCACAGACTTATCATTTATCATCCCTCTTCCATCTTTGCTCCTCATCCCCTGCCATCACCAGTCCACTGGGAAGGTAAAACACATATCAAAACAGAACGGAATTTACCAATTCAGATGATCTGAAATAGGGAAAACTGTTAGGGATTAAGAGAAATTTAACGGGGTGCCTGGGTGGCTCAGTGGATTAAGCCGCTGCCTTCGGCTCGGGTCATGATCTCAGTGTCCTGGGATGGAGCCCCGCATCAGGCTCTCTGCTCAGCAGGGAGCCTGCTTCCCCCTGTCTCTGCCTGCCTCTCTGCCTACTTGTGATCTCTCTCTCTGTCAAATAAAATAAATAAAATCTTAAAAAAAAAAAAAAGAGAAATTTAACAAAAAATGAAATCAATGACATCTTTACATAGGAAAGATGCATGCACACTCACAAACATATGCACACTTACACACACACACACACACATATTCACAAAAATAACTTGGCTTAAGGTGCTGCTTCCACTATGGAAAAGAAATTCAAGCAGACCCATTTTTGCTTCCTCAAACTTGCCACCAAGTAATAAATCCCTTTAATTTCTTTTCTCCAATACCCCAACCACCCCAAGGAGTAAAGCCAAAATCCCCTGAACTCCCAAATCATCCTCAAAGCAAAATGCTGGCAAAATCATCTGCACTATGGAAGAGGAAAGAAGGATGATTCATCCTCTTTCCTAAAAAAAATTTTTTTAAAGATTTTATTTATTTGACAGAGAGAGAAAGAGAGGGAACACAAGCAGGGAAAACGGGAGAGGGAGAAGCAGGCTTCCCACCAAGTAGGGAGCCCAGTGCAGGGCTCGATCCCAGGACCCTGGGATCATGACCCGAGACAAAAGCAGAGGCTTAACGACTGAGCCACGCAGGCGCCCCTTTCCTAGATTTTCACTAAGAACTCTAAGCATTAGAACAGAATTCCATTATGTCACAACAGTCTTTATAAAGGCACCTGACCAAAATTAGTCATACTTGTTTCCGTTGCATTTATGACCTGGATTCTAAGCCTTCATCTCCTAAAATTCCCAAACCTGCAACAACCTTGATTAATGTTGATTTCTAGAGGGGCACTTGCTGGCTCGGTCAGAAGAGCATCTGACTCTTGCTCTCAGGGTCATGAGCTTGAGCCCCACATTGGGTAGTGATTGCTAAAATAAATAGATAAGTAAGTAAATAAGTAAACTCAAAACAAAAAAAGTTGATTTCTAGAATCGAAGATGAATCCTGTGCAGAAATCACTGTCAATGAAAAACAGGAATTTTTTTTCTAGAATTAAAACACACTTGTTAACAATGGTTATCTGTAGAAGGTAGAATTTTTTTTAATTTTTTGGGGGGAGGTAGAATTTAAGTAATATTTCACCTTTCCTTATTATTTTAGCCATTGAGGGCTACCTCTCAAACATTCATCAGAAACACCAAGGAGCACAGTCCTATGCCAGAGTTCGAAGAAACAAACAAAAACAAATTCTATCTTCTGGACCATATCATGTAGATCTGTACTCCCAATATCTGGGCTAACATTTCATCAAAATTAAATAATATTTAGCAGTGCCCAGATGGCTCAGTCAGTAAAGCATCTGCCATAGCTCAGGTCATTCCATGATCCCAGGGTCCTGGGATGGAGCCCTTCGCAGAGAGCCTACTTCTCTCTCTGACCCTTTCCCCAACTTCTGTACACATGCACACACATTAATAAATAAAATCTTTTTTTAAAAAATCAAGTAATATTTAAAATTCAGTTTCTCAGGATGCCTAGGTGGCTCAGTCAGTTAGGCATCTGCCTTCAGCATCTGCCAGGGTCCCTCGCATGGTGGGGGTTGGGGGCGGGGAGCCTGTTTCTCCCTTTCCCTTTGCCTGCCACTCCACCTACTTGTGCTGTCAAATAAATAAAATTTTTTTAAAAATTCAGTTTCTCAGTCCACTACAACTGCATTTCAAGTAGAAACATAAAGAACAGTGCAGGGGTACCTGGGTGGCTCAGTTAGGTGTCTGCCTTCGGCTCTGGTCATGACCCCGGGGTCCTGGGATCAAGCCCCACATCGGGCTCCCTGCTCAGCTAGAAGCCTGCTTCCCCCTCTCCCACTCTTCCTGCTTATGTTCCCTCTCTCGCTGTGCCTCTCTCTGTCAAATAAATAAATAATCTTTAAAGAAAGAAAGAAAGAACAGTGCAAAAAGTTCTACTAGACAGGGCTGATCTACAAAAAAGCCCTAATGCTAATTCAGACCCAGAAATAGAGAGGGATGGTCTGGGGAAGGTTTCTGGAAAAATACGTTTATATTTGAAATGGGTATTAAAGTGAGCATTCCAGGCTGGCTGGTGAGAGAACAGCACATGACACTGGCCCTAGCCTGAATCATGCAATACCAAAATTTCCAGGGCAATTCCCCAAAACCCAAAAGCAAAATACTTCAAGGAGGCATTATAAAAACGAATGGGTGACAGGCTTTGATTTATATTTTGCTGAGATAAACTTAGATGAAAATACCCTAAAATGAGAAACCAGAGAATGAAGTCCAATTAGGACCTCACTAAAAAGAAGGAGGGAAAACAGAACTGGAATTCACTGCCAGATCATTCTGGAAATCTTTAACAGGTAAACTAAACTAAGGATCAAGGGGACAAACCGAAGAATGCACTATGCTCACCCAAATACCTTACAGTGGAAGAAACATTTCCCAATAATCGAGGTCAATATGTGAATCGAAGGTGATTAACCCCACAGGGAGAGAGCGAGAGAGAGAGAGCACACACACAAAACCAGCCCAGCAGAGAGCTGTGGAACAATCCAGTCCCTCTCAGGTGAAATAGGGAAACCCTCCAGTCCCTGAATCTGACACTACCTAGCATGAGCAGCCTCAGTTCCCTTATCCATAAAATGGATACAATGAGAGAATCTACTTCTGAGGACTATTAAGTGGATTCCTTGAGTCACCACGTGGAAAATGGATAGAACAATGCCTGTGTATGGAAAGGACAAAGGAAGCACGGAGGGCTATTACTGCAGGAGTATCTGCAGACTGAGCTTCACTTGGTGGAAAGGAAAAGGATTTCCCTAGGGGTGAGCGTACAGGGAAAAGGGATGTTGTGCTGTCATATGAGGAGGAGGGAAGGTCTGAAAAGTCCAAACCGTTCTAGGTTGAGCTAGTTTTGTAGACACCTTCCAGCCATGCCCCACAGGCTATTAAAATGCCCGAAGCCATGGGGGCCAGCTGCTGGAACTTCAGCAAGCTGTAGGATCTAGCTGTGGAACCCTGGTATACTGACTTAGTACATTGTATCAGTGTTCGACTATTGTCAGAACCATCTCTCCGGTGTGCACAGCTGGACTACTCTATCCTTCGTTCAGGCATTAATTAGGAACCCATCACAAGTCAGGCACTGTACTAGGCAAGAGAAAACGCACTCCAGGTGTCTAAGCAAGGGAATGCAACAGCCAGGCTTTGTTCAGTGACTCGTCAGGAGAATAAACAGGAGGAAAGGATGCAGAGAAGGATACCTTGTAAGAGACCACCGCAATCAAGCGCAACACCTAACCTCTCAGATTTCCCAAAGGGTGCAGTACTGCGGATTTCACTTAACTGGGTCCCAACGAATACTTAACTTCCCAATTGAGAATAACAACTTCTATCAATTTAGCACTTACTATATGCCAAACGTTTCATTCGTTACCTCAGTTTCTCACAACAACCCAGCAAAGCAGATATTACCATCTTTGTTTTACATGTGAGAAAACTCAAGAGAAGGCTCAGAGAAGTCAAAGAGATTGTTTAGAGTGACAAAATAAATGGAGGAGTGGGGATATGAATATATGTCTGTCTCTCTAAATATCTACCCACACATCATTGGTGCTGGCCTGTGGCAAAATTTTCCCCAGTCTACGTAAAAATGAGATCTAGAAACATATACCTACAAATGTCCATGTATGGCTGCCAGTTTCCTTGAGAAGGGCTACCTTTTATTCTGATAATGGATCCTATTTTTTTAATAAAAGAATAGTAAGAAGAATTTCTTTTTTAAATGCCCTCCTTGGCTGCCCTATGACCCAGCAATTGCACTACTGGGTATTTACCCTAAAGATACAAACGTAGTGATCCGAAGGGGCACATGCACCCGAATGTTTATAGCAGCAATGTCCACAATAGCCAAACTATGGAAAGAACCTAGATGTCCATCAACAGATGAATGGATAAAAAAGATGTGGTATATACACACAATGGAATACTATGCAGCCATCAAAAGAAATGAAATCTAGCCATTTGCGACAACATGGATGGAACTAGAGCGTATCATGCTTAGCGAAATAAGTCAAGCGGAGAAAGACAACTATCATATGATCTTCCTGATATGAGGAAGTGGTGATGCAACATGGGGGCTTAAGTGGGTAGGAGAAGAATAAATGAAACAAGATGGGATTGGGAGGGAGACAAACCATAAGTGACTCTTAATCTCACAAAACAAACGGAGGGTTGCTGTGGGGAGGGAAGTTAGGAGAAGGGGGGTGGGGTTATGGACATTGGGGAGGGTATGTGCTTTGGTGAGTGCTGTGAAGTGTGTAAACCTGGCGATTCACAGACCTGTACCCCTGGGGATAAAAATATATGTTTATAGGGGCGCCTGGGTGGCTCAGTGGGTTAAGCCGCTGCCTTCGGCTCGGGTCATGATCTCAGAGTCCTGGGATTGAGTCCTGCATCGGGCTCTCTGCTCAGCGGGGAGCCTGCTTCCCTCTCTCTCTCTCTGTCTGCCTCTCCATCTACTTGTGATTTCTCTGTCAAATGAATAAATAAAATCTTTAAAATATATATATATATGTTTATAAAAAATTAAAAATTAAAAAAAATAAATAAATGCCCTCCTTGGCAAAACTACAAAAGTAGTAAATTTGTATGTGTTTTCGCACTACCACATTCAACTGTGGTCTATAAAAGCCAAGTCCAGGAACCACTACACTAACAATGACATTTACATAGCATTTACCGTGACCCAGGCATTATTTTAAGCTTCTTAAATATACCACCTGTTTTAACTGCAGTGACTCTGGGAGTAGACACTACTATATTCCCCTTTTTATAGACGACGTGCCTGAGGCACTAACGTTTAGGTGTCTTGTCTAAGAGCCCAGAGCCGGGAAGAGGTAGGACTGGGACTCAAAGGGAGGGCCGTGTGCCTGGTGAGAGCACCTGAGGCCTCAGTCCCAACATTGTGAAAGCAAACAGGCCTCACCACTGCTATTTGGCCTATGACCTATAACGTTTAGACGTGTGAGACACTTACTGATAAGACCCTAAAGCTGACTGCTACCTTGGGGCAAGTTACAAGATAACACATCAACAGGTGCTCGCAGATCTGCTGACTCAAGATACCAGCTAGCTGCCTTCACAGCGCTCTAAGATGCTGGTAACCTAAACAATTTAATTAACCAAATTATTCTCTTTCATTCTCCCAGAAAACGGAAAGGCCTTCCAACCTTATGGGGCTTCCAAATTCACTCTTGGCATTTAGTTCTCAAAGTCAGAATTAAAACACAAAAGCCTTTGTGGTAGGCAGAGCAAGTACTGAGGCTCATTTTTTTTTTTTTAAAGATTTTATTTATTATTTGACAGAGAGAAATCACAAGTAGTCGGAGAGGCAGGCAGAGAGAGAGAGGGAAGCAGGCTCCCTGCTGAGCAGAGAGCCCGATGCGGGACTCGATCCCAGGACCCTGAGATCATGACCTGAGCCGAAGGCAGCGGCTTAACCCACTGAGCCACCCAGGCGCCCCGTACTGAGGCTCATTTTATGGACAAGAATTTAAGTTAAAATAAATGACTGGTCCAAGGTAACAAAGTCAGCAAGAAGCAAAATGAACTGACGGCAGAGAGGATTCTTTTTTTTTTTTAAAGATACATCCTTTTAAAAATTATTTATTTATTTGATAGGCAGAGATCACAAGTAGGCAGAGAGGCAGGCAGAGAGAGAGGAGGAAGCAGGCTCCCCGCTGCGCAGAGAGCCTGATGCGGGGCTCAATCCCAGGACCCTGGGATCATGACCTGAGCCAAAGGCAGAGGCTTTATCCCACTGAGCCACCCAGGTGCCCCGGCAGAGAGGATTCTTTACAAGGCTTAAGGAATCCCAAGAACCAAAGACTGCAGAGACTACTTTTTTTTCCTGGTTTCTCTCTCAAATGCATACCTTTATTTCAACAAATGTTGTATTCCTACTGACGTGTTCTAGGATAAATATGGCAGGTTCACAGAATAAATGGAAGAACAAAACAGAAAAAAATCCTGTGGCACTTCTAAAGCTATTTTGCAGTTTCTTCCTGCTGTCTGAGTGTAAACTCCCTCACATATCCATCGAACATCAGGTCTCCCTCATGAAGGAATGACAAGTGTGTGACTGTGTGTGTGCATGCAAACATTCTGTTAATTAACAACTATAAAAACAAACAAGGTAAAATTTTAAATCTCCAAATTATTCCTTACTCAAGATAAAACATGAACCTGAACCACGTTCTTAAAAAGTTCATTCTCGGGGCGCCTGGGTAGCTCAGTAGGTTAAGTGTCTGCCTTCGGTTCAGGTCACGATCACAAGGTCCTGGGATCCAGCCCAGCGTAGGTCTCCCTGCCTAGTAGGGAATCTGCTTCTCCCTCTCCATCTGCCCCTTCCACTGCTTGCACGCATCCACTCACTCTCTCTCAAATAAATAGATAAAAAAAAATTTTAAGAAGTTCTTCCTCATAATAAGATGAACTCTATCTTCCAGGTCAACATCTTCTTGTGCTGAAATGTTCAGTCACACCTAATTCTTTAAGATAAGATCAGGGGGCGGGGATCACGCCACTGGCTTTCTAAATATTTTACTTTCTGGTACCGAAACATGGTGTTCCTTGTGTTACCTGTAAGGGAAGAACTGCTTTTGTTTTAATAAACAGCATATAAGGGTGCCTGGGTGGCTCAGTGGGTTAAGCCACTGCCTTCAGCTCAGGTCATGATCTCAGGGTCCTGGGATCAAGTCCCACATCGGGCTCTCTGTTCAGCAGGGAGCCTGCTTCTCTCTCTCTCTCTCTCTGTTTGCCTGTCTGCCCACTTGTGATCTCTCTGTCAAATAAATAAATAAAATATTAGAAAAATTTTTAAAAATAAACAGCATATAAACTCTCTGAGGAAGAGGCATGCTCTGTATAACCAGTACTCTCAACAGGGTAGATACCCAAATATTGGTTGCATGGAGAGGAAAAAGGAAAAATAAAACTTGTCTCCCTGGATCTCTATCCTCTAGAGCTACAAAGTACAGGTTTGTTCCATCCTCTGCTTAATAGCCCTAAATTATTTACATCTTAAAAGAAATTTTTTAAAAGATTTATTTATTTGACGGAGAGAGAGATCACAAGTAGGCACAGAGGTAGGCTGAGAGCGAGGGGGAAGGAGGCTCTCTGCTCAGCAGATAGCCCGAAGTGGGACTCGATCCCAGGACCCTGAGATCATGACCTGAGCCGAAGACAGAGGCTTAACCCACTGAGCCACCCAGGCGCCCTCCCACACGCTTGTTAATAAGTTGAAAAATTTTTGAGCATCTCCATGTGTGAGGCATTTAAGTCCTGATTTTACTGTAGGAATGTGAATTGTATAAAATGATATTTGTAACTTTGCCAAGTTTGTTCCAAGTCACATACCTGATCAAGAATGGGATAATAGTGACCTGGTACAAATTACCACAAATGACAAAAGCATTCTTTTAATAACAGATCTTCCCTATTTGTGTTGTAATTCCAGAGTTTTGGGGTCTCTTGTTTGCTGGGAATTAAAAGGGAAATAGGTAGTAGTCACTGCTGGTGGTACAATCAGCACTGTATGGCACGAAAACTTGGTGTGAACTTTCTGGAAAACATTTTGGCAATGTTTTATTTTGTATTTATTTATTAAAGATTTTACTTATTTATTTATGACAGAGAGGGAGCCGGATGCAGGGCTTGATCCCAAGGTCCTGGGATCTTGACCTGAGCCAAATGCAGGGTCAGGCCTAATGGACTGAGCCACCCAGGCACCCTGACAATATTTTAAAAGATATAAAATCTTTGGGCACCTGGGAAGCTCAGTGAGTTTAAGCCTCTGCCTTTGGCTCAGGTCATGATCTCAGGGTCCTGGGATCAAGTCCCACATCGGGCTTTCTGCTCAGCAGAGTTCTCACTCTGCCTGCCTCTCTGCCTACTTGTGATCTCTCTCTGTCAAATAAATAAATAAAATCTTTAAAAAAAAAAAAAAAGTGTGTGGGAAATGATGCCCCATCATATGAAAAATAGGTCTGAACAATATGTAGAAAATTCAGAAACATATGCTTTCAGATTTATGTAATTTTCTGCATATAAGTTGTACCTTAATCTTTTTTAGTAAAAAAAAGTTAAAGTTCTGTATATAATATGTGTATTCCTTGTATTCATACAGAACATGAAATCACAACTATTTCAGCTAATGCTGCCATTTTTAAACCTTTACGGCTGTGGGCTAATGCTGGGCACATGCCAACAGCGGAGACCCACTGCCTAAGCACTGAGAGGACTCTCCCTTTTTCCTCGTTTACCAAAGGTTTTATCTGCATTCCTCTAGTGACAGACTGATCAGAGGGAAAAAATCTCCGAGAAGTCAGCAGCATTCAAAAAGTATTCAATTATTTCAGGACATTAGAAATGCTATCACAAAAGCGACATCCACCAGCCTTCTACCTACAAACTTAACATTTTGGGGAAATAAAGATCTAATGATACTTTTATCACCAAGCATTTGAAGTACACTATTTCCACTGAAATAATTCCCTTGAAGTAAAAGCCACTCTAGTTAAAGATGCAAATTTCGAGAATCTAATAATCTTGTATTAATGCAGTACTGGCTTTCATTTGTACACAATCAATCTGTTACTGAACAAAGAATCCTTTTTAATTGCCCATGGCAATTAACAGTAATCATTTTCTTTTGTCTTATTCCTAAGTGTGCAAGCTATAACAGAGGAAGCCATGATTTTGACCTTTCTTTTAAATGGAGATGGGGAGAAGTACAATGTAACTTTTTTTTTTTTTAATTTTTTACACTTCAGGAGGCTGTTAGCTGTAGCTGGCCAGCACACCTTCCCCCCCCCCCAAAGATTTTATTTATTTATTTGACAGAGAGAGAGATCACAAGTAGGCGAAGAGGCAGGCAGAGAGAGAGGAGGAAGCAGGTTCCCCACTGAGCAGAGAGCCTGATGTGGGACTTGATCCCAGGACCCTGGGATCATGACCAGAGCCGAAGGCAGAGGCTTTAACCCACTGAGCCACCCAGGCGCCCCCGGCCAGCACACTTTCATTCCAACATTATTTTTGTTGTTTCATTTTTTCACCCCAATATTATTTAATAACTTTCTGATTCATGAAAAAAGCACTGTCATTAGTTCCACCCAAATAAGTCAAGGGGCTTAGTGTAGTTTTGTCTATACATTTCTAGCTGTCTAAAGAATTTTCTCAATTGAAAACTGTCAATTAGGAGCCACTCATATACTTTTCTACTTACCAAAGAAAATATAGACTTAAGGAGTCATTACATGACCAAATATGTCTATCTTACTATATTATTTATTTTAGACAACTTTACATATATATATATGTGGAATATAAGTGGGTGTGGAATACACACACACACACATACACACACACATACATCTGGGTTTGAAAATGGTCAGAAATCAAATGCTTGGGCACCTGGGCGGCTCAGTGGGTTAAGCCTCTGCCTTCGGCTCAGGTCCTGGGATCGAGTCCTGTCTCCGGGGGACTGCTCAGCAGGGGGCCTGCTTCCCTCTCTCTGTCTGCCTCTCTGCCTACTTGTGATCTCTCTCTCTCAAATAAATAAATAAAATCTTAAAAAAAAAATCAAATGCTCAACTTTGTCAACATGCTGGCTAGATAAACTGGTACTTGGGCTATATATTTTTTTTCAAAATGGTGTGCCATAGAACCAACTGTGTGTTCAGCAGTCTCTGAATATGGAAGCCTTTAAGACTATTAATACAGGGCCACTGCTCAAGAATGCAGAAATTCATCAAACTACTCAACAAATAATTCCCTCAACCCAGCATATATCATATATAGCTAATCATTCACAACTAACTATAAATTCCTTAAGGGGATGAACTGTAGCTTATTCTTCTATCCCAGAGAAACAAGGCAGACTAATAAAATAAACACAGCTCTTGGAATCAGACAGACACGGATTCATAACACAGCTTGCAACCTCTCAGCTGTGTAACCCTGGTCAGGACACTTATGGTATTATGCATATTTGAGAATTAAATGCTGACCAGGAGGGCATGCCCTCTGAGAATTTAAAGCCTAAAAATGGCCAAAATACTTGGTGCACATCTCTCCACCCACCTACCCCTCAAAAGAGAAAAACAAAAAGGCTCTCGCACCTGTTTGGGTTCAACATATATGTAGTGGGGGGGTCTACTATGTGGAAGGTATTTTGCTAGGTATGACGGGAAATAAAAAATATACAAGGGGGGCGCCTGGGTAGCTCAGCAGGTTAAGCCTCTGCCTTCGGCTCAGGTCATGATCTCAGGGTCCTGGGATTGAGCCCCACATCAGGCTCTCTGCTCAGCGGGGAGCCTGCTTCTTCCTCTCTCTCTGCCTGCCTCTCTGCCTACTTGTGATCTCTCTGACAAATAAATAAATAACATCTTTAAAAAAAAAAAAACAACAACGAGGGTCCCCACCCTCAAGGGGTTTACTATCTGGAAAGAAGAAACAATCTAGTATTATTAGCTATAAAATAAGGCAGAATGGGAACCAACTAGTATAATCCCTTCATTTTTCAAATGAAGAAACTGTAGCCAAGAGAAGTGAAAATGATTTGGCCAAAGTCATGCAGCTAGTGAGAGCAGAGTTGGGGCTAGGGCCTGAGTTTCTTCATTGTCAATTCAACATTCTTTACACCATAGGAAGCTGCCTCTCAATTGTTCAAATTTGATTTCCCAGTGCAAATATTACCATAGTGACCGGCAAAAGGACATTTCCCAAATAAGAATGCAGAGACACTGAGAGAACAAAAAAGGTACGAAATACCACAGATGCATAATGCAACAGTCACAACTGCCACAAATTTCATAAAACAAAAATGCTCATTTCAATAAAGGAAAATGAAGGAGATTGGCAAGTCTGGCTATTCTCAACTGAAGTAAATATAACTTTCCTGTGATGATGGTTCATGGCTGAAAGTACCTGGTTCTCTGCTAATATATCAACTTAATGGTGCATCTTATCACCATGGAAGCAAATAAATGAAAATCAGACTGACAGATGCCAAAAGTTATTTTTAAGAATTCTTCATAGACAAAACCTCACTAAAGCACTGTATCAAAAATTAAATAGAAATAAACTTTCAGGAAGATGAACATGAATGATTTGTTTGCCTTTCTTAATACCAGCAATTCAAGTGCTATTCAGACGCTGCTGTTTGAGAGCCTAGGTCAACAATGACTCAGTTTGAAAGATTCCATATTGCTTTTAAAAGAAGTGTATGGTTTTAGTTACGTAGTGAATACAATCTGGATGTCCCTTTCCCCAAAAATTATAAACTAATTTTCACAGGAATGGTTGAAAAAGAGACAGTATTTATGTTTGAAAGACATATACAACAAAGGCAATCCAGTTCATTTTATCGCATCCCCCAGAGAAGGAGCCCTTACCCCTGGTTCTGACCTACAGGATTTGATGCTGGGAGAGGGGGGATGGAGGGGTTAAGAGTAGCACCAGGAGTCCAGTCACACAGTCCCAGCTCTAACTTGCTATGTGGTCCAGGACAAGAATCTACAACCAGAGCTGGACAGCACACTCAATTTCAGACTAGGAATGTGAAACCCAGAGAGGTGAAGTGATTTGTTCAAGGTTCCCACTAATTAGGTTAAGGCCTAGACCAGAAGATCTTCTGCATGTATTTCCAATATTCCTTCAGTTGTGACAGGAAACATGTTACCATGCCCTGTGCAAGTTCATTTTCCCATCTGTAAATCAGGAGGCTAGGCTAGGCACAGATTTTCAAGTTGTGCTGCTCTAAATCCAAGGGATTTCTGCTAGTCATCTTCCCTCTTCAAGTAAAGAATCTCCAAGTTATGTATTTCATCTAGTGTGAAAAATAAATTTTAAACAACTGGACTAGACGGTCAATAAAATGTCACACTGACTGGGTAAATTAAGACACCCAGCTGGTGAATGACAATAATTATACAAGATCACAGGAAGGCAGGCCCTGCAGGAAGCTTAACTAACCTCTCAGAAGGCCCCCACAAACTGAAGATGTGAAAGCAGAAGATACTAGAGGGAGATGAATAGACAACCACTTGCACTGTGTCAGTCTCCCAACTGTACTGAACTGTGGTATCTCCCCACCACACAGAGACTGCAGAAATATCCATGAAGCTGTAGTTTATAGTCAGCGGTGAAACCCTCACTCCTCCTAGGCTGTCCTTTGCCAAAAGTTACCATCAGGTCCATGGATCTGCACACAGACAACAACTTCCATGTAACTCGTATCAAGAAGAATGACTCTTTCTGATTTTTTTTTCACTGTCCTAAATGCTTTGGCCTTCATCATGCCAAGCAAAAAGAAGGGGTACATGGTCAAAAGAATAGTGTTTAAAAAGGGGGGGCAGGTGGGTGCCTCAGTGGGTTGGGCCTCTGCCTTCCGCTCGGCTCAGGTAGCGATCTCAGAGTCCTGGAATCAAGCCCCACGTTGAGCTCTCTGCTCTGTGGGGAGCCTGCCTCTCTGCCTACTTGTGATCTCTCTCTCTCTCTGTCAAATAAAGAAATAAAATCTTAAAAAAAAAAAAAAAAAAGTGAAGAACTTTGATCACACTAGTATTACAGAGATTTTCTAGGCACTGCAGGACCCTTGAAGACCTGTTACTACATAGAAAACAGTCATCTGGGGCACCTGGGCTCAGGTCATGATCCAGGGGTCCTGGGATCCAGCCCTGCATCCGGCTCTCTGCTCGGCGGGGAGCCTGCTTCCCCCTCTCTCTCTCTACCTGCCTCTCTGCCTACTTGTGATCTCTGTCAAATAAATAAAAATTTATAAAAAAAGAAAGAAAGAAAACAGTCATCTCCTGCTCCAACCCCACACCCACTGGCATACAAGGGTTCCAAAAGGCCAAGGCTACCACCTCAGATTTTGGTAGCACCCAATTCCATTATGAAAGCAAATGATGACACTGAGATCGGAGGCTCTGCAGACATCAGAGGAATGCGACAATCTTTTTAACATCAGTTACCAGTTTAGGAAGAAAAATCACCCCTTTGTTGTTCTGTCTCCTCTCTTCCTATTATGTAAACTTAGGCTTTGGCCATGCAAAAACTTTCTGTGCTGCCAGTGATGTTAAAACTCTAAAACACAAATTTAAGCAGAATTACATACACAGTTATCTTTTTTTTTTTTTTTTTTTTAGATTTTTTTTATTTTTTTTACCAAAAAAAAATCAAAAGAAAGCAGAGAGGCGGGAAAGGGGAGCCCCACATCAGGCTCTCTGCTCAGTGGGGAGCCTGCTGTGGGGCTTGATCCCAGGACCCTGGGATCATGACCTGAGCCGAAGGCAGAGGCTTTAACCAACTGAGCCACCCAGGCGCCCCAATTATCTTATTCTTAATTAGCCATCACTTCCCCATTAAGAATAAAAAGCAACTATTTATATCAACATGGAAAACATAAATGCTAAAATAAATTCAGAGACTGATTCATGATTCACAAGACCAAAATTCAAAAATGAATGGAAACCAACAGAAAGATGAACCAAAATTCTGTAAATCAATAATGGCAGAAAAAAAATTAATAATAATAATGTTGAAGATACATACTATAGATAATTAAAATTACCAGACTCTGCTTGTCAGAAAATTTAAAGTGCTAAGAATTCAGAAGCTAAATGAACCACATGGATCTATGATTTAGGCCCCCTTACTGTATCATAGACAAATACCCTAACATTTGATGAGTCAATGGTCCAATTCTGCAGATAACAGTGGATGCTTTTTATTTCAAGTATTCACACAGAACTATTTCTAAATAAGTGCTGAAGTAAACAAAGTTTGATCATAGCTCAGTTAAGAAATAAAGTCCTTCCAGTAAATGCTCCTTCACAGCTGGATGGCTGCTTTAATATGCAATTGCCCTAGGCCACAGGGGGGAAAAAAATCAGGCTTTTGATTTACTTAAGAAATAAAATAAATAAACCTAGAGCCTGCGAGTTTCCCTCTTCCAAGTTAAGGACAGAAAATGGTTAGATGACTTTTCTGTTAAAAAAAAAGCAAAAACAAAAACAAAAAAGCACACCTCTTTCTCTGAATAGATTTCCTAAACCCCACCCCCAACAGGAAAGGTAGCTAAGGTATACTTCTCAGGTAATAAGACCAAAAATCCTTTCGTATCAGCCCGTTCCTGGCACTCTTTCCTCACTCAGCCAAATCAGGTCACTCACAAGGCTTGGGGAAGGTCAGGGCCCACCCACATACTTCTAGTACACCAAAGAGCCCCCCGCCCCCCAGCATGGATCTGCCCAGAGGCTTTCAGCTCCTGTGGCTGGGAGCCCTGCAGCACCAGAGGGCAGAAATCTGAGTGACACTTGGCACTCTCTCTTTCAACAAACAACCGCAATGGGCTTTCCAAACTCGGGCCCTAATCCTTTGGAAGACCAGGAAGCTGGAGCCTTCCTGGGGCAGAGGTGAAAAGAAATGAAAAGAAATAAGCCCACCCTCCCAAAGGTCACACTGCAAACCAGAGGCCATTAGGGAAGAAGGCAAGACTGCAGCTTCTGCAGCCCCAGAACAGTAAACACCAAATGGGGCTATAACCCCTGAGGGATTGGGGAGAACTTGAGAACTAGCACTTCCCCAGCCAGAGGTAAAACAAAAATGAGACCGTTGTTGGGGGGGGGGGGCACGAGAATAAAACTGTCTCTTTACAATAGCTCAGAGAAAGAGGGAGGGAAAGTGAGAAAGAGAAGAAAGACCTATGAGCAGCTGCACTCTCCTGTTCCAAACATCACAAAGCTGCAAAGCCCAGAGATCTAAAGGGGCTGGGGAACAAGATGGGAATGAGAGGGAAAAGGGGGGGGGGGGGCAATAGAAAGAGCCCTTCTTCCTCACCATCACTGACCTCGGTAGAAGTTGGGAAAATGGGGACGACAATCCCAGACTCCAGAGAGCAGGAACCAGCCAACCACCCCCACATATTTACCCAGACCTCAAGATCCCTGGGGATAAAACCCTGAGGGTCAGGGTTCCGAGTGAATCTGCAATCTAAACCAGAGCCTAGAGAGTTCGGGGCCCAACCCAGCCCCTTCCCCTCCAAAGCTGGGGACTGGAGGCTAGAGGAAGACAAGCCTGGCCTGAAGAGGGGAAGCACTCGGTGGGAATGGGCAGGTCAAGGCTGGGGAGCAGGGAGAAGCAATCCTGACAGGAACCTAATGGGAAGAGAAGGCAACTGGCAGGATACAAAGGGAAAGCAAAAGTGAGGAAACAAATAAACGATGAACAGAGTTGGGACTTGGGTATCAAAGGGAGGGAGAATCTATCCAAGAACTGAGATGGCTCTGGGGGGATGGATGGGGGGCAGCCAGTGAAAGGAAGGAATGGTTGAGAAGATATCTCTACTACTAGGTAGAACTAAGAGAAAGAGAACTCAAAAAAGGAGGTAAAATGTAGGACAAAGGAGGGAGAACAAATACAAGGAAGGAAAGAGTGGAGGTTGAGGGCTGAATCAAAATGGTGGGGGAGGAGGTCAGGTGGAAAACTTAGAATTGAGAGAGAATACAGGTGGGATGGAATTACGCGATGACCAGGATTAAAGAGAACCACTCAAACAGGGAACAGCAATAGTAAAGTTAAAACGGGTCAAAAAGATAGGTGGGCAAGTGGACAGCTCCAAAAGGGGCAGAGCTGGGAGAAAAACGTTAGAGCCGATGGGGCAGAGCTGAACAAATGGTAAGAGCAGGTGCAAAAAGGATTTGGGGCAGGTCTATGAGATGCAGCGAAATGGGAAGGAAAGGGGACGATAGGTCAGAGAACTTAGCAAAGATTTGAGAGGTAAAGGCCAAGTCTAAGGAAAGCAAAACGGAGAGGAGAAGACTTAGAGCAAAGAGGAGGCTGGGAGCAGGTCTCAAGCAGAGAACTGAAGGGGAAACAGGTCAAAGAAAGCAGGAGCGAATGAATGAGACAGCTCAACAGTGCCAATGAGGAGGTGGAGAGGAGAGGAAACCGCAAGGAGAACTACTGGGCAGAACTGGGGCCTGCAGGGCAGCACTGAGGCTGCGGACAGGCTGAGTTACAGAGGTCAGAGAAGTGAATGGCAGAAATGAGAGCTGCAGGGTCGGGGGAGTTGTGGGGAGAGGCTCTTCGCCGAAGGCAGAGTCGAAAAGCCAGCAGGTTAGGGGGCACAGAGGATCTGAGATTGGGCAAAGGCCAGATCGGGTATACAGAAAGGTCTGGAAGAGAAAAAAGTCTGAATGGTAAATGGGAGCAAGATCTGAGAAGGGGAGGAGGTGAGCATGGTGCAACCGAAGTGTGAGAGAGAGCAGGAGACTGAACTGAGAGGCATGGAAGGGTCGCAGAGCTTAGAGGCATCTCGGGGTGCACCAGGTTCCGCGAGTGGGCAGTAGAGCCCAAGAGGGAGGCGGAATTAAGTTCAAGAAGACCTAGGAGCAGCAGTGCCAAGATGAACAAGGTCTCTGATGGATCTCCAAGGAGGTGGAACCACGGGTCCTAAAGGACAGTTCCTGGGGGTGCAAACAGAGGACGGATCACAGTAGACGGGTCAAAGACGGGTACAGATCCAGAGGGTGGTGAGAGTGGAATCGAAGAGGGGGCAGGCGGGTCACGATTCTCAAAGTGAAGGTCCAAAATTAAGGGATGCAAAAGGGTCACTGAGGAGGTGGGTCCCAAGAGCACTGCAGCGTCCAGGAGGAGCGAAGGGCATTACTGAGGGGCGGAAGAGGGAAAGGGGAGGCGCAGAATTGGGAGCAGAGTGGCTTAAGTGAGGAGGGGGTGGCCGAGGCAGACACCGAGATCTCAAATGGGTCGGAAGGTGGGGGCAGACGCGGGGACAGCAAGGCTGGGGCGAGCAGGGACAGGTCCGAAGGGCGGGCGGGCCCCGCGGGCCGGGCCGCAGCGCGAAGCAGCGGGACCGGCGGGGCCCGGGGGGTTGGGGGGCCGCTCCCTCCCCTCCCCCTCCGGCTCCTCCATTGTTCGCGGGCTCCGGGCCCCGCCGTCCCCGCCTCCCCTTGGACCCCGCAGCGGGGCGGCGCCCGACCTCGCCGCCGGGGCCCGCAAGCTCGCGCACTCACCAGCTGGGCGCCCTCAGCGCGGCTCCGGCCTCCAGGATCCCAGCAGCGGCGACGGCGGCCCCGGCGCCATGTTCTGCTGCTCCTCGTCCAGCCGCGGCTGAGGCGGCGGCGGCGGCTCCGGCGGCGGGGGGCCGGGCGGACCCTCCCTCGCGGGCTCCCTCCTCCGCCTCCTCCACCTCCTCCACCTCCTCCTCCCGCCGCGCCGCGGCTCTCCCTCGGGGCGGGGGGGCGGGGAGGGGAAGGGGGGAGGGGCGGGAACCAGGGGGAGGGCGGACCAGACTCGCTCGCTCGCTCCCTCCCTCCTTCGCAATGGCGACGGCGGCACCTCCTTCCTGCGGCCGCCGCTCCCGTGCGCGCGCGCTCCTCACTACTGCGCGTGCGTGGCGTGCAGACCTTTGCAGGAGGATAACGGCCCCTGGGCGCGCGCCGCAAGGGGATAACCGGCGCCAAGCAGGAGACGAAGCGAGGGTGCCTACGCGCCCAAGGGGCTCGGTGCCACTACCACGGCCTCTGGCTGGGAACGAGCGCGGAGGCCATCATGCGTGTACGCCTCAAAGAAATGCCGCTACTGCGGTGGCTGCGGCGCGAGACAGCACCAAGCAGCCTGCGACCTGGCAGAGGGAATGCTGTGAGCAAGTGCGCGTGCGCGGGACAGACTGACGCGAGGCGGAGGGCGTGGCCCGCGGGAGTAGCGCGCACCCTTGCGCGCGGCAGAAGCAGCCGATCCCCTCCTTGCGGGAGCTCGTGGAGAAAGCGGGAGGGGAGAGGCATGGCCCGGTTTTGGGGGCGGGGGCGAAGGGCGCGATCCCGCTCGCGCGGGACCTGACCAGCCAATAGGACGCGAGGGGAGGTGGGTTAGCCGCGCGAGCCTCAGCCCCTGGGATAACGGAGGCGGCGAGTTGGAGCGACGTAACGTGGGGCGGTGGGGAGGGGCTGGGGAGAAGGGAGAACACCCAGCGAGGGAGTTGATTGGGGAACACAAGGAGGCGTGGCCCGCCTCAGCCCAATCCAAGCCTGGCAATTTGTCGTTCCGGAAGAAGGGGCAGGGCTAGGGAGCGCGTGCTCTTTCCCTCGGCAGTGAAGAAAATCTGCAGGCGCAACGCGCCACTTGATGCGGTTTGCTCTGGGTTCTGTGATCGCCCGGAGCCCGGGAGACGGACAAGGGTCGGCTTCTGCGTGCAGCCTGACCTCCAAGTCAGCATTGTGCAAATGACTGCAAATCAAATGTCAGTTCCGGCTCGTACAGGGGAAACAGTGATGGAAAGAGGCACTGCCGTAACCCTTGAGTTGGAAACTGAGGAGGGTTTCCTCTGGGACCCCTCCGGAAGTACGCATGGTGGAAGATGAGCGTTCTGGGCACTGAGTCAATATTTACGGAATGCATGAAGAAGGGCTGTTTCCTATTACATTTTGTGTTTCTTTCCTCAGTCTTTTGATCTACAAAATGGAATAATAATTGTACCTCCCTCGCAGGGTTGCTGAGAGAATTAAATAAGATATATTTGTAAAGTGCTAAACTTTATTTTATTATTTTATTATTATTATTTTTTAAATCTCTACAGCCAATATCCGGCTCGAACTCACAACCCGAGATCAACAGTGACATGCTCCACGGACTGAGCCATCCAGGTGCCCCTCCTGCCCTCAAGTTTGAAAAATCCATTAAATAAAGGTTTTTTGGCTACTGATCAGAGTCCTCTCCCTTGACTTTTTTAACTCAGCATTTTTTTTATGCATATAATCTGATTTTTAGATGTCTGTGACTGTTTTTTGTTGTTTTTTAAGTTTGAGTACTGTGAGCCAAACCAAGTGCATGGCCCAGGTTTTCTTTAGGCTATCACTGCAAACCTTGGTTTATAAATGATTTTGGCATCAGTTAAGGGAATACCGTATTCTCCACCTCAAATTAATATGCCTTTATAACTGTCTTTATAACTCCAAGGTCATTCAATTCTTGGAAAGAGTATGAACTACCAACACCCAGAATAAAGAACAAAGGCTTCACTCTGAACCTTCCTGTCTTTTGGAGTCTGTCGACTCTACCTAGTCCTGTGAGTCTCAGCTTAACACCACTTCCTCAGAGTGACCTCCCAGATTTGGTCTGACTCCTTATTTGATGAAAACCGTACTTTATGCTAGGCGACATTCTATAACACTTTAAACATTAATTTAACATTAATCCTCAGCATCTTATGAGTAGGTTACAGCTGTTATGGTTCTGCTAAACTAAAGCACAGGGAGGTTACACAGCTAGTCAGTGGCAGATTGGAAATTGAACCCAACAGTGGGGGTCTAATGACTACACACAAACTGCTTCTTCATAACACTCCACCAGGGCCCGAAGTTCTGTATTGGTATCATCATTTTATGCGAAAGCCCTTTGAAGACAGGGACTCTGGCTATTTCTTCAGTCCAGCAAAAGGCCCACAATAAATACTCGTTAATGAATAAATGAATGAACCCAATGCTAAACAACAGGGATGGCTGAAAAGATACAATCCGTGTCTAATGACTAACTCTTACCCCTCTTTCAGATGCTAGCTCATGGGGCCCCTCATCCAGAAGGCCCTCTTAACCTAACAGTCTTGGTCAGGCGCTCCCTCTACCCTCCCAGAGCCCCTTTGGGTCCTCCAGCCAATCCCTGACCACTCTGAGTTGTCCCTGTCTAGTGATGGGTCTTTCTCTCCCACCGGACCGTGAACCCCGAAAGTGCAGGGTCAAGGCTGTCTCAGCCACTGTTGATGTGTCCAGTACAGGTCAAGGCACTAGGTAGGGGCTCATGCAGTGTTTTCCTTGACTGAACAGTCGGAACGATCAAGGAGCGCCTTCCCAGCTCTGCAATTCTTTCCAGTGCGCTGGAGGGCTGGTGTTAGCTGAGCAAGCCAACCACAGGAAACAGGCTTCCCTGGGGGCAGCCGCCCCCGCACACCCGGCTAGCCTCCACTCCAGGATAAATAAACAACCTAGTAAACAATTAGCTGACAGAGAGAAGTGCAGACTGCTGGCCCCAGCCAATATCAAGATTTCCCAAGCATCACCCCGAAAGGCCCCGAGGACTGGACGTCACATCAGCCAGGGAGGCCAGGTGGTATGAGGGTCAGGGGTTCTGGACCCTGATCGGAGAGAGGCACAGCCAGAAAAATCCACAGAAGAGTTTTGCAAAGAGGGGGAATGTGCTGGAGCAAATTCTCTTTACATTCCTCAGAGCTTCAAAGAATCAGAGGGTGGAGACCAGGTCTGCTCTCTTGCAGAAGTCAATGAGCTCATAGCGCCTCCTACAAACCGAACTGGGGAAAGAGCGTCTTGCTGATGCCGCGGGGGATGTCAGGGAGCGGTGAACCCTTCCGCCATTGGTCGGAAGGGTAGCCAATCGCGAGGAAGGAAGGGGAGGCGGGGATGCTTGGATTCACCGTGGGATCCCGTGGCCCGGCCAGTGGCTGATACGTAGTGGGCACGCACTAGGATAGCTGATGGAAGGATGGATGATGAGATTTTTATAGAATTTGGAAATGGAACTATAACGCGGATACCAAGAAATACACAAATCACAAATATACATCTCGATTAATAATTCAGAGAGACACACCCCCTTTAACCTGCACCCAAATAAAAAGAATGTGACCACCTCTCCGAAGCCCATCCCCCAGAACCCGTCCAGTCACCCCCCCCCCCCCACGACAAAAACCTCTACCCTGATATCTGTGGCTGTTGATGAGTTTTCCCCGTTTTTACACTGCATATAAATGAAATTTACAACAAGGGGCCTCTTTGAATCAACATTGTCAGATTCACCCACGTTACTGGGTGTATCTATAGGTCGTTTGTTCTTAATGCTGTGTAGTATTCCATTGTGTGAATGAAATACAGTGTATTTATCCATTCTATTGTCGGTGAGCATCCGGGTAACTTCCATTTGGGGGCTATTATGAATAGTGCTGCTATGACAATCTAGAATCTGTCTTTTGGGGGCTCCTGCCTGGCTCAGTGGGTTAAGCCTCTGCCTTCAGCTCAGGTCATGATCTCAGGGTCCTGGGATCGAGCCCCGCATCAGCCGCTCTGCTCATCAGGGAGCCTGCTTCCCCCTCTCTCTGCCTGTCTCTCTGCCTACTTGTGATCTCTCTCTCTCTGTCAAATAAAATAAAATCTAAAAAATAAAAAATAAAAATAAAAAGAATACGTCTTTTGGTGGGGTTGGTGGGGTGCCTGGGTGGTGCAGATGGTTAAGTGTCTGGCTCTTGGTTTGGGCTCAGGTCATGATCTCAGGGTCATGATCTCAGTCTCATGATCTCATGAGATCGAACCCCCATTCTATTCCTCACTAAGCGTGCAGTTTGCTTGAGATTCTCTCTTCCTCTCCTTTTGCCCCTCCTGCTAGTGTTCACTCACTCTCTCTCTGAAATACATAAACAAATACTTAAATAAATATGCCTTTTGGTAAACATATTCGTTTCTGCTAGCTATGTACCTGAGTGAAACTGCTGGTCACCAAGGGCGCATGTGTTTACCTTTCCCAAAGAAAATGTACCAAGTTCCATCCCAAGAGTTATGTGTAAGAATTTCAACTGCTTCCCCTTTTCCATCTTTTTTTTTTTTTTAATTTTATTTAGCAGAGAGGCAAGCAGAGAGAGGAAGGGAAGAAGCTCCCTGCTGAGCAGAGAGGCTGACGTGGGGCTCGATCCCAGGACCCTGAGATCATGACCTGAGCTGAAGGCAGAGGCTTTCATCCACTGAGCCACCCAGGAGCCCACCCTTTTCCATCTTTTTAATTTAATGTTGGCCATTCTAATGGTTGCATAGCTATATCCTTTGTCTTTTCCCAGTGATTCCTGGGGTTGAGCATCTTTCCATGGTTATACAAGCCATCTGAACAGCACTTTTTGTGAAGTGCTATTCAAGCCTTTTGCCCATTTCCCCCCTGCCATATATTATTTTCTTTACTTATTTTAAATTATGCAATACTACATGAATTTCTTGTCCTTGCAATAAATTAAGATACTCTAGGTAAAATTCAGTCTCCATGGAGTATCCGACCCCATCCCACTTACCTCTCCACAAATGTGTTTTCTACCAGACCTCTCTATACATTCACATGAATGCAGCACAGCATAGTGGCTTGAGGCGTTGACACTGGAGCCAGAATGCCTGACCTCGAATCTCAACTTCACCATTTACAATAGCTGTGTGACCTTGGGCAAGTTACTCAACTTCTCTGTACCTCAATTTCCTCATCTTTAAAATGGGGTTGATAATATTAACACCTAACTCACAGGGTTGTTTTGAGGTTTCAATAAGTGAATCGCTTATAAAAAGTGCCTGGAACATAGTAAACGCTATACTGGTGATAGCTACAACTGAGTTGTGAAGGCTTTTTTATATATATATAAATCACATAACATTTTCATGGTAAATATAAATAACATAGAATGTACCACTTAACCATTTTTTTTTAGATTTTATTTATTTATTTGATAGATATCACAAGTAGGCAGAGAGGCAGGCGGCAGGGTGAGGAGGCAGGCTCCCCGCTGAACAGAGAGCCTGATGTGGGGCTCGATCCCAGGACCCTGGGATCATGACCTGAGCTGAAAGCAGAGGCTTTAACTGAGCCACCCAGGCACCCTTCCCCACTTAACCATTTTTAAATATTTTATTTTTTATTTAATTATATATTTTTAAATATATTTTACTTATTTATTTTAGAGAGAGGTAGAGAGTGCGAGTGGAGGGGAGGGGAGGAGCAAAGGGAGAGGGAGAGAGAGAATCTGAAGCAGCCTCCTCACTGAGCTTGGAGCCCAACGTGGGGCCTGATCCAAAGACCCCAAGATCATGACCCGAGCTGAAACCAAGAGCAGGTGCTTAACCTACTGAGCGATCCAGGTCCCCCTCCACTTAACCATTTTTAGATGTACATTTCAGTGGGACTGAGTACATTCACAACATTGTTTTCAGATCTTATTAATTATACCCAAACTACAACTCAGTATCCATTAAACAGTAACTCCCCTTTCTGCCTCCAGCCCCTGGTAACCCGCATTCTTCTTTCTAGTTCTATGAATTTGCCTGTTCTAGGGGCCTCCCTTAAGTGAAATCATACAGGAAGGCCTGGGTGGCTCTGCCAGTTATGCGTCTGCCTTAGCGCAGGTCATGATCCCAGGGTCCTGGGATTGAGTTCCACATTGGGCTCTTTGCTCAGTGAGGAACCTGCTTCTCCCTCTGCCTGCTGTTCCCCTTGCAGGGGCTCTCTCTCTCTCTCTCTCTGACAAATAAATACATAAAACCTTTAAAAAGCCTAAGTGAAAGCATACATTTATTCCTTCATGTCTGGTTTATTTCACCTTGCACCATGTTTTCAAGTTTCATTCATGTTGTAGCATGAATCCAAATTTGATTCATCTTTAAGGTTGAATAATGTTCCATTGTATATATTATATCTTGTTATCCATTCTTCTGTTATGGGACATTATGGGGTTTTGGCTATTGTGAATGATGTTGCTAGGAACACTGGTGTACACATATTTGAATCTCTGTTTTCAGTTACTTGTAATATATACTTAGACATAAAATTGCTGTATCATGTAGCAATTCTGCATTTAACTTTTTGTGGAACCACCAAACTGTTTTCCAGAGTGGCAGTACCATTTTCCATTCCTACCAGAAATGTACAAGGGTTCCAGTTTTCCCACATCCTTGCCAACACTTGTTATTTCTTTTTGTGCTTGTTTTCTTTGATCATAGCCATCCTAAAAGCTGTGAAGTGGTATCTCATTGGGACTATCATTTGCATTTTCCTGAAGACTAGTGATGTTGAGCATATTTTCCTATGCTTATTCGCCATTTGTATATCTTCTTTGGAGAAATGTCCATTCAGGTCCTTTGCCCATTTTGAATTGAGGTTTGTTGTTGTGGAGTGGTAGGAGTTCTTCATATATTCTACATATCAATCCCTTATTAAATAGATGCTCTACAAATATTTTCTTCCATTCTGTGGGTTGTCTTTGCACTCTCTATCTCTCTCTCTTTTTAAGATTTTATTTATTGGAGCCCTTGGGTGGCTCAGTGGGTTAAGCCTCTGCCTTCAGCTCAGGTCATGTTCCCAGGGTCCTGGAATGGAGCCCCGCCCGCATGGGGCTCCCTGCTCAACAGGGAGCCTGCTTCCCCCACCTCTCTCTGGCTGCCCCTCTGCCTACTTGTGATCTTTCTCTCTGTCAAATAAATTAAAAAAAAATTTTAAAGATTTTAATTTATTTATTAGAGAGAGAGAGAGAGAGAGAGCATGAGAGAGGAGGTCAGAGGGAGAAGCAGACTCCCCGTGGAGCCGGAAGCCCAATGCGGGACTCAATCCTGGGACTCCAGGATCATGACCTGAGCTGAAGGCAGCCGCCCAACCACCTGAGCCACCCAGGAGCCCCATGTACTCTCTTGATAGTGTCTTTTGATGCACAAAAGTATTTTTTAAGATGTTATTTTTTAGTTTATTTGACAGAAAGAGATACAGTGAGAGAGGGAACACAAGCAGGGTGAGGGGCAGAAGAAGAAGCAGGCTCCCTGCAGGGAGCCTAATGCTGGCCTTGATCCCAGGACCCTGGGATCATGACATGAGCCAAAGGCAGACCCTTAACTGACTGAGCCACCCAGGCACCCCTAAGAATCCAACTTTTGATCTCAGCTTAGGTCTTGATCTCAGGCTTATGAGTTCAAGCCCTGCACTGGGTTCCATGATGTGTGTGGAGCCTACTGAGAATGAATGAAAAAAAGAGAGAAAGAGAGAAAGAGGAAGGAAGGAGGAAGACAGAAGGAAGAAAGAAAGAGGAAGGAAGAAAGGAAGGAAGAAGGGAAGGAAGGAAGGGACCTATAAGGTATATTATGGGATGAACAGGGATATTTTAATATTGACCTATATTAGATAATAGTGTAGTATTAAGGTCAGATTCCCTGATGTGATAATTGTGTTGTTATGGAGGAGGTTAAGAAGAAGTCCTTGTTTTTAAGAGGAACATATTGAAGTGCGAAGCCTTTTGTGATGAAAGGGCACAATGTCTGCACCTAATTTAAAATGGTTCCAACAGGAGCGCCTGGCTGGCTTGGTCAGTAGAGCACACAACTCTTAACCTCGGGTTTGTGAGTTTGAGCCCCACGTTGGTTGTAGAGATATCTTAAAAATAAAATCCTTGGGGCGCCTGGGTGGCTCAGTGGGTTAAGCCGCTGCCTTCGGCTCAGGTCATGATCTCAGGGTCCTGGGATCGAGTCCCGCATCAGGCTCTCTGCTCAGCAGGGAGCCTGCTTCCTCCTCTCTCTCTCTGCCTGCCTCTCTGCCTACTTGTGATCTCTCTCTGTCAAATAAATAAATAAAATATTAAAAATAAATAAAATCCTTTATTAAAAATGTTTCCAGGGGCGCCTGGGTGGCTCAGTGGGTTAAAACCTCTGCCTTCAGCTTGGGTCATGATCTCAGGGTTCTGGGATCGAGCCCTAAATTGGGCTCTCTGCTCAGCAGGGAGCCTGCTTCCCCCTCTCTCTCTGACTGCCTCTCTGTCTACTTGTGATCTCTGTCTGTCAAATAAACAAAATAAAATCTCTTAAAAAAATAAATAAAATAAAAATGTTTCCAGGTCATGTGAGTGGCTCAGTTGGTGGAAGTAGCTGCCTTTGGCTCACGTTATGATCTCAGGGCAATGTCATAGAAGATATTGCTGCTTTGCCCTTGCCCTTTCTTGGATCGAGTCCCACATGGGGATCCCTCTTCCTCTGCTCCTCCTCCCACGTGTGCTCTCTCTCTCTCAAATAAATAAATAAAATCTTTTTTTTTAAGATTTTATTTATTTATTTGACAGACAGAGATCACAAGTAGACAGAGAGGCAGTCAGAGAGAGAGGGGGAAGCAGGCTCCCTGCTGAGCAGAGAGCCCGATGCGGGACTCAATCCCAGGACCCTGAGATCACGACCTGAGCAGAAGGCAGCGGCTTAACCCACTGAGCCACCCAGGCGCCCCAAATAAAATCTTTTTTAAAAAAGATTTTATTTATTTATTTGCCTGAGAGAGAGAGAGAGAGAGAGAGAGAGGGAGACTCTATCCCCTGCAACATTAGTCATTGTTTGGTTAATTTCCACTCATCTTCTGATCTCAGCTCAAATGCCACTCCCTCTGGAGAAGCTGTCCCTAACATTTCAGCTGGGTCAGATGCCTCTTCTATAAGCGGCTGTGGCATCCAGGCCTCTAGGATGAGCTGCAACAATCCTCACCCGATATTCATGTCCCTTTCTGTATAGGATAGGGCTGATCTGTGTACCAGCAAGATATGGCAGAAATGAGAGGATGTGACATCTGAGGCAAGGTCATAGAAGATATTGCTGCTTTGCCCTTGCCCTTTCTTGGATCATTAGGGGGAAAATAGCTGCCACGTGAGGACACTCAAATGTCCTTGTGGACAGGTCCACTTGGTGAAGAACTGAGCCCTCCTGTCGAAAGCCAGCATTAGGGGTGCCTGGGTGGCTCAGTCAGTTAAGCGTCTGCCTTTGGCTCTGGCCATGATCCCAGGGTCCTGGGATTGAGTCCTGCATAGGGCTTTCTGCTCAGCCGGAGGCCTGCTTCTCCCTCTCCCACTCCCCCTGCTTGTATTCTCTTTCTGTCTCTCTGTCAAATAAATAAATTCAATCTTTAAAAATATTATAATAATCCCAGGCTCCTGGGACTAAGTCATGCACTGGGCTCCCTGTTAAGTAGGCAGCCTGCTTCTCCCTCTCCCTCTGCAGCTTTCCTTGCTTGTGTGAGCTCACTCATTCTCTCTCTCTGTCAAATAAATAAATAAAATCTAAAAAAGAAAGAAAGAAAAGAGCCAGCATTAACCAGCCAGCACCAGAAGTGAGCCATCTAGAAGAAAGATCCTTCAGCCCTAATGAAGTCTTCAGGTCTTCAAATGACTGCATTCCCAGCTTATGTCTTTTTTTTTTTTAAGATTTTATTTATTTATTTTATATATAAAGAGAGCACACCACCAGCATGAGCAAGGGGAGAGGTAGGGCGAGAAGCAGAGGGACAAGCAGACTGGGGCTGGATACTTAGCGGACTGAGCCACTCAGGTTCTCCCAGAGCTGATGCCTTGAATGCAACTTCATGAGAGTTTCCAAGCCTGAACCACCCAGTTAAACTGCTCCCAAATTCCTGACCCACAGAAACGGTGTGAGATAAGAAATATTTATTGTTTGCTAAGTAATTTTAAAATTTATTTGCATAATGTCCTTTACATTTACTTCCTCTGCAGGACCATGAATGTTGTGTTGTCATGAATGTTGTCAGGGTGGAGAGAGTGTCTGTTTTTTTATATCTATTCATTCATTCATTCATTCATTCATTCAGTAAATGTTTGCTGAACACCAGACTTGTGCCAGGCTCTAAGCTGAGCACTAGAAATCAGGGTTGGAACTAAGGTAAGGCAAGTGAGGTGTCCAGGGAACAAATTTCAAGGAGATTCTCACTTTCAGACTCATGCAAGAGTTGGGTAAGTCCCAAGGAGTGAGTGCCTTTTTATTTATTTATTACTTTTAAAAAGATTTTATTTATTTATTTGACACAGAGATCACAAGTAGGCAGAGAGGCAGGCAGAGAGAGGAGGAAGCAGGCTCCCTGACGAGCAGAGAGCCTGATGTGGGGCTCGATCACAGGACCCTGAGATCATGACCTGAGCCGAAGGCAGAGACTTTAACCCACTGAGCCACCAAGGCGTCCTGTGAGTGCCTTTTTAAATTTTACACCCTGGGCACACTGTTTACCTTATCTCAGTCCCAATCCTCTTAGAGCAATGCACAAAACAGAAATGATCCCTAACCCTTTTTTGCCCTTGCAATAATTCCATAGCTATGTGTTGGTTCTTCTGTTAATACTGTACTTTTAATTTACATTGTTCTATGATATGCTTTGTTTTTATTAGGGTTAAGTCTGTCCTTGGTATTTTTTTAAAGATTTTATTTATTTATCTGACAGAGAGAGAGAGATCACAAGTAGGCAGAGCAGCAACCAGAGACAGAGGGGAAGCAGGCTCCCTTCTGAGCAGAAAGCCCGATGCGGGG
This sequence comes from Mustela nigripes, assembly GCF_022355385.1. Lineage (NCBI taxonomy): Eukaryota > Metazoa > Chordata > Mammalia > Carnivora > Mustelidae > Mustela > Mustela nigripes. Next base: position 7,227,543 of record NC_081573.1, read on the forward strand.
CTCGATCCCAGGACCCTGAGATCATGACCTGAGCCAAAGGCAGAGGCTTTAACCCACTGAGCCACCCAGGTGCCCCTGTCCTTGGTATTAATAGTGATATTTTATTGAGTGCTTACCAAGTTACCATGTTCTAGATGATGTAGATATACTAATACACAGGATCCCTGCCCTCAACCACCTAATGGGAGATGTAGACAACATACATCAAACACACCCCAAGTAAAATCATTAAAAATTGTTTTTACAAGCAGGGGGACTGGGAGAGGGAGAAGCAGGCTCTCCGTCCAGCAGGGAGCTCCAAGCAGGGCTTGATCCCAGGCCTCTGGGATCATGACCAGAGGCAAAGACAGACGCTTAACTGACTGAGCCACCCAGGTGCCCCAGTTCTCAAATATTTCTTTTCCTCTTCCAGCAATTCTTTAGTTAGTATCTAAAGGATGAAATTGAGAGTTAGGCAGAAGATTCTAGGAGTTTCTTGAGCTTCAGGGGGTCATGGGATCTCCCCAGTGACACTATGAGAAAATCAAACTAACCCATAGAATTTTGGGGGTGGGAGATGGGGACCTTTGTATGAAGGATCCTCTATATAGGTCTGTGGAAGTGGTGTTTAAGGTAAAGGGAGAAAAGGGGCCAACCACAGAATGAATGAGGGAAGGCTTTCTAGGGGAAAGCGCAAAAAAAAAGTCGCTGAGTTAGGAAAGCATTTGGCCTATTCGAGTAACTGAAAGGAGACAACTGTACCTTCTGGATAGATGTAAGAAGCCCCCCTACTATCTGATGTATGTTAACAATGATCTTTCATGATACTAACTAGTATTTATTGGGCTCTTGCTCTATGTCAAACACAATCGATAAGTACTTTGGAAACTTAGAGAAGCTTTAAAACAACCCTACCGACATGACCCCTTGATCCCTCCGCTTTACAGATGAAGAAATTGAACTAAGATTGGGAGTTGTCCCAAAGTCCCCCAGCTAGGAATTGCAATGGGAGGATTTGTACGCAGTTCTGACTCTCGAAAACGTTCTCTTAACCCACTGTCCATCATCCACAGGGAAACGCACAACATATTTTAAACAAAGCACTAGGTGAGTACCTAAAGACTTACCTTTAGAGCTCCCACAGCACAATTTCTTACTTTAAACTACTATTTCCAGGGGCGCCTGGATGGCTCAGTGGGTTAAAGCCCCTGCCTTCCGCTCAGGTCATGATCCCAAGATCCTGGGATGAAGACCCTCAACGGGCTCTGGGGCTCTGGGGCTCTGGGGCTCTCGGGCTCTCTGCTCAGCAGGGATTCTGTTTCCCCCGCCTGCCTCTCTGCCTACTTGTGATCTCTGTCTGTCAAATAGATAAAATCTTTTTAAAAATTTTTTTAAAAATAAAATAAAATAAACTACTATTTCCAGCATGCCCTTCTCGCCTTGGGAGGATGGGGCGGCATGGGAGGGGGGCCGGGGGAGCGGCATGGAGGGGCGGGATTGGGGGGTACGGGTGGACGCAGGTCTAGAGGAACTACATTTCCCAGAATGCAACACTCCGTTGCTGGCTGTCACGCATGTCGTGAATTGTAGTCCTCGGGAAGAGACTTTCACCCCCAACTCCCGGCATGCATTCAGGGTCAGTACCGTGTGGTGGGAAAAGGACAGTCGCGGGGCAGGTTGGGAAACGGGACCGGCTCTTTTCCCAGGCTTGCAGCCCGGCGGAGCGAACGCATTCTTGAGACTACAGTTCCCAGTGACCTGTGCGCGAGAGGGCGGGCGAGTTCTTCTGCCGGAAGTCCGCTCTAGTCCTGGGTCCACTAACTGCTGCGAGAGCAGGAGCTGCCCAGGAGCCGCGGGACCGGGGCCGCTGGGGTCCGGACGGGGGTCGCCATGGTAACGGGGGGCGCGCCCACGTGGGGGCTGGGCGGAGGGTGGGCCCACGTGCAGGTACTGAAGGCTCGGTCGGGTACTGACAAGCTTCCCCTGCCGTGGTGCGATGGTTTGGGCCGGGCGCGGGCTTTCAGGATTGGGGCCGACCAGAGGCCCGGGAAGGGGGAAGCTGGACGGTGATTCCGGGCGCAGGAGTGCACCGGGGGCCTCGAAGCCAGGGGACATTAGAGACGGGGTACCGAGGGGAGAGGGCTGTGCGGGAGGGAGACATTGGAGATGACTGACAGGATGGGGGTTGAAGTGGGGAGGCAACTCGAGAAGCGGGATCTCGGAGGTGAGGGGGGGGAGTTGGAAATGGGGAGGGGGCGTCCCAAGAGAAAGGCGTCTCAAGAGAAGAGGCTCTTCTGCCAGGCTCTCTTGGAGTCTGGCAGGATAGTTGGAGAAGAATGGGAGACACTGGGACTGGAGAGAAGGGGTCTTTAGAAGCCGGAAGCTGACATCGAAGGCAGAGGGTGTGTTGAAACGGGCGGGGTATTGCGGGTGAGAAAGAGAATCTCAAGGGTCGAGACTGGGCACTGCAGACGGGAAGTAGGTTACCATAGGGAATGGGGCTTTAGAATCAGGGGAAGTGTGCCGCAAAGTGGGAGAAGGCTTGGAGGTAGGGAGTGGATATTTGAAACAGATGGGAAGCAGTGGAATAGGTCTTTACAAGAAGAGGTGCCTTGGGTAGGGAGCAAGCATGGAAGTGGGAGAGATGGGATGGAGTTTCTGGAGCAGGGACTGGGCTTTGGATCTGCCCCCACCCCCGCCCCTGGCCCAGGGTGGGTCTTTGGACCAAAAGCAAGGATTCTTGGAAGGGAGCTGGAAAAAGAGAAGAATGGTGGTGGGTTTCAGAACAAGGAGGGAGTCTCCCCCACAAACAGGGTCCTTGAAGGCAACATGTGACCTTTGGAACAGGGGAGATGGCCTTGGCATCAGAGGAGTGATATCCCAAGTAAAAGGCCTTCTAAGGCATGAGAGAGGGGATTGAAACCCAGAAACTGGAAGTTAAGGGGAACAACATGAGGGGAGGGGCCTTGGAGACAGGGAGGGTTGGGAGGCATACAGAGGGAACATCAGAGGGGTGAGGCCGCAGGAGGGAAGAGACCTCTCAGGGTAGATTCCCAGAGATGGAGAGATTCTAACTGGGAGAAAAAACAGAAAGAGGTGTTACAAGGGAATTTGCTGGTAAGAAGCAGGGCTCTCCCTCAAACCTTTTGGGTCTCCTTCCATATGCTCCTTATGTCTCTGACTCTGCCCCCAGGTTGTGGCATCCTGGTGGGGGTCCTCCCTCCCCACTCACCACACCCCTGCCAGGCCGGTGCCCTTTCCCTTCCTACCCAGGATCCCTGGCCTGGTGGGAAGTGGTTTTCCATGGCTCAGCAGAAGGGGTTCTTGGAAGGAGAGTGTAATATCCTGTTCCTGTCCTGCTTGATTGATTGGGGGAGGGGGGATAGAATATGGGAGAATGAGGCTTAGGAAAGAGAGTGGACTCCAGGAATAAGTAGGGGCTCCCAGAGGGTAAGCCAGGGTAAGGGGGTCCTGAGCAAAGCCTTTGGACTTCCAGTTATGCTTTGTGGCTGCGAGACTTCCTTTTTCTGAGCCTTGCTTTCTTTAAATGGGTAAACACATGCCCGTTTCAAACAGAACTAGGCCCAGAGACAGGCTTCCTAACTGGGTGAACTTGGGCCTTGGTTTTCTTCTACTAGTAGTAGTAGTACTACTACTACTTCTTCTTCTTCAGGTTTTGTTCATTTATTGAAAGAGAGAGCAGGATTGAGGGGAGGGGGAAGCAGACCCCCCACTGAGCAGGGAGCCCCATTAGGGGCTCAATCCCAGGACTCCACCAGGATCATGACCTGAGCTAAAGGCAGACGCTTAACCAGCTGAGCCACCCAGGCACCCCCGGCCTTGTTTTTCTTAAAGTCAAATGATGGTGAATTATAATACCGCTAAGAAGGAATACTTCTGTGACATTTAGCATATGCTAGTCACTGTGATACACCCCTTACATTTTATTAACCCGTGGCACTGTCTTATGAGGGAGGTGTTCTCCTTATGTCCATTATGCAGAAGGAGAAACTGAGGCCCAGAGAGGCTGAGTGACTTGCCCAAGGACATACAGCCAGGAGTGCTAGGATCCATTCAGGCTCATAGAGTCTCTGTGCTTAGCCACTTGGACAAATGTGTCTCTGTCACCATAGTGCATTGTATGGAACGATCAGGATGTAATGGGCGCTGTGCTAAGCACTTCTGGCATTAACTTGTTCCCTGTTCATAGTTGGAGGGTTGACCTGGCTTTTCAGAATCATAAAAATAAATTTCCTAGCCCTCACTGCTGATAGATACAGCTAACATGGAGCGTGTGATCTAAGCCAGGCACCGATCCGGATACCTTTCATCTCTTATTTTTATCTTGTCGCACCAAACAGTTACATCTCTTGAGAAGTGACAGGTGCTTTGGGAAACCGTTTAGCAGTGGCTGAAAAAATTAGACGTACCGTTACTGTATGGCGCAGCAATTCTCCTAGGTATGTAGCCAGGAGAACTGGAAACACATGTCCAGGTAGAAGCTTGTACATGAATATTTGTAGCAGCCTTATTCACAGTCACCAAAAAGGGGAAATGACCCAAACGTTCGTCTCCTGATGGATGGATAAACAAAACTGGTCTATCCAGAGGAACGTAATTCTGCCATAGAAAGAAAGGAAGCAGAGACACGAGCTGCAATGTGGTTGAACTTAGAAAACATTGCCCAGGGGCGCCTGGGTGGCTCAGTGGGTTAAAGCCTCTGCCTTCTGCTCGGGTTGTGATCCCAGGGTCCTGGGATCGAGCCCCGTGTCGGGTTCTCTGGTCGGCGGGGAGCATGCTTCCTCCTCTCTCTCTAACTGCCTCTCTGCCTACTTGTGATCTCCCTCTGTCAAATAAATAAATAAAGGGGTGCCTGGGTGGCTCAGTGGGTTAGGCCTCTGCCTTCGGCTCGGGTCGTGATCCCGGGGTCCTGGGATCGAGCCCCGCGTCTGGCTTTCTGTTCGGCAGGGAGCATGCTTCCTCCTCTCTCTGTCTGCTTCTTTGCCTGCTTGTGATCTCTCTCTCCCTCTGCCAAATAAATAAATAAAATCTTAAAAAAAAAAAAATTTAAAAAAAAAATAAATAAATAAAATATTTTTTTAAAAAAAAGTTAAGTGAAATAAGTCAAGCAGAGAGAGTCAGTTATCATATGGTTTCACTTATTTGTGGAGCATAACAAATATCATGGAGGACAAGGGGTGTTAGAGAGGAGAAGGGAGTTGGGGGAAATTGGAAGGGGAGGTGAATC